>NC_041389.1:493438819-493770531 GCF_002162155.2 Triticum dicoccoides
CATCGATCGACTTTAGTTAGCAGCAGTAGCGAAGGAATCGCTCGATCGCTCGGGTTCAGTAACGCGTAGCCTGCAGTGCAATCGCTCGGGTTCAGTTAGACGACGCCTCACTCAGATTCAGTTAGAGCCCAACGCCTCATACACACATGCGTACATGTACGAGAGAAACACGCATCGCTCGGCCCCCGACCACCCACCGTAACCGGGAACTCCCCGAAATTTTCCTCGCCCTCACTTCTACCATGGTTTTTTCCGTCATGGACGGCCCAAAGAATGTCATGCAGCTGCATCTCCGGCCCGCCCAGGACGAAAAGCCCATTTTCTATCATGATTTTTGGTCATAGAAGTAGGAGCCCACCACATCTATGATGATACCGGGTTTTTTCACAATTATCATCATAGAAGTGTCATAAGTATGACAGAATTTTTTTCGTTCGGCCCAAAATGTCACGGATGTGTCTTTTTTTTGTAGTGACAGAAGGTTACGGTGGCGCAAATAGTTTTTCGGTTTCTCCCTCGATGGTTTTGGGGTATATGGGTATATATACGAGGAAGAAGTATGTCAGTGGACGCCTGAGGGGCCCATGAGATAGGGGGCGCACCCTGTAGGGGGCCGTGCCCTCCACCCTCGTGGCCGCCTCGGGAGCTTCTTGACTTGCACTCCAAGTCCTCTGGATCACGTTTGTTCCAAAAATCATGCTCCCGAAGGTTTCATTCCGTTTGTAATCCGTTTGATATTCCTTTTCTTCGAAACACTGAAATAATCAAAAAAACAGCAATACAGGCTGGGCGTCCGGTTAGTAGGTTAGTCCCAAAAATGATATAGAAGTGTAAAGTAAAGCACATAAACATCCAAAACAGGTAATATAATAGCATGAAACAATCAAAAATTATAAATACGTTGGAGACATATCAATTGTGCCCTCCTTGGCCCACCTCCGGTGCCCCTCTTCTGGTATATAAGTCATTTTGACCTAGAAAAAAAATAAGGAGAGGACTTTCGGGATAAAGGGCCGCTGTCTCGAGGCGGAACTTGGGCAGGAGCACTTTTTATTGAGAAACGTTGCATGGAAAACAAAAAAAATTCTACCCACACGCAAGATCTATCCATGGAGATGCATAACAACGAGAGGGGAGAGTGTGTATACGTACCCTCGTAGACAGTAAGCGGAAGTTTTTGACAACGCAGTTGATATAGTCGAACTTCTTCGCGTTCCAACCGATCGAGCACCGAATGCACGACACCTCCGTGTTCAGCACATGTTCAGCTTGATGACATCCTCCGCCTTCTTGATCCAGCAAGACGGCTAGGTAGTGGATGAGTTCCGGCAGCACGATGGCATGGTGACGGTGACGGTGAAGTGATATCCACAGTGCTTCGCCTAAGCACTACGAAAATATGATCGGGGGTGTAAACGGTGGAAGGGGGCGCCGCACACGGCTAAGACAATGTTCTGGTGTGCTAGGCGCCCCCTCCCACACACACATATATAGGTGGGGGAGGAGGGAGCAGCCAGGAGGGTGCCCAAGTAGGCCGAATCCTACTTGGGGTCTCCTCCCAAGTGGCGCCCCCGCCATGTTTAGGTGCGGGGAAAAGGCAGGGGAGGCAAGCGCCCCCCTTTCCTTTCTCCCATGAGAAGGGGAAGGCAGGAGGGGCTAGCCCTCCCCCTTTCCTTCCCTAGGGCCGTCTGACTAGGAAGAGGGGCGAACCAGCCCCTTGTGGGCTGGTCTGTCCCCCTTGGCCCATTAGGCCCATAACACCTACCGGGAGTGTTGGAACCCCTTCCGGTGACCCGATAAGTACCCAGTGCATCCCGAAACTCTTCCAGTGTCCGGATACCATTTTACTATATCAATCTTTACCCCTCGACCATTTCGAGACTCCTCGTCATGTCCGTGATCTCGTCCGGGACTCCGAACAACATCGGTCACCAAATCATATAACTCATATAACACTATACCGTCAACAAACGTTAAGCGTGCAGACCCTACGGGTTCGAGAATAATGTAGACATGATCGAGACACCTCTCCAGTCAATAACCAATAGTTGAACCTGGATGCCCATATTGGCTCCTACATATTATACGAAGATCTTTATCGGTCGAACCGTTATGACAACATACACAATTCCCTTTGTCCATCAGTATGTTACTTGCCCGAGATCCGATCATCGGTATCTTCATACCTAGTTCAATCTCGTTACCGGCAAGTCTCTTTACTCGTTCCATAATACATCATCCTGTAAATAACTCATTAGTCACTTTCCTTGCGAGGCTTCTTATGATGTGTATTACCGAGAGGGCCCAGAGATACCTCACAAGCTTGGGGGAGGCTTCTCCAATTGCTTAATGCTTTGCCTGATCATCCTCTTAAGAAAAAATGAAATACTTGATATCTTCTATAATGGACTAACCGATGCTTCTAGGGACTTCCTAGATAGTTTTGCTGGTTGTGTTTTCAAGGAATGAACTGTTGGACAAGCTGAGGAATTATTGAATAATATATTGAAAAATTATGATGATTGGACTCTTCCTGAACCACCGCTTAAGCCCACTCCGAAGAAGAGGGGTATCTTAAATCTCAGTGCTGAATATATGCAAGAGGCAAAGAAAAGTATGAAGAAAAAAGGTATTAAAACTAAGGATGTTAAAAATTTACCTCCTATTGAAGAAATACATGGACTTGACACACCACCACCAAAGGTGGTAGAGGTAAATTCTTTAACGCAATTTGATGAAAGTGACATCCCTTACAATAAACATCCTAGTCAATGACTTTATGAGTTTGATAATTACATTAGAAAACAAGATCACTTCAATGAGTATGTTATGAAACAATTGAAATATAATTCCAATATGATTGCTTGTTTGAGTGACTTGTTATTTAGAATCTCCAATGATGTTAGAGGTGTAGGAAAACATGCCTCTACGGTTCAAACTCAACTAGAACAAGTCGCTAAATCTCAAAGAGAATTGCTTGATGAAATGAATAATAATATGAATGAGGATCATGCTATAAGAGTAGTCATTGGAGGAGGTAGAATTACTCAGGAACCACTTTGTCCTGAGGGACACCCTAAAATAATTAAACAAGACTCTCAAAGAATTAACACTGATGCACTTAGTCCTTGTAAAAAGAAGAAGAAAAAGAAAAATGATAGGACTTTGCTTACCTCTTGTGAACCTGAGATAGGAAAACCTCATGATAATAAGATGTTTCTATTTCTGATGCTGAAACTCAACCTGGTAATGAACATTCATCTAGTAATAATGAAAAAGATAATGATGATGTTCATGGAGACACTCAACCAGACAATGATAAACAACCAGATAATGGTGTTGAAATAGAACCAGATGTTGATCTTGATAACCCACAACTTAAAAATAAAAGTATGATAAAAGAGACTTTGTTGATAGAAAACATGGAAGAGAAAGAGAACCATGGGTTCAAAAACCCATGCCCTTTCCATCTAAATCAACTAAAAAAAGGATAATGAAGAATTTGAATGTTTTGCTGAAATGCTTAGGCCAGTCTTTTTGCGCACTAGCTTGACAGATATTTTAAAGATGGCCCCTTATGCAAAATATATGAAAGACATCATCACTAATAAGAGAAAAATACCGTAAGTTCAAATCTCCACCATGCTTGCTAATTATTCTTTTAAGGATGGAGTACCTAAATAACTTGGAGGCCCAGGAATACCAACTATACCTTGCTCCATCAAAAGAAATTATGTCAAAACTGCTTTGTGTGATTTGGGAGCTGGTGTTTGTGTTATGCCTTTCTCCTTATATAAAAGACTTGATTTGAATAAACTCACACCTACTGAAATATCTTTGCAAATCGATGACAAGTCAACTGCCATACCTATCGGTATTTGTGAGGATGTGCCCGTTGATGTCTACTACACAACTTGTTCTTGTCGACTCATGTTGGGCCTCCAAGCGCAGAGTTTTGTAGGACAGTAGGAAATTTCCCTCAAGTGGATGAACTAAGGTTTATCAATCTGTGGGAGGCGTAGGATGAAGATGGTCTCTCTCAAACAACCATGCAACCAAATAACAAAAAGTCTCTTGTGTCCCCAACATACCAAATACAATGGTAATTTGTATAGGTGCACTAGTTCGGCGAAGAGATGGTGATACAAGTGTAGTAATGATAGTAGATATTGATTTTTTTAATAGGAACAATAGAAAATAGGAAGGTAGCAATTGATAAAATGGAGCACAAGCGGTATTGCAATGCTTGAAAATGAGGCCTAGGGTCCGTACTTTTGCTAGTGCAATCTCTCAACAATACTAATCTAATTGAACCATATAACCATCCCTCAACGTGTGATGGAGAATCACTCCAAAGTTCTTATCTAGCAGAGAACATAAAAAAATTGTTTGTAGGGTACAAAACCACCTTAAAGTTATTCTTTCCGTTCGATCTATTCAAGAGTTCGTACTAAAATAACACAAAGTTATTCTTTCCGCTCGATCTATCCAAGAGTGCGTACTAATATAACACCATATGATACGCATCAACTAACTCTAATGTCACCTAGATACTCCAATGTCACCAGAAGTATCCATGAGTTAATTATACGATACACATCAAACTATTTCAGATTCATAATACTCGATCCAACACAAACAACCTCCAAGAGTGCCCCAAAATTTCTACCAGAGAAACAAGGACAAAACCGTGCATCAACCCCTATGCATAGATTACCCCAATGTCACATCATGAATCCACGAGTTGAGTGCCAAAACATATATCAAGTGAATCAATATAATACCCTATTGTCACCACAGGTAATCATATGCAATACATATATCAAGTGCTCTCAAATCCATAAAAATACTCAATCCGATAAAACAAAATCTCAAAGGAAAAGTCAATTCATCACAACAAGATAGAGAGGGAGAAACACCATATGATGCGACTATATTAGCAAAGCCCGTGATACATCAAGATCGTGCCATCAAGAACACGAGAGAGAGAGAGAGAGATTATACACATAGCTACTGGTATAAACCCTCAGCCCCGAGGGTGGACTACTCCCTCCTCATCATGGTGGCCGCCGGAATGATGAAGATGGACACCGGTGATGATTTCCCCCTCCGGCACGGTGCCGGAACGGGATCTAGATTGGTTTTTCGTGTCTACAAAGGCTTGCAATGGCGGAACTTCTGTTCTAGGGTTATTTCTGATGGTTTCTCTATTTATAGGATTTTTCAGCGTTTGAATCACATGAAGATGGTTCTTGAGGTGAGCACAACCCACCTGCACACGGGTTGGGCTCGAGGCGTGGCCTGGTGGGTTGTGCCCTCCTCGTGGCTCTTCTGGCCCTCCGATGAAGCTTCTAGTGTCTCTTTTGTTCCAAAAAAACATCAAAAAGTTTCATTGCATTTGGAGAACTTTTATTTCTGCACAACAAAAAACACCACAATAGTTCTGTTGAATACAGCGTCAGTCCGGGTTAGTTCCATCCAAATCATACCAAAACCATATAAAATTGTTGTAAACATGGCATGAATACTTCATAAATTATAGATACATTGGAGACATATCACCCATTGTTGTTGCAAATGTTACTATCTTAACTGACTTTGTTATACTTGAGATTCCCAAGGATGACAACATGTCAATTATCCTTGGTAGACCCATCTTGAATAGTGCAGGGGCTGTTATTGATTGCAATAAAAGCAAGGTCACTTTTGATATCAATAGTAATGAGCATACGGTGCACTTTCCGAAGAAACAATTCTAAGTGAATGGTATTAATGTTATTGAAAAATCTCCGACACTCACTATTGGAAGTTTTCAACTACCTCTACCTACTGCCAAAAATAAATATGGAATGCTTATTGTTTGGGACATGCATACCCCCTTTAGGTAAGTTAGTGTTTTACGAGAGTTCTTCGATTGCATGCTAATCAAAGCTGGTTGTTAATGAGACTTGATCAACCTTATTAATGGATCGTTTTTGAGAGGTATGAAGTTGATGAATTTAGTAAGCACAACCATTTGCCCCAAACTTTTGTTTTCTGTTTTTCTTAGTTAAATAAAATAGAAGGGATTTTTATTTCTGTGCCCCTGGTTCCTTAGCTCTACTCATTCATCCCCACTCTGTTAACTTTTGCTCACTTTTCCCCACTCCCTTGCCCGAAACCCTCAGAACAGGTTATACCGGACGTTGTCGTCGGGTCAATGCCTTTGACCATTAGCTGATGAGTGGGGCCGCATATACGTGGGTGCATGCGAGACCGTGGTCGTGGGGTAGCACATGTCCATGGACATGCCCGAAACATCCCATCATATAAAGAGGGTAACCACCTCCATCGCCCCTACCATTTACCCCCAAATCCCCTCCCTGCCGCATCGTCTTACTCTCCCCCACCGGCGTCGTCTCGCTCTCCTCCACTGCCTCCACCGCACCATCTCGCTCTCCCCCACCCCATCCTCTTCCTCACCTTCATCGCCTCCACCTGTAAGATGGCCGACGCTCATGGCGACACCGGCGCAGCAGCTGGAAATGTGGTGGAGCTACAGGGTCCAGGCGCAGCGACCGTGGATGTCGGCGGCGTCCATGGCGGTGCGGGGAAACTCGCAACCGCTGCGGATGTGGCGGGCTCTGCCTCATCACTGCAGAAGGTGAAGGCGTCGAGCGGCGCAGTCAATCCTGATGCCCTCGTTGCGCCGCCTGGAGGAGCAGGTATTTGCACTTGCTTAGCTTGCTCACTAGTTGCATTGGTTAGATTGTGATTCATATGGTAGTTCAGATGGTTAGAGTATTTGGTTTGACGGATGGGTGGGGGTTTTCTGTAGGGTATGGGTTGGGGGGACGGGGGGTTTTGTACTAGGGTTTGTTGGATAAATTCGTTGCAAAAATGCTATGTTGTGAACTATGATTTTAGGTGCTGCAACGATTGGGGTTTTTAGATTTGGATAAATTCGTTGCAAAAATGCTAGATGTTGTGAACATATTGGATTTTTTAATGCTATGATGCTTATTAGATTTGTTTTCAGTGCTCACAGATTGGCGTTTTTAATGCTAGATGTTTTTTAATGCTACTTAGATTGGGGTTTTGAATGCCATATGCCCAAATGGAATCCATTGATTAAGAAGTTATAATTTTGATTCAATGTGTGTAAATTTGTCATATTGGGGTTTTTGATTCATTAGTATATAAATTTTTAGCTCTGTTCTTCAATGTGTGTGCATGACCAATGATCAATGTGTTATTTGAATGTCATAATGGGGTTTCTGATCAACGTGTGTACAAATCTAATACATTGATATACTAGTGATGGATGTGGTTTTTGAATGCATAGAGCTAAGGGGCACAGAAATAAAAAACTCCACTTCTAAAACATTTCTGATATTGGGAGTATATTAGCCCTATGATCAATGTGTCATGTGTGCATATCTAAATTTTCAATTGGCTATTAGTGATGGATGTAATTGTATATTCAGGAGGAGGATGGTTGGGGGGGGGGGGGAAGAGGAAGCTGGCCGACTATGACCCATACGATGGGGAGTTTAGTGACGATTCTGAATATGAGGTAAGCATATCCCTTGTTCATTTAGTTCCTTTGACATGGTGTATATGAATCTAATGCAATTCATTCATGTGTGCAGTATGATTCTAGAGATGTGGCGATTCGCGGGGAGGACTACATTATCAAGGGGAAGCATGCCGCCCTCGCGAAGGCCCTGACTCCGACGTGATGTGATCGATGATGTGATGCTGTGTTAGTTTTAGTTTGGTTTGTTGAACTATTGGGTTACCTTTGGTTTTTTGAACTGAATGTCATTGGTTATGGTCTGTTGAACTGAATTTGGTTATGCTAGTAATCTGGTTATGCTATCTATATTTGTCTGTCCTTAAATTTGCATGTGGTATATTTGTCTGTCCTGAATCTATGGTTAGTTATGTTTAGATGTTGTGAACTATGATCTTAGGTGCTGCAATGATCACACATGTTGTGTAGGAAATCAAATGCATGCTCCAAATGAGATCATGTAAACCTTGGCAAACCTGGACAGTACAAATTCAAGAAAATGCAAAAACAAGTAAAACCTTGGCAAACTATCTATGTTTCTGTAGGAGATCATGTGTGCAAAATTTGAAGTGATTTAGAGGAGGTCAAATAAATTTGAATTTGAGAAAATGTGCTCCAAATGAGCACCCAAGCTAGGGTGAACAACCCATTTGTAATCAAGTTTTTTTTGAACCTACTCTAAATGAGCCAAATGTTTTTTATTAAGACATATTCACTTTCCATAGTGTAGATTCGAAGTCTCACTATTTTTTGAATTAATCTTCATATTTTTACATTTTCTTTTGAAAACATATGCTTTAATTAAAAAACTATTAAAAACACGTTTTGAAATATGAAAATGGAAAACTAACTTCATATCCTTCTTATTCGCTTTAAAATAAAGCTTTAGTGATTTCTTGTTTTTTAAAATTTTTCAAAAACAGAAGGTAACACCACCTCCTCTCCTTGAACTCTATGAAATCATGTACATGATAGCTCATATGTTTGAAGGTTTTCTCATGAAAATGACCATAGACCAAGTTTATGATTTTTGGTTGGTAACATGTCACATAAGACAACATTGTGCGCAGGTTTTATATTTTTGATCTTTTTACAATTAATGTTGCTCATTTGACCTTGATCATGCCAGCTAGGGTTTTTTCATGAAAATGACCATAGACCAAGTTTAGTATTTTTCCTCGGTAGTTTGTCTTATAAAATGACGAACGATGAAGGTTTCATATTTTTTTGATTTTTTAAATTAGTTATGCTCAGTCAAAGCCATCGAAACCCCGTTGACCAGCTCAAACCCCTCTAAACCCCACGGGGTTTCGCCTAACCCTAGCTCCCAACGTCAGTCATCCGATCATACCCTCGCACCAAGTGACAACCCTTAGATCTAGCCTTCTAGAAGGAACTAGGTGGGCTGGTTGTGTGCAGGCTCCGCGCCGTTGGATCACAAGGACGGCTCCACATCATTGGATCGTGGGGAGATCCGCGAGAGGCGATCCTATTGGTTGTGCTCGGCTGATCGCCCACCACTAACTCCGTGAAAAAAACATTGTTATTGGGCCCAAAAGGAAACCAAGCTCTGGTTGGGCCGTCGAATTGTGTCGTTTTTTTGCATCATTTGCTCTGTTTTTTGTGAACATGCTGGCTCTGTATTTTTGCATCGTTTACTCTGTTTTTTGTGAACGTGCTGGCTCTGTATTTTTGCATCGTTTGAAATCAATTGACATTGCGTAGCAAATGACCAATTTTTAAGGGCCAAATTTATTTTTATCATGCAAAATGGCCACAAACTGTTCAAAAATTGTCTGTTTTTGTTCATATAATATATATGACCATGGAATCCCACGCGTGCAATTAGCTTATTTTTCTTCTGCCTCTGCCAAATGGCCACCCGTGCAATTTATTTTTATCATGCAAAATGGCCACAAACTGTTCACACGGCCAAATAACACGTAGCACTATGGCAGTTTAAGCCAGCCTCTGCCTCTGCCATCCCTCATCCATCTCCCTTCTTGCTCTTCGACCCCTTATTCGTCTTCTGCACATCCCTCAGCCATGCAGTACACCAGACCAACCTATCGCTTCCCACCCACCGTGCCGCAGAGGCTCTACTCTACCGGCGTGTACGTTCATCGCACACTACATGTGTGGGCGATATCAAGGCTGTGGACCACAAGGAACTTCACCGAGTTCTTCCTTGCATCCGGCTACCACCACCTCCCGAGGGGATCTCCAACGATGTTCCGCGTCGAGGAGGTCATCCAAAACCTGGTGGTGGTTGCTCTCCTTGCCCACTTCACCAACACATGCGATGCCTTCTACCTCCTCGGCCGGGTGTTTTGGTGTGGCTCGGAGTTCATCGCTTTCACCACCCACAACAGGTTCACGGAGTACAACAACATCTTCCCCACCGCGATGCGCATGCATATTCTTCTGTACCCCATCGACAACGCCCCGGAGGAGCAGTGAAAAGGGCGCCCGGAGGAGGAGCGAGGTGGAGAAGGCGGCGGCTAGGGTTCTAAACCCTCTATCTTTTTAGTCTATGTTATGTTAAGTTGTAATTGAACTATGTTGGAGTTGCTATGGGCTTGTTGGCCCTTTTCTTAATTTCTATTATTAAGTTTTCTATCTATTCTATTATTAAGTTCTTCCTAGTTTGAGATATGTGATCGTGCTATGGGCTTGTTGGCCCTATACTGGGACTACATATTTGTTGATTATTTTCTTAGAGAGCTCGGCTTGTTAGTAGGGTTCCCTTGTTTGTAACCACCTAGTGCATGCAAGAAAGCTTTGTTAGTAGGGATGAATGAGTACAACTAAGAAAGGGAGTGGCTCCTTTTTTACACAAGCCACAAATATGTAGCCACCTAGCTAGAAGAGAGGAACCAGCGGCAGTGACCGTCGCTGCATCCGTGGCGGCTGGCATGCAAGAAAGCTGCTCGGTCAGTCCATCATGGCAGATGCATCGGCGCAAGCAGGCTCGGTTGGCGCATGCAGGCTCGATCGGCGCATCATGGGATCGTGGCATCGGCGCATGCAGGCTCGATCGACGCATGCAGGCAGGCTTTGTTGGGTGCATCCATAGCAGGCTTCTGTCCTGGCGGCGCGCGCAGACGTTTAATGCAAGGGACGGCCCAACGAAACCACGACCCAATGGTCGAACAATGACACCAACCAACGCGGCCCCACTTGTCAGGTTGAACGGACGACACAGTCCAGTGTGGCCCGACTAGTCAGAGTTAACGGTCAAGCCTTTGACCCGACGGCAACGTCCGTTGTGCCCAGTTATGAGGGTTTCTGGCAAGGGAGTGGGGAAAATTGAGCAAAAGTTAAGAGTGTGGGAATGAATGAGTAGAGCTAAGGAACCAGGGGCACAGATGTAAAAAACCCAAAATAAAATGCCATGTTTTATCGGTTCTCTGAATTTCCCGTGCAATAAAAAATGACCCAAAAATAAAAGTTCTCAGAATGCCCTGAAAATTTAATATGATTTTTTCTGAATATTTGATACAAATAACATGAGAGGGTGGTGCACCAGGTGGGCAAAACCCACCTGGGCGCACCAACAGCCCCAGGCGCGCCCTGGTGGGTTGTGGTTCCCACGTGGCCCCCCTCACTTATCTCTTTAGCCCATGTCATTGATACGTCTCCAACGTATCTATAATTTATGAAGCATTCATGCTATTATATTATCTGTTTTGAATGTTTATGGGCTTTATTATACACTTTTATATTATTTTTGGGACTAATCTATTAACCGGAGGCCCAGCCCATATTGCTGTTTTATTGCCTATTTCAGTGTTTCGAAGAAAAGGAATATCAAACGGAGTCCAAACGGAATGAAACCTTCGGAAAAGCTATTTTTCGAACAGAAGCAATCCCGGGAACTTGGAGTGCAAGTCAGGGAAGCGTCGAGGAGGCCACAAGATAGGGGGCGTGCCCTCCACCCTCGTGGGCCCCTCGAGGCTCCCCCGACCGACTTCTTTCACTTATATATTACCATATACCCTAAAAACATTGAAGCGAACAATAGATCGGGAGTTCCGCCGCCGCAAGCCTCTGTAGCCACCAAAAACCTCTCGGGACCCCGTTCCGGCACCCTACCAGAGGGGGGATCCCTCACCGGTGGCCATCTTCATCATCCCGGCGCTCTCCATGACAAGGAGAGAGTAGTTCACCCTCGAGGTTGAGGGTATGTACCAGTAGGTATGTGTTTGATCTCTCTCTCTCTCGTGTTCTCTCTATGGCACGATCTTGATGTATCGCGAGCTTTGCTATTATAGTTGGATCTTATGATGTTTCTCCCCCTCTACTCTCTTGTGATGAATTGAGTTTTCCCTTTGAAGTTATCTTATCGGATTGAGTCTTTAAGGATTTGAGAACACTTGATGTATGTCTTGCCGTGCTTATCTATGGTGACAACGGGATATCACGTGATCCACTTGATGTATGTTTTGGTGATCAACTTACGGGTTCCGCCCATGAACCTTTGCATAGGGGTTGGCAAACGTTTTCGCCTTGACTCTCCGGTATAAACTATGGGGCACCCTTTGAAGTACTTTGTGTTGGTTGAATAGATGAATCTGAGATTGTGTGATGCATATCATATAATCATGCCCACGGATACTTGAGGTGACAATCGAGTATCTAGGTGACATTAGAGTTTTGGTTGATTTGTGTCTTAAGGTGTTATTCTAGTATGAACTCTATGATAGATTGAACGGAAAGAATAGCTTCATGTTATTTTACTACGGACTCTTGAATAGATAGAACAGAAAGGATAACTTTGAGGTGGTTCCGTACCCTACCATAATCTCTTCGTTTGTTCTCCGCTATTAGTGGCTTTGGATTGACTCTTTGTTGCATGTTGAGGGATAGTTATATGATCCAACTATGTTATTATTGTTGAGAGAACTTGCACTAGTGAAAGTATGAACCCTATGCCTTGTTTCCTACCATTGCAATACCATTTACGCTCACTTTTATCGCTTGCTACCTTACTGTTTTTATAATTTCAGATTACAAATACCCATATCTACTATCTATATTGCACTTGTATCACCATCTCTCCGCTGAACTAGTGCACCTATACAATTTACCATTGTATTGGGTGTGTTGGGGACACAAGAGACTCCTTGTTATTTGGTTGCAGGGTTGTTTGAGAGAGACCATCTTCATCCCATGCCTCCCATGGATTGATAAACCTTAGGTCATCCACTTGAGGGAAATTTGCTACTGTCCTACAAACCTCTGCACTTGGAGGCCCAACATAGTCTATAAGAAGAAGGTTGTGTAGTAGACATCAGTCATCTCGTACCTCCAGAAAAAAAACCACCATAGCTCTCTCTCTCTCTCTCATGTTCTTGCTCTCAAACCCGCGGATTTCGATCTCTTTGCTCTAAGCTCCATTTTCGAAACTGTTTTAGTGGTTCATATTTTGAATAATTAGCTATTCTCGGTGCTGCTGTAGATGAGCTTGTATGTTGAATTCTTAGTGTTCTAAGTAGTTTGAATGCTTAATATGGCCTGTATGCACCCCTATGAGTAGTTGCTATCAATCTTGTGAAGGTTTGTTAACAAAAATTTTGTGACCCAAAAATTTCATAAATTTGTACGCGAATAAAATGTACCGTTTTGGAAGGAGTTCTTCGACGAGGAGGTCCTCGGAGGCATTGTCTAGTGGTGGCTCGGTACGCCGGTCTTATGTTGAACCAAGTGCAAGTTCAATATGGGATGCCGCTATCAAGTCATGCTTATGGTCGTGCGGCGATTTCATGGTGAGTGCAGGTATTAAAGAAGAATTTGAGCAATATGTTCACAACTCCGAGCTCGGTCCCTAGATTTAAGATAAGTGCATCTAGCATCTCAGCCTCACAGAAATGTTTACTAAAGCATTTAAATGTC
Source organism: Triticum dicoccoides (assembly GCF_002162155.2). NCBI lineage: Eukaryota > Viridiplantae > Streptophyta > Magnoliopsida > Poales > Poaceae > Triticum > Triticum dicoccoides. The sequence goes on from NC_041389.1 coordinate 493,452,270, forward strand.
ATCCTCGTAAGTTCAGAGTTTCGTTTAAACTTTATGACCGTCCATTTACCATGCCTCTAGAAGTGTTTTGTGGTATTTGTAAAATTCCATTTTGGGGTTCGCTGGATGAGACACCAAGATCTGAGTATGAGTCATTTTTGATTAGCCTTTGCTACGATGAGGATAGAGGAGTGACACAGGGTAGAATAAAAAGTATTCATTTCCCATCAATTCAATACTTTATGCTCTTTAATGGCAAATGCATCATGGGCAAGCAACATTGTAGTACACTATGTGCTCCTGACTTGAGCCTCATACACACCGCTCTCACCGGTATTAAACGTTATAACCTTGGAGCGATTGTTGCACGCCGATTGCAACACAACACTGGTAGTGGTTATTTTTATGGTGGGATTTATGCTTCTTGTTTAGCTAAGGAGGTTGGTGTTACACCTCTGCCATATGACCCCATCCTACCTACTCAGTACTTAGACTTTGATGCCATGAAACGTCATAAGTTCCTTAAGGGCAAAATCACTAATTATGCTTATAACTTGAGGTTCAATAAAGAAACCATTGTGGATATTGCTTTCCTGCGCTTGCCCTTTTTGACTATGACAGAAAGGGAAGATATTAGGGTTAATTATCCTTTTGCCCTCAGTGGTGTCTCTATGCTCAGTTTTGCCCTCAGATGCAAATTGTGCTCAGTTTTGCCCCTAGTCCATGCACAACTACTATGACGAGGCCAAACGGCCATATTTGAGTCCATTCAGTCCGCTAGCGTTAGTGGTTGTGGGTCCGGAGCTTACACGTGGGACCGCGTGGACGTGGGTCCGGAGCTGACATGTAGGCCCGTGCAACTAAATCCCCAAATCATTCGTAGCTCACGCTGCCCATCCGCTTCCCCACCGGCCGGTTGACCTGCGTCGCCGCCGCCACGTGCGCCGCGGCCAGCACCTGCCCCACCACCAGCTGCACGCCTACTCCACCGCTTCTGTCCCGCGCCTATGCTCCACGGCTACCTGCGACGCCCGCCACCTTCCTGCGATGCCACGGGTGGGGCGCCCGCCACCTGCTCGACCCACGGAGTGGCCTCCTTCCGTGCGCCCGGCCGGAGCGCTCAAAGGTGGGGGGCTGCTGGAGCTATTTGAACTAGGAGGAAGAACCCTAGGGTGAAATGGAGAGCAGCGGCGACCCCGGAGAATTTGGCGAGGTAGGCATCGGTCCGGAGATCCGCCGCGTCCACGACTGGGATCCCGAGGGGTAAGTCCCGCCTCCTGTTTAGATTGAGCTTAGTTGTGCATTTGAACACTCGATTCGAGTAGGTTTGCCCAATTAGTGTGCTGATTGCGTCTCTGTTTTTCGCCGGTTAGGATGGAGTTGCGGTTTGCTTTCTTGATGCACATTAGAAGGGACCGGTACACGTTCAATGCAAAGGATCAGAAGAAATACCAAGGAGGTTTTGATTATCGGTTGCCAATGGCTAGTAATTGGAGTTTCAGACAATTTGGGGAGGTAATTTGTAGCCAATATCCTTGGGGTTTGCTTGATGAAGTGGTATACAAATACTATGATGGGGAAAAGAAATGGGTGACAATTAGTAATGATGAAGAGCTAGCTACCATGTTTGTTAGGCATAAAGAGAAAGATAATTGTCATGTGAGGCTGCAAGTTGATGTGCTTGAGCAGGCATTTGGACCTAGGATGATGGGTGCAACATCTCGGGGAGAACCAAGTCGTCGTAATGGCATCTCTAGCCAGAACAGTTCAGTTGGTGCACGGCGACGTGGTGGCTCGACAAGTGTGGGCAACAGCAGTAGGGTCCCCCTTGAAGTGGAGCCTGATGACTACAATTCTGGAATTGATGAAGAGAAGCTATATTCTGATGTTATTCGGAATTTACGACGAGCACCTCGGGCTGATAACCAAGATGAGGCTCACAATGCAGTCCATGTGGATGATGACACGGTGGGTGAGGACGAAGACCTTGCAGCTATTGAATGGGACCCTTTGAACCCTCATATGGAAGAAGTTACAGTTTTTGCATCCATGAATGAGTGTAGAAATGCACTTGTGACATACTGCATCAAGGTAGAACGTACATTCAAAGTTGACAAGAGCGATCAAGTACGTTACAGAGTGCACTGTCCGACTGAGGGTTGTCCATGGAGGCTGCTCGCATCTAAAATGCGAAATAGCACTAATGTTTAGGTCAAAGTGAACCCTTTTAAGCACACATGCCAGGAATCAACCCTTAGGAAGGATACAATCAGTAGAGCCAAGTCAAGATGGGTGGCAGAAGAAGTAAAGAAGTGGGTGAAAGAAAACCAGCAAGTGGGTCCAAAGGAATTGCAGAAGAACATCAAAGATAAATTCAAGATAGATTTACCATACATGAGGTTGTTCAATGGTAAACAACACGCTATGGATTCTATTTATGATAACCGGCAGGAAAGTTTTCAATTGTTGTATTCATTCAAAGGTGAAGTGGAGAGGACAAGCCCAGGTAGTATTGTAGATATTGATCACCACACCGTGGAGTACACATTCAGGGGAGTGACAAAGACCAAGGAATGCTTTAGGAGGGTTTTTTTCTGCTTTGAGGCTTGTCGCCGGGGTTTTTTGGCAGGTTGCAGGCCTTATTTGGCTATTGATGCAACTTTTCTCACAGGAAGGTTTAAAGGACAGTTAGTAGCAGCTTGTGCAGTTGATGCACACAGTTTTGTATTTCCAGTTGCCTACGTTGTGCTGGAGACAGAGTCTGAGGAGAGCTGGACTTGGTTTTTGCATAATCTGCGCCGAGCTATTGCACATCCCAATGGGTTGGTCATTCATACAGATGCCTGCAAAGGTTTAGAAGTGCCCGTGGACAATGTGTTTCCTGGAGTAGAGCATAGGGAATGAATGCGTCACCTTGCTGCAAATTTCATGAAGAAATTCAAAGGAAAGGTGTATACCGACAATTTATGGCCAGCATCTTTGACTTGCAGTGTGAAGAAGCACAACTACCACCTGAGGTAGTTATACATGAATCCCAAAGTGAAAGAATACTTGGAAACACACCACTCCAAGTTATGGGCCAGAAGCCAATTCAGTGAACTGAGCAAAGTTGACTATGTGCACAATAATCTAGCAGAGTCTTTCAACTCAACGATCCGGAAACTAAAGGGTCATTATGTGGTGGATTTGCTGGACAGGATAAGGATAGAATACATGCAGAAAATTCCATTATCATGTAGGAATAGCCGAGACAAAATTCATGGGCCACATTATCATCCATGCCGTGATGAATGAACTGAAGCAGAAAACAACAGGCTTGGAAATGAACATGACTCTTTGCTCGGGTACCACAGCAGAGATATCATATTTGGATAAAGAGAAGAGGGAATGGAGATATCCAATGGATTTAGAAGCTAGAACTTGCAGTTGTAGGCAATGGCAGATAACTGGGTTGCCATGCATTCATGCCTTGTTTTCCATCACTTCTATCCTAGGTCCAGCAGGGAACATTCAGCAGTATGTGCATGATTACTACTCTGTTGCAAGGTTCAAAGCCACATATGCTTATGCCTTGCCTGCTATGGAGGGAAAGCAACAATGGGACATGGTGGATCCTGGATTCAAGCTTTGCGCTCCAGTTCTGAAGAGAGCAGCAGGTAGACCAAGGAAGAGTCGAATCAGACCTTGCAGCGAAGGAGCTGGACTTGGAGCGAGGAAGCGTAAGTGCACAAGATGTGGTGGGTCTGGTCATTTCGGTAAGTACTATGATAACACAGTAGATCCAGCGTTCGGAGAGAGTTTTGATGAAGGCTTTGATGAAAATGTTGGTCAGCAGCCGGTTGCCTCAACAGATGATGAAAATGATGGACAACAGCCAGTTGCATCAGATGAGGATTTTGACGAGGTTCGAAATGATGATGGTCAACAGCCGCATGATTTTGACGATGATCCAAAATATCCTCCAAATAATGATTCAAGTGAGGCTCCAAATGATGATCCAAGTGAGGCTCCAAATAGTGATCATGGTGATCCAAGTGAGGCTCCAAATGGTGATCCAAATGATTATCATGGTGATCCAAGTGAGGCTCCAAATGATGATCCAAGTGAGGCTCCAAATGGTGACCAACCTTCTGTTGTTGTGAGTTCTGCTTGGTATGTAAATCTTGCAAGGGTCAAATACTACTGTACATTTATGGGTCACTTGACATGATCTCATTACCCTTTATGTTTTGCACAGCTCTGTGATAGGTTTGAAGAAGATGCACAAGGTACCGACATCCAAGAGGAGAAGAGAAGAAGCAATGAGCACAAGGTGCACGAGGAGCAAAGTGATGGCAAGAAGCTCAAGGAACAAATAGAAGCCCGAACACTATATATGAATAATTATGAAACATTATGAATAATGTTGTATTTCTGTTGGATGATGTTGGCCCTTTGTTAGAACTATGTTTGACATGATGTTTAAATGTGTTGGATGATGTTTGAATGAGCACATGGTTTTTCCTTTTTTTAATTTTTTTTAATTTTATTTTGCTCATTTGAATTCTGGTCAAACCTAACTTTGACCAAGATTTAAACAAGTCTAAAACATCAAAATGAATAACTAAGCCTGGATCCTTCTTAGTCAATCCAAAATGAAGCTGTGGTGAGGTTTTTGAAATTTTCATAAAAAATGTGCTAAAATGAGGGGTCCAAAGGTAGGGTAAACGACCTCATTTCTAAGCAAGGTTTTTATCGACCTTATCTAAATCAGCCAAATAACTTTCCAAAACATATATTCTATATATACAGACTATGTGCGCTGGGTTTTCCATTTTTTGATTTTTTTTAAATTTGTTTTGCTCATTTGAATTCTGGTCAAACTTAACTTTGACCAAGATTTAAACAAGTGTAAAACATCAAAATGAAAAACTAAGCCTGGATCCTTCTTAGTCACTCTAAAATGAAGTTGTGGTGAGTTTTTTGAAATTTTCATGTTTATTTCCCCAAAACACTTCTCTTCACTTCATACAAGAGAGTTTGAGATACTCGAGATATCATACAATACACATGAACTTATCGTTTAAATGTATGTAAACCTTGTTTATCAACTTAAATCGTTAGTATATGACATAAGAAGACTATGTGCGTAGGTTTTTTATTTTTCTGATTTTTATTTAATTTATTATGCTCATTTGATGTCTGGTCAAACATAGCTTTGACTGCTCCAAACCCCTCCCGAACCCTGCTAACCCTAGCGTTGAACCAGGACCGTTCATCTAACCCTAACGCTGAACAAGAGCCGTCGATCTAACCCTTCTAGAAGGAATCTGTGGGGAGGAGGGGGGTGATCCGCAAGATGCAATGTGATTGGCTGGGAGACTCTTTTTTTTAAAACAAATATCGGGCACACTGGATGGACCGTTGGGTCGTCTCGTTGTCTGGGCCTGAGACCGCAGTAATTAGCCCGTCTTAGCCTTTCCAGGCCTTGCATGCATGCATGGGAGGCGACGACGTGCATAGGCTGCGGCGTGGGTTTGCATGTGCGGGAGGCTACGACGTGCATGCATGCGAGCAAGGCGAGCGAGGCGTGCTAGGTGCGCTAGGCTAGCGAGGCCAGCTAGCTGGTTCAGGGCACCGAGTCAGATGAACTGTCCGGTCAAAGAGCTATGCAGTGATTCAAATGCACGCACGCGCCCCATGCATCGTTTTTGTGCAAAAATTTAAGAGTGCAAAGCGTAACGGATACGCACACGCGCTCGGATACCCACACGCGTTCGGATTCACACACGCACCATTCTCATCCTTTCCATCTTTCTCTCCCACCCACAGGCCTATAAATGGGGTGCCTATCTTCCTCTCCCACCCATAAGCCAGATCCGATCCATTCTCTCCAACTTCAAACACCTAATCGACCGAGCCCTCCCCAAGCAATACCATGCAGTTCAATGGGCCGACCTTCAGCCATCCGCCTGTCGTGCCGGAGCTGCACTACCCACTGGGCATGCTCGTGGAGAGGGAGCTCCGTGTGTGGGCTATTTCAAGGTGGAGGGGTTCCGTCGAACTCACCCGCACCTTCCTCAGAGCTGGCTATGCCCACCTCCCACGAGGCTCGCCGAGGATGTTCACCCTCAATGAGGTTCTTGACCGCGGCGGCATCCTCCTACTGCTCACGGTCACCTTCACCAACCCGTTTGACGCGCGCGAGCTCCTCGGCCAAGTCTTTTGGTGCGGCTGCGAGGCCATCTTCTTCACTGTCTACAACATCTACACCAACTACGAGAACATCTTCCCTACTCCAGCCGGGATGCACTCCCTTCCCTATGACGACGACGAGGAGGTCTGAAGATGAAGATGGCGTTGAAGGGGCGCGCGCGGCCAAAGTGGAAGGAGGAGGTCAAGATGAAGAATGTTTTTTATTTGTTGCTTTTCTATGTCGTATCGTGTCGTGTCATGTTTCGTCATGAGTCCGTGAACTGTCCGTGAACTTATTATCCTTATTGTAATGGTACTTGTGTTGCATCTTATCTAAGTTATTTATTAGGGTTTATTATGTGTGTTAAAAAATGTTCATGCCCAAACATATAATTTCTTCCCTAAACCAAGTCATGAAGCTCGAGAACTTGTGGTTTTCATTAATGAAAATCGGAGGGGGTGAGAAGCCCACCGTTTCATTCAAAAAAAAAGTCATCAACTAACATGCAAATTTATTCCCTTTAAATCCTAAACCAAGTGCCACTCTAACACTAAACCAAGTGCCACTCTAACCAAAATTTCCGTGCAAACATATGTTTTCAACATTCCAACCCTCCAAAAATTCAGTGCAAAACAAAGGAAAACCACTCTCACGCATGTGCAAACATTCACGGTCTCACTATTTTTTTGACAAATTTCACAGTCTCACTATGTATACCTTCCTTCCCTACCCATGTCAAACTCTTGCCATCTCTCCTAGCGGTTACCAGCGCAGCCCTAAACACCACAAACCCACGCGGTCCTGGGTTCGAGTCCCCATCCGCACCAATTTTTTGTGCATTTTCCACCCTTCATTTTTTAGACAAATTAGTTTTTACTCAATGTAATGCCCTTAAAAATGTTCATTTATTTTGGCACTAGGTGTAAACCTCTACCAGAGCTGGGCACATTTTCCATGACATTTTGGTCTTTGATTTAAATCACGGTGTATTCGAATTGGATTACTTAAATTGCTATTAAATATTTAACAGCTCCAAAAAATATCTAACCTTAATTGTTTGGCTCTGGAATAATTCATTAGCTGCATTTCATTGATCAAAAGTTTCTGAATTCCTCATATCTTCTCCTTTTTTCAACATATTTAAATGTTGATCACTTCTTCTTCTTTTTCAACATTTAAACAACTTTGACCAACATTTAAACTAGGTGAATTTCTCATACAATTTCAAGATTACAAATTCCTCCATAATTCATGCCTTTCCATACATTTTCAACATTACAACCAGTGCGATTACCATACCTACAAATGCCCAAAAGTATTTGCAAATGGGTATTGGTAGTGCTTGATCTTCAAGCTTCCTAACCTTCTTATTCAACATCCTAAGCTCAACAGCTAGCTCTCTGTCAGTGCGTGCTTCGCCCTCCATCTCTTCTTCCGGAGCTCGTGCTGCGGCCACTACGGTTCGGGGCAGCATGCGCAACCATTCTTCATGCTCTTCTTGCAGTTCATTTATCAGAGTCTTGGCCAGAGCATCGACCCAAAGAAAGAAGCATGTAACCTGCATGAACACGGAACAGATCAACCCATTGCTCAAAGATCCCGACCACGAAAATGGTGCAATTGCCCCGATTCTTACCCCATTCTCGCTGCACACGTAGAACGGACGATTATAGGTCCTCAGTGTGTGAGAAACCCTCCGATCAACGCTCGCCCGGCACCGCGGACAGACGAAGACAGGCATCTCCACACGCGCCCGGCTCTGCATCCGCAAGGTGGCGCGGGAGCTTGCGGAAGACATGGAGCTCGAAGCCGAACGGGATCTCAACGCCGCCGCGCCCTCCACAGCTAGCTTCCCACCGCCTCGCCCTCCACAACTAGCTTCCCACCGCCATCGTGCTCTCGCTCTCTCGCCATGGTCTAGGTCGTGCTCTCTGTCGCCATGGCCACCGCCGCTGTCGCCCGCTTATATAGCACACCCGCAATGGCTCTATGCTCAACGGATCGCTGCTGGGTCCCGCAAGCCACGCATGCAACGGTCTGAATAAAATTGGCTGCCTCTGCCGCCTGGTCCCACCTGTAAGGGCCAAGTCAAAACGTTGACCTGACGGAGACGCCAAAGTTCACAGAACGAGTCGGTGCGCACGGACTAGGGGCAAAACTGAGCACAATTTGCATCTGAGGGCAAAACTGAGCACAGAGACACCACTGAGGGCAAAAGGATAATTAACCCCAGATATTATGTTCTTGAGAACGAGGCCCGCTTGTACAAGGTGGAGATCGAGGCAGCTAGACGGGTTGAGGAGGTTACACCAAAAGCCTCCATGAGCTATCACTCCGACTACTATGCAGGTCACGGATGGTGATTACCAAGCTAGGCCAAAAGCCTAAGCTTGGGAGAGTACATATTCCCACTGACATTACATTTATGTTCACACATTTCATTCCAATTGTCGGTGTTCACATTTTTCATTGTATTATCCATGCTAGATTTATTTTCTCTCTTTCTTCTTGTGTGTTTTAAAAACTTTGAGAAAACCAAAAAATGTTTCTTGCTTCTTTTTGGGTTTTCTTTCTAGTTTAATTAGTTGTCGTATTAAAAAGAAAACCGAAAAAGATTTGTTCTTCTTTTGCTTCTAGGGAGCTCTCCCGTGTAAATAGTTTTTCTCGTTTTTGTTTTTCTTTCTCTTTAATTTGCTTTCTTCAAGAAAAAATAAAAACTCCAAAAATAGTGTGTTTCTCTAAAATTATTTTCTTATTGAGTCATACCAAGGAGAAGACCACGATGAAAATGTTGATTGGCTCTCATATTCATTTCTATTGATCTAACGAAGAGCCCATATTACCTTGTTTTCTCCTTTTGAATAAAATGTTTGCAGATTCCAGCTTAGTACACGACACTCTTGCACTATTATTATTTATACCATTCAGTCATGCAAGTGAAAGGCAGTAATGACGATATTTGATGAACTGGCTATGGCAGAGAGAAACGGGCATGAACTCAACTTGTTCTATTTTTGTAAATATGTTTAACCTGATGTCCATGATTCAACATATTATGATAAAACATGTTTGCAATGACAATTAGAGATTATAGTTTCTCATGCCATGCTTAAGTAGCTAGGAGTGGATAATAATTTATCTTGGATGTCAACATGCATTAAAATGATTGTGATGTAGTATGATGATATGGTATTCTCTTCTGAATGCTTCAATTGGCTTGATTGGCACATGTAGATGAATCAAAACCAACATAGCCTCTACGATATTTATGTTCATGATGTCCATATCCTCCTCAGACTAGTTTCCTATGTTAATTATGCATAATGCATGTTCATGGCCGTTTTTGCTCTCTAGCTGGCCGCTTCTCAGCCTATTTGCTAGCCTTCACCTGTACTAAGTGGGAATACTGCTTGTGCATCAAATCCTAAAACCCAAGTTATTCCAGATGAGTCCACCATATCTACCTATATGCGGTATTACCCTGTCGTTCTAAGTAAATTTGCATGTGCCACCTCTAAAAACTTCAAATAAATATCTGTTTTTGTGTGCCTGGATTGTTCATAGAATGACAGGGGGTTGTCAGTATCTTCTATGCTAAGTGGGTTATTCTCATGATGAGTGTTTATTCACTCGTCCTAGCACGACAGGGGCGGTAATAGGGATTCCCAATCCCAAAATCAAAAATTGCAAATGATTAAACAAAAATCCCCAGGACTGATGTTGGTATGGACGGTACCCATGGATTCAGCTAGCCGTAGAGTATGTTTGTTGGTGGAGGGGGAGTAAACCTTTACTTTTATCGCTTGGGAACTGCCACTAATGTGTTTAGCATGGAAAATATTGATAACTTTTGGTCATGATGTAACAGGAACGGTACATTTCTCAAAATTTCATTCATCTCTGTTTTAAAAACTTTGAGCTCTGGCACCACTGCAAATCCCTGCTTCCCTCTGTGAAGGGAGTATCTATTTAATTTGTGTTGAGTCATCACCTTCTCAAATAAGCGCCAGATCTAAGAGCACTATTGTCATCCTCATGCATTGTGTATAGTTAATGTTGGGTGCATCATGACTGGATCTTTTCTACCATAAATTACAATGTTTAGTCGCTGCTTGAACTTTGGAGGTGCTCTGCATTTATGTTTTGCGGTCTCAAAAAGGGCTAGCGGGATACCACTGTTGTTATATTATATCATGATTGTTTTGACAAAGTGTTGTCATTTGAGATATCTAATTATTGCTTGCTAGTTGCTTATGCCATTGATATGAGTTAACATAATTTCCAAGAGTTATTGTTGACATGGTTAATCATAATATTTGTTGAAAACATGGGTGCTACTTAAGCTTATTTATGTAAACAAGAACAAAAGAGTTTGTAAAAGTTTTTCTTTTTCACTTTCAGTTTATCAACTGAATTGCTTGAGGAGAAGCAAAGGTTTAAGCTTGGGCGTATCTACTTTTTCTAACGCGTTTGCTCTTGTTTTGGACTCTAATTTGCATGATTTGAATGAAACTAACCCGGACTGAGGTTGTTTTTAGCAGAACTACCATGATGTTGTTTTTGTGCAAAAATAAAAGTTCTCAGAATGGAACGGAACTTTTTGGAGAACTATTGTGCGATAAAAGAAAAATACTAGAGCCAAGAACCACCGGAGGGGGCCCGTGGGTGAGCACAATCCACCAGGACACCCCCCTCCAGGCGCGCCCAGGTGGGTTGTGCCCACCTGGTGGCTCCGCAGACCCTATCTCCGATGCTATAAATACCTATTTTCGGAGAGAAAAATCAGGGATGAAGAATTATCGCGTTTCACGAGATGGAGCCACCGCCACCTCCTGTTCTTCATCGGGAGGCCAGATCTGGAGCCCGTTTGGGGCTCCGAAGAGGGGAATCTTTGGTCTTTGTCATCACCAACCCTCCTTCATCACCAATTCCATGATGCTCCCCACAAGGAGTGAGTAATTCCTTCGTAGGCTCACTAGTCGGTGAGGAGTTGGATGAGATTCATCATGTAATCAAGTTAGTTTTGTTAGGGCTTGATCCCTAGTATCCACTATGTTCTGAGATTGATGTTGTTATGACTTTGCCATGCTTAATGCTTGTCACTTAAGGCCCGAGTGCCATAATTTCATATCTGAACCATTTATGTTTTCACCATTATATCTATGTTCTAGATCCGATCTTGCAAGCCATATTCACCTATTACATGTTATGATTCGTAAACCCCGGGGTGACAATAACTGGGATACTTTCCGGTGATGACCGTAGTTTGAGGAGTTCATCTATTCACTACGTGTAAATGCTTTGTTCCAGCTCTCTATTAAAAGGAGACCTTAATATCCCTTAGTTTCCTTATGGACCCCGCTGCCACGGGAGGGTAGGACAAAAGATGCCATGCAAAATTTTTTCATAAGCATGTATGACTATTTACGGAATACATGCCTACATTATATTTATGAACTGGAGCTAGTTTTATATCACCCTAGGTTATGACTGTTATATGACGAATATCATCCAACGAATTTACCGATCCAATGCCTACGAATTTTCCACATATTGTTCTTGCTAAGTTACTACTGCTGTTGCTACTATTATGCTTGCTACAAATCATTGCTATCACTGTTACCGTTACTGCTACTGTTACCACTACTATCAAAACTTATCATATTATTGTGCTACTAATCACCTTGCTGCAGATAATTAATCTCTAGGTGTGGTTGAATTGACAACGCAGCTGCTAATACCTACAAATATTCTTTGGCTCCCCTTGTGTCGAATCTATAAATTTGGGTTGAATACTCTACCCTCGAAAAATGTTGTGATCCCCTATACTTGTGGGTATCACAGGCTTTGAGAGGCCGGCTTTTGACAGCCGATCAAATTAAAAAAGACATGGGCCAGGCTCGGAGTTCTACTGCCTTTGTGGGAGATTGGAGGACACTGATCACATCCTCTTTCGCTGTCCCTTGGATACCTTACTATGGAGCTGCCATAGGGATTGGTTGGGTCTCTCTTGGGCTCCTTCCAACTTTTACACCCTTCGCTTGTTTCTGCCCCCTTTGGTTGGGCAACTCAAGAGAGATTATTCTGGTTTGGCTTCTTTGCCATGTGCTAGGTCCCGTGGACAACTAGAAACAAGTTTACTATTGAACAAGTGTTCCCTAACCCGGCAGCTAATGTCATATTCAAATTGTCCATATTCTTGCAGCAGTGGAAATCTCTGATTAAGGAGGCAGATAAGGCGGCTATGGAGGTCCTCATTGGTCGTGTGCGTGCTACTACAGCTTCTATCTCCGGGAGCTATCGGGCCAGGTCGCCGTAGTTGATGTTTCGTCTTAGTCTTCATCTGCCTCGTCTAGGTCTTTGCTTTCAATCGTGGCCTGCGCGCCCTACTTGCCGGTTGTAGCCGTCTAAACTTTTTTTGGTGCTCTCTTGTACTCTGCTTGGTTGCTACTATTGTTGACGTTTGGCTCTGTTAATTTAAAGTCGGGCTGAGGCCTTTCCTCTAAAAAGGGTGTGAACTTCAGTATGCATCGTCGTCTCTTCGTGCCTTGGTTATCTCTTACACGAGCCCTTTACTTATGCACTTTACTTTGTGATAGCCATAGTGTTTCATGTTATATATCTTGCTATCACTTAGTTGTTTATCTTGCTTAGCATAAGTTGTTAGCGCACATAGGAGAGCCTAGTTGATTTAGGTTTTATGCTTGACAAATTAAACGCTAGTTTTATTCCACATTTCTTCAAGTCTAAACCGTAATTATTTTAAAGCAACGCATTAGGCGTTGGAAGGAGTTTATTGTACATAGCAGTAAGTTGTGGTTGTGTGAGTTAACCTATTTTTGTTGTTTTTTACCTTATCTAATAAGGATGTCATCATGTGATAAAAAGTTTCATCTCATTTTGTGTGTGCAAGAGTTATGTGAAGAGGCCCACTTGGAATGTAGTATTCCTATAGGCTTTATAATCGAGATCCAAGATTATTTTTATCCTATTTGTATGACCATTCCTTTGAATCAAATGAATGAGTACGCGATGCCATGTCCTATGAATTCAGGAGGCATTATTGTTCAACATATTCAAAGCACAAATTTCTAACTCTACTTTGGCACTCTGAAGGAGGAGTTTCATACTACGATGAGTTTACCATTGATTTCTCGCAATATTCATAAGAAAAGCTCTACAATGAGTGCTTGTCGAAGGAAAGCCGACAACATTGTGGTTTCTCCTAAAGTTGGAGTTAACACTCATGGTCGAATGTCGAATGTAAATGATATGAATTCATTGGAACCAAATCAAACTATAGTTCCAAGAAGTATCTTTCTTATTTCCATGCCACAATTACCAAATATTAATTCTAGTGAAAATATTACATATACATTAATCTTATGGCACATAATAATATGCCAGAAAGTTGTTTGAAACCTACCTTGTCAATATGCATGGAGTTAGATGAGGGGGTTGATCTTTGTGTGGATCTAAATTCCGATCAACGAGAGTGGACTAAAATGTATTCACAAAAAATTGTGGATGTTCCTAGGGAGGCTCAACTTGAAGCTCCAACAAAAATGAACATGTAGATGGAATGGCTATGGAAGATGATATAGATTGCGGTGACATGTTACTAGTTCCTAGAAGGGCACAACCTGAAGTCCTAGTAGCAAATGAAGGGATGGAAGCAGAAGTTGTGGTGACAAGTTGGCACTTACTGGAGGGTTCCAATTCAGCCTTAGCAGTGAGAAACATGAATATCGTGTGACAAATGAACTAGTGGCCCAAGAAGTACTAATGGAAGAAGATATAGGTTGTGATGAGAATTTACCAGATTCTTATCAAGTGCCGGTCACACATGCCAATCAAGATACTGGCCTCACAAATCATTCTCCCGACGAGGAACTAAACCACAAATGCTCAACGCTACTGCCTTTGCTTCGGTAATTTCATCAAACCATTTATAGTACTATTTTCTACATTTGGTTCTAATATATAATTTACTTCCTTACATCAAAGAAATATTGTTGGGACCTTTTTCATCTACTTTTAATTATTGCCATGATATCACAATTTTCTTCCTTCCAAACTAAATATTTACTTGTTACTAGTAAAATGAAAAAGTTTAGCCTTTATTCTTCCTTATTAGATCCCTTCTTTTACTCTGATAGTATTGCGGATTGTTACTAGGTATGGTTGTTTGATCACTCTTAGAAAATGAAAAAAAGTGAAATAAACAAAAATGAAATACGACTTTAGTAGGAATTAACCATCTTCCGAACATATAGATCGTATACGGTAAAAGAACATGTATATGCTTCTGCCTCTCTTCCATGCGCTCGCACAACATTAACGATCTTTGTCCAGTTGTGCTCTTTTCGCTTTCATCCTTTCCCATCGCGAGCAAGCGCGTTCCCTGACCACCTAGCCACCCAACCACTGCGCCGAGCCCCCAAAACCCTATCTAGGTATTGAAGATCGAGGCGAAGATGGTGACGCCGCAGGCACAGGAGCAATGCTTGGCACAACCCCGGAGAAGCAGCTCATCGTTGTGCAGGAGGTGAGTGGATCACTTACACACGTATAGGTCGACTGTGTTCTTTTTGGTTGGATGGCTGGTAGATCTGATCGTGGTTTACACTACGTAAGGGTTGGGCCTTAGGGGTTCGGATGCCGTAGGAGGAAGTTCTTATCTTCTAGCACACACACTCATATTGCTTGGCTTTGGCAGCTCGATCTAGCAGATATTTTAATTTTTTTTGTTGGGCTGGCTGGTCAATCTGAATCTGATCGTGGTAGGGGATAGATTGACAATGCATCATCATACATATAGAACTGCTCGCGCGTGGTTAGTTTTGATTTGATGATTTCTTCATCGGTGCGACTATGGGTGGTCCTTGGCGTCTGAATTTTGTCGCCACAGTTTTGCTCGAGTGCGTCCTAGTTGTAGTTTGTCTTTTAGTGCATCTTGTTAGTGACGTCTGTTCGGGCACACCCTCGGCAGGTGGTGGTGGCCGAGTTGCGGGCGGCTTTCCTTCTCGGCGAGCAACAAGACACTAAACAGTAGGAAGCGGAGATGCATCGGGCGCATGAGGAAAAAGGTGGTGGCTTGCGCTAGCCATGCTGAGGACGAATCAACATGAACCCAAGGAGCTATGGCCTCTGCCCGACCCCACTGCCGCCCCAGCCCCAACTCCGGCTGCCTCCTCTCCCTCCAGCGCCGCCGCTCCACCCCTCTCCCACAACCCTCACCTTTATGCCAAGGGAGGGAAGGGAAGGGAAGGCCCAAATCCGTAGCGGCGATCCGAAACCTAGCCGCCTCCCAGGTCGCCTCCGCCCGGGCGACTCCGGAGGATCCTCCCCCGTCCCCTCCTACCCCCTTCATCAGCGTGCCCCTGGCCGGCGGCGCCCTTCTCGCATATAGAAAGAGGGGAGGAGAGTGCACTATGGCGGCGGCTCCATGGGTGGTTATGGAGTGGTGGCGGTGGTTCAAGGGCGGCACGTCTTGTAGCCGTGGCTTGAAGCCGAAGCGGCATCTTTGCGGCGAGTAGTGCGTAGCGTCGGCACCAATCTCTGGCGGTGCGGTGGTGCGTCGGATCAGGGCCTATGGGTCGATCTGGGTCGCCCACTGCCATGGAATGTGTGTGGTCGTGCACTGCGGTTGCCTTCCCTGATGCTGCTCCGACCGACGGTGTGGGGGCCTACTGATGTGCTTGAATAAAGGCGACGGTCCTTGGGTTCCTCTTGCGCCAAGACAAAGATCTGCCTGACACTTGTCCTTCTTGATCTGGCCGGAGTGGCGGGTTCCGGAAGGCTCCACCGGCGAACTCCCATGGGCGTGTTATGCCTGGAGAATGTTGGATCGGGTTGGATTCGGTCGTGTTCATTGGTTCTCTGTTAAGGAGTGAGTGGTGCGAAGCTCTGCTATCTGTTGGCATCAGGAGATATGTTTAGCTCCATGGTGAAGTCAAAGGCGAAGAATGTCATGGAAGCCGAGATTGGAGGACTAGTAATGTTGATTGGAGCCTACGGCATTGAGGAACTTGCGTGGAGTTTCGGGATTCATAGAAGCGGTATGTAAGTGGGCACGACAACACATGTGAAGTTCAAAATCTGGCCTTTCAGGGTGAAAATCCAAGGTCTGGCCTTAATTGGTTGTGCCTGGCAATGATCTTGTTGAAGGCATTGTTTTGAGAGTGAGGATTATCTCCTGGGTGAAAACCCAACATCTATGATTGGGCGACGATGGTGTTGGTGCACTGTTTCCTCCTTGGGGATGTCGCTTTTGGAGAGCCTGGACATCAGGTGTTGTCTTGGTAGTGGTTGTGCTGCTGCTGTAGCAGGACTTTCTTTTTTAGTTTCTTCTTTTTTTTGGATGTGTGCTTTCGTGTAACTAGGGCATTACGTTGTTGCAGAGGCTGGATGTAATTAGTAGAGTAAATAATATAAAACTACTTTTTACAGGCTAGGGTTCCAAAAAAACAATCGAATATTTTTTCTCTAATAACTACCAAGTCAGAGGTCGGCTGTTTCAAAAAACTCTAATCGTCCACTGATTTACTACTGACCGTGATTATGACAGCTGGAGCTCGCATGTAAGAAAACTGATTGTCTGACTATTTGTTTGACTGTTAACTGACATGTGGGACCCACATGTCGGTGTCTCTTTGTCATAATTTAATAAAAAAATCAATAAAGCAATTGGGTCCTTGTAAAATTTGAAAAAAGCAAATAGGTCCCTGCAGACTTAAAGAAAAAGCAATCAGGTCCCTCCCGTGCTCAAGCTCGAGAGGAGCTGCGCCACCGCAGAGTTCCCTCACGCGCCCGTAGTAAGGGCCGCCACGGAGCTCCAATCGGCCGCTGCCTCCTCCTCCCGGCAAGCTGCGCCTGGAGCCACCGTGAAGTCCCAGCCGCTCGGACTTTCTCTCTCCTCCCTCTTCCTGGGCGCGGTGGCCCGAGCCCGAGCCCCTGGCCATGGCGCTCGGCTCGCAACAGGGCGTGCTCCTAGGAGCGTCGGCCTGAACCCTGGCCATGGCGCGCGGCGGCCCTTGCTCCTTGCTCCTGGGCGCAGCTCCCGGCGCTCTTGGGCGCGACAGGCCATGCTCCTGGGTGCGGCTTGCATGGTCCTTGTTCGCCTTGCTCCTGGGCGTGGCTCACGGCGGCCCTTGCTCCTGGCCACGTCGCATGGTGGAGGTGGTCGTCGGTGAGTGGTGGTGGTGCCGGAGATGGGGCAAGGAGGAGAGAAGAAAGAGACAAGAGGAGAGAAGAAAAGGCAGGAGAAAGAAGAAACATCTTACATGTGGGTCCCACAATAAGTTAACGGTCAAACAAAATGGTCAATAAACAGGTTGTTTAGGAGCGGGTTTGACATGTCATAAACCGGTTTAAAATGTTACCAACGAGGAATTTGAGTTTTTTGAAACAGCCGACCTCTGACTTGGTAATTATCAGAGAGAAAAATATTCGGTAGTTTTTTAAAACCCTAACCTGCAGAGTAGTAGTTTTATGTTATTTACTCGTAATTAGTATCTTCAGTATATTAATATATACTCTTTACCGAAAAAGGAGCTATGGCCTGACGAATAGGCATGAGATCTGACGTGCAATCTAGCTAGCTTTGCATATGGTTGTGCTCCCCTTCTCCCACTTACCGTAGCAAGTCCTTGGGAAATAACTTCGATGGACAGAAAAAGGAAGACGTTAAGAGCGACGAATAGGCATGAGATCTGATGTGCAATCTAGCTAGCTTTGCATATGATTGTGCTCTTTTCCTCTAACTACCCGTACCAGATCAAACCGACCAGTCCATCAACAAACTAGCTTCCTGCTGCTCTTCCTCGTCCGCTTCAGCCCACATGCCGCCACATCGTGCCCCAGATCACCACTCGACACATACAAGCTGACCACATTGAAAACATTTTTAGGCAAATGCACGGATGGTCGAGCTTGGCTGTAGCGCTGCTGCGGCTGAGTGGCTCGGCCTCCGACGACCCCCACCACGCCGACACTCACGTTGTCTTGGACTGTCTAGAGGCCGCTAGAGGTACGACCAACCAGAAAAAAAAAAACGGTGTACATCAGTTGAACCGGTGGACAATACTAGATCAGGGGAGATAGAAACCTGGTTCAGTTTTTTCTTGAAAAACAACAGCAACTTTATTAAATAGAAATAGTTGTTACATCGTCTGTAAGAAGAGATACAATATATTCTATAGGCTCCTTGAATCAATCCCTTGTCACGGAACATTTCGCTAATCTAGCATGTTCATGAACTACTTTATTCGCTTTCCTATTATAGTGTTTAAAACTAGTAAGGTAAAAATCACAAGCCATAAATAACAATCATCAAAAACTAGCACCACCACTCCTGCAGAATGTCCTCGTTCTTCATGTGTCAATGACATTCATGTTATCCGACTTAATAACTAGCCGGTTGCAGTCCGCCCTTTGTAGTAGCACTAAGCCAAACCTAAGTGCCAACGCTTCCGCTGTCAGTACATCAACACATAAATCAATCTTCCAATTTTCGTCAACAATGAGTTTTCCTTTGTCATCCTTAAGTACGACACCGGCTATGCCCTTAAGCAGATCATGATCAAAGGAAGCATCCATATTCAGCTTAACAATCCCATAGGAGGTCTGCTCCATCCTCCATTTCTACAAGTTGCATTAGGGAACTAGGTATTTACATAGTTTGCCATTATAGCGCGAATCCCGATCAAGGTTTGATACTTCTCTTTCAAACTTTCCCTCATGAATCAGCTTACATCTATCCCATCATAAATATCAAATGGTTATAACAATCAATTCACGTGCATTCTGGAGGGCCAAGGAAGATAGTTCTTGATCTAACATAAGGAGTAATAATTCAAGTACTGTCTTTCCCGCACGATCAATAACACATGCTTTCTTAATCCCCTGATACATCCCCAACTTATCCCACACCTCTTTTGCCTTCTGACACACAAACAACACGTGTTTTGTATCCCCTGGCCTATTCAAGCATGATGGGAAAATTGGCAAAACTTTCATGTGTCTATTGACAAGTGTAACTCGACGCATGAGTATTCCATGTAAGGTACGCCAAATACAGATTTTTACCTTTGTCGGACAAGCTAATTTTCATATCTTATCCCAAATAGGATTGACCTTGCTTGTACCCATACCATTTGTGCATTGCAATTTCCTACCATGTTGTTGGTTCCATTCCTCCAAATAAGTTGATCGAACAGTGAACAAACCATTTTTGGTATAGCTTCAAGCAATGAAAACCCGACATATTATGCATAGAAATGGGAATCTCAAGGACTCGTTGAGCATCAATTGGCCACATCATTTTTCTCACCAAATCTTCTTCCCAAAAATTCATGATTGGATCAATAAGATCAGAAACCTTTGACAGAAGATGCCTCATCTTGGAGTAATAACTTTCCTATTCGCACAATTCGGGATCCCAGCATCTCTCTAGATATCAATACTTTCTCCATTTCGAACTCGCCATATATAACCATTTGTGAGAGAGTTTACTCCCGCCGTAATGATTTGCAAAGTAAAAGAGGAGTCCTTATTTCAACTTACGTTCATCAAATCACCCTCAAGGAAATACTTGACTCTCAAGATTATGGCACATAAATAATTAGCGTTATTAAGAAGACGCCAAGCTTGTTGAGCTAACAATGCCATATTAAAACAGTGTATATCTCTAAAGCTCATACCCCCTCGGTATTTTAGAACACACATATTCCACCATGCCATCCAATGCATCCTTTTCTGGTTGTCTTCGCCACCCCATAAAAATTGCGACATCGCGTCAATGATTCCTTTGCAAAAAATTTAAGGAATTTTAAAGACGGACATAGCATAGGTGGGCGTAAGTGCATCAAGTGCCCCTTAGTGATTTTGGTGTATTGAAGACTTATAGGTTAAGGGACTAATGTGTTTGTGAGTGTACACAGGTTCTATAAGTCGATGAGGAGTTTGATATTTATAGTGAAAGTCGACCGCTAAAAATGAATGTCTTCGACTGAAGACTTTGGTTCTCCTGAAGACTTTGAAAGTGAAGAAATTGGTGTGACCTTGAAGACTTGGATATTCATGCGAGGAACCTGAAGCCCGAAGACTTTTGTTTTCGTAATTTCATTTTCTCTTTCTTGAATCATAGGAAACACCGTACTGTTGAAGGGGGTTGAGGTAATACTAAGGAAACAGATTTCCAAGTGATGCTCATCTCAAAATCCTATACCTAACAAATCCTTTGAGTGAAGCCATTGGAAATCTCATATCAGTTCAGTCAATTTCTTCAGTGACAGAGACAAAGATCTTCTGATCTCTGAGGAATTTGTCCTGGCTGAGGAGTTAGGAATTCGCCAGTGCGAATTGCCTACACAGTGAGGAACATGATAGCCCTGAGGAATTCGAACCTCAAATCCGACCGTTGCTATTCCACACGCCAGCTGTCCCAAAATATCCTACCACCTAACGGTCATATCATTGAAGGGCATTTATGTCTTATCATGTCGGGTTGCTCCCTAGGCAATAAATAGCCGCCCTCCTACAACCACTAGCTGGTTGGCTGTTCCGAGAGAAACTAACACTTGTCATTTGAGAGCATCCCATCCTCCGAGGACTTTGAGCAAAAATCATCAAGTGAGGAAAACCCAAATCCCAAACCCAAACCGACAAACCCCAAAGTGATTGAGCATCACTGAAGAGATTGTTCTTGTGTGGAACCGACGCTTGTTACCTTTGAGGACTGTGTATCCTCCAGACGATTAGGCGTCATGGTCTGAGCATCCAAGAGGAATTGTGGATTGCCGAGTGACCTAGTCTGTGAAGGTTTGTATGTCACCTGTGAAGACTTACCACTACTGTTGGGCGAGGTCTGTGTGATCTTAGCTCAAGGAGAATACGGTGAGGACTGTGTGGCTGGGACTATGTGTCCTCAAGTTTAAATACTCAGCCGCTCCAACCAGACGTACAACTGTCACAACAGTTGGAACTGGTCTACCAAATCATTGTCTTTTACCAAGCCTACTGGTTCTATTTCCTCAGTTATGTGTTGATGAACCTGATCATTACTGTTTGAAGACTTTGACTGAAGACTTTCTCTAATTCCTCAATCCTATTTCTTCAGTCTATTTAGTCTTCATCCTGCTTATCCAGTGTTTACACTTTCTGTACTCTGTGTTTGTCTTTCATTTCATCATGATGACTATGCTGTTGCTCTATTATCCTTATACCTGAGTACTTATTCCGCTGCAAGTAGTTCTTCGCTTAGGAATTTCCTCTCCCTAAAATTCCTCAGTGAAGAATTCATAAAAATCGCCTATTCACCTCCCCCCTAGTCGACGTAACACACTTTCAATTTGTATCAGAGCAAGGTACTCCCTTGTTCTGTGTGATTTTGGTTTAACTGCCTGGAGTTTTAGTTATGTCGACCTCGGGAATGAAGAAAGTGACTTGCCCCATCTTTGAAGGTCATGAGTATCCCAAGTGGAAGGCCATGATGAAGAAGCGACTCATGGTGATGAATAGCAAACTATGGACCGTCACTGAGATTGGTCTTACCGATCTATGCAAGATGGCTGAGGCAAATGACATTCGCAAGTACACTCTACTCAACTTCACGGTGAAGGATGTCATCTGCTCCTGTTTGTCCCAAAATCAGTTCAGGAACATCATGCATCTCAATCATGTGAAGCTAATCTGGGACCGACTCTCTGAGGTCTACGAAGGCCATCGTAATCGTCATGATCCTTGGTTTGAGGATTTCAAGGAATCACTCAAGGAGATGACTTTCGCACCTGAATCATCATCCTCTTCACCATGCCTTATGTCAAAGGGTGCCAAGGTAACAGAATGCTACCTTTCCGAATCTAGTGATGATGAATCAGGTGATGAATTTGGACCTAGCTATGTCAAACTTGCTTCCCTTGCCACTAAAAAACAAAGGCTCTTGAAAAAGTTCAAAACATGCTTGATGAAAGCGATGATATGTTGGGTGAGGAATGAGATCGTACTAAGGCTTTGACTGGTAGCTTGCAAAAGCTTCAGTCTAAGTTTGACAACCTTCAAAATCATCATAACACTCTCTTAACTGATCATGAGAAGCTTTCTTATGAATTTCTTCAGAGAAAGCAAGATCTTGAGAAGTTAAATGTGAGTTATGAAGATCTTCAGAAGGAAAACGATTCATTGCTTGCTCAACAGATCAGTTCCGCTCAGGAAGAATTTATTCTACCATGTTTGAAATGCATTGAGCGTGAATCTGCTAATTCATCACCTGAATGTTCAAATGCTTCTATTGCTGCAAATTCTTCAACTGTCTCTGTGGTCACAAATTCCTCATATAAGGATACCACATGTATCACTGACAATAATGCAGGGCTGAAGGAATTGTATGTGACAGGCATTTACAAAAGCCTCAAAGGGCATCGGACTCTATGTGATGTGCTCAAAAAGCAGATCTTGAACAGGAACCCTAGGAAAGAGGGTATTGCCTTTGAGAGGAAACTCAATGCTGATGGGACCTACTGGAAACCTGAGCAGTATTCCAAAACCTCATGGGTTGTTGCGAAAGGACCTCCTGTAGATCCATGCACTTTATCTGGCTTTACCTGTGATTCTTCATATTCCTCGGATGAGTCATTTGACTCCAACTATAGACTGTTTAAGAATCAGAATGGTGAAGCATTTGCTTGATATGTTGGAACTAACTACAGGAATGGTCCCCCTATGAAGAAAATCTAGGTTCCCAAAAGGTGCCTTGAAAATCTTCAGGTGAATGTCATCATGACACCACCTATGAAGAATAGGAACCCCAGATCAAATTCTTCATATGGATCAAAATCTTCATATGGATCCAAGTCCTCATATGGACCAAATTCCTCACATGGATCAAAATCCTCATATGAACATCATCATGCTAACACTTCTGTTTCGCAGGGAAAGCCTAAGGGCCATGAATATGTGCATTATTCTTCAAACCATTATGTTCATAAGTCCTCGAAGAATTTCTCTGCTTATTCATATGCTTATCATAACCACTCTTCTGTGAAACAAAGTGCATCGGCTTCTATGCCATCTTTTTCTTATGGAGCTCACAAAATGATGAACTCTTTGCCACCCCTCCAGATATGGGTGGTGAAGAATAAGAACTAATCTCTTATGCAGGGTCAGGTCTCCAAACGAACTTGATCGTCTGAAGAATTTGCTGGAGACCTGAATGTGCTTGAAAGGATGCAAGCTAATCATGAAGAAATGAATTATTCATTTCTCACGTCCTCATACTGCTATATCTGTTACTGTTGATGAAATTGATATCATATTCTTCACTGATGAAGTATACGGGTTCGTAAGTTGTACTAATTCATCTGCAGGATGAACAACCCAAAGCTACTGAGTGGGTCCTCGGCAGTGGATGTACAAATCACATGACTGGTGAAAGGAACTTGTTGATGGACACTAATTTGTCACCATCTCATCTGAAGCATATCACCTACACTGACAAAAGGCAAAAGCAAGGTATTGGGTCTAGGTAAGGTTGCAATCTCAAAGGATAAACACACGGACAAAGTCATGCTTGTCGAGTCCTTAGGATTCAACCTCATGTCTGTCTTAATGCTTTGTGATCTTGATATGGTTGTTGTCTTTGGAAAATATCGTTGTCTGGCGCTAATGGAATCTGACAACTTTCCAAAGTCTTCGAAGGCTTTAGGAAAGGAGACTTGTATATTGTTGATTTCTCTGCAGGACCACAGCCTGCCACATGTCTACTTGCAAAAGCTTCAGAATGTTGGCTATGGCATCGACGACTTGGTCATGCTGGGATGAGGAACTTGCATACACTCGCGAAGAAGAAGCATGTCATTGGCATCGAGGGTGTCAAATTCCTCAAAGATCATCTTTGTGGGGCTTGTGAGGCTGGAAAGATCACCAGAGCCAAGCATCCCTCGAAGACTATCATGACCACTTCTCGTCCCTTTGAATTACTTCATATGGATCTCTTTAGCCCTACTCATTATGCCATGTCCTCTAGTTCTGCATCATTATATGGCTTTGTCATAGTTGATGACTATTCTCGTTACACATGGTGCATATCATCACTTACAAAAATGAAGTGCAGGAAGTCTTCAAACGATTTTCCTCAAGAGCTTCCACTAACTTCGGTGTGAAGATCAAGCATATCAGGAGTGACAATGGAACCGAGTTAAAGAACACTGGCCTCGATGAATATCTCGATATGCTTGGTATTACTCACGAATTATCTGCTCCTTATACTCCTCAGCAGAATGGCGTCATGGAGCGCAAGAACAGAACTCTTGTTGAGATGGCTCGCACCATGCTTGATGACTACAAGACACCTCAACGCTTCTGGCCTAAATCAATTGATACAGCATGCCACATCATCAATAGGGTATATCTTCACAAATTCTTGAAAAAGACTTCATATGAACTCCTCACTGACAAGAAGCCCAATGTAAGTTATTTCAAAGTCTTCGGTGCTAAATGCTGGATTAGATATCCTCACCATCACTCGAAATTTGCACCAAAAGCACATGATGGTTTTATGCTTGGTTATGGAAAGGACTCGCACACCTACAGAGTCTTCAACATCAATCATCACAAGATTGTTGAAACTGTAGATGTGTGGTTTGATGAAACTAATGGCTCGCAAAGAGAGCACCTACCTCCTGTGCTAGATGAAATGTCACCTAAGGAATCTATCAAGTTCAAAGCAACTGAGGACATCATCCCTACCGAACAATCTAATGAAGAAGTCATTTCGGATCGTGAAGAAAATCCCGCTGGTGCTGCTGAAGAAACTGGTCCTGAAGAAACTGTTGGGCCTAAGCAAAGTCGTCACCCCGCACATCCTCGTGTTGCAAACGAAGTGCAGATCAAAAATATCATCAATGACATCAACGCACCAGGTCCTCTCACACGTTCAAAAGCTTCACATCTATCTAACTTCTGTGGGCATTTTGCATTTGTCTCTAAGCCCACTAAAGTTGATGAAGCATTCATGGAATCTGAGTGGATTCAAGCCATGCAAGATGAATTGCATCAATTCGAGCTGAACAATGTGTGGGATCTTGTCAAGCACAATATCATCGGTACCAAATGGATCTACCGCAACAAACAAGATGAAAATGGCCTCGTGGTGAGGAATAAGGCTCGTCTTGTAGCACACGGCTACACACAGGTTGAAGTAAATGATTTTGATGAAACTTTTGCACCTATTGCTAGACTTGAGGCTATTTGCATATTGCTTGCTTATGCTAACCATCATAATATCATCTTACATCAAATGGATGTGAAAAGTGCATTCCTCAATGGTAAGCTTGAGGAAGAAGTATATGTTGCTCAACCACCAGGTTTTGAGGATCCAAAATTTCCAGATCATGTCTACAGACTCAACAAGGCCCTCTATGGCCTCAAGCAATCACCTCGGGCGTGGTATGACACACTAAAGGAATTCCTCATGAAGAAGGCTTCAAACCCGGTTCACTTGACCCAACTCTTTTCACCAAAACATATGATGATGAATTATTCGTGTGCCAAATATATGTTGATGATATTATCTTTGGCTGTAGTAACCAACGTTATAGTGATGAATTTGCCTATATGATGAGTGAAGAATATCAAATGTCTATGATGGGAGAATTGAAATTCTTCTTAGGTCTTCAAATTCGTCAACAATACAATGGCATATTCATATCTCAGGAGAAATACCTCAAGGATGTGTTGAGGAAATTCGGCATGCAAGATTGCAAAGGCGTCAAAATCACTATGCCCACAAATGGCCATCTATGCACTGATGAAAATGGTAAAGACTTTGATCAAAAGGTATACCGCTCCATGATTGGCTCTTTGTTGTACCTATGTGCATCTAGGCCGAATATTATGCTTAGTGTTTGCATGTGTGCCCGATTTCAAGCTACACCGAAGGAATCACACCATAAGGATGTGAAGCATATTCTTCGATATCTAGCTCACACACCAACACTTGGATTGTGGTATCCAAAGGGCTCTTCCTTTGATCTCATTGGATATTCAGACTCTGACTATGCTGGTGATCGGGTGGACCGCAAGTCAACGTCAGGTACATGTCATTTCCTCGGACGATCCTTGGTATGTTGGTCCTCGAAGAAGCAGAACTTCATATCACTCTCCACTGCAGAAGCTGAGTACATTGCTGATGGATCTTGCTGTGCTCAATTGCTATGGATGAAGCAAATCCTCAAGGACTATGGAATCAATGTGAAGAATGTGCCACTCTACTACGACAATGAGAGTGCTATCAAGATTGCACACAACCCAGTTCAGCACTCGAAGACAAAGCACATCCAGATTCGTCATCATTTTCTTCGTGACCATGTGTTGAAGGGCGACATCTCCATCGACCACGCAAATACTGAAGACCAGATGGCCGATATCTTTACAAGTATGAGAAGAGATTTAGCAAGTTGTGGTGTGAGATAAATATCCTAGAATCTTCGAATGTTCTTTGAAAAGGACACACATCCTAACACTTATGCTGACTTGATGACTTAGATGTGCAACACACGAAGTAACGTTTTTCTTCAATCAGTGAAGACTAACCCTCTAAGTGTGAAGACATTAATGAAGAAATTGATTCTCAGAACCCTACAACAATTGTAGGCGGTGCCTGAAATCAACTTTCTTATACAGTGGGTTACGCCATCAACCAAAGTTGAAAATCTTCAATTTGAGTTTTCTTCATTTTTGAAATTCCTCAGTTTTTCAAATTCTTCAACTTTGCATTGTCTTCACTTCTTCCATCGTTGTTCTTCATTGACTATACATATATATGAGTTTATGTCCTATACAGCATTCACTTATTGCTAATTCTTCAAGTTGACTTTTTCTGCTAAGTGAATGTGATCGAACCCTTTCCCCCTCTACGCTAAACTCAACCCAATCTGTTCACAAATTCTTCATGTGTGTTCATTTGAAACTCGTTCAAATTCTTCACTTTGTCCTTGTCAGCTGAAGAAATTGCGAAAGAAACATTAAAATATTCTTATCTGAATTTCCGGCTTTTGCCGCTCAAACCGTTACACCTCCCACGATATACTTATCTATTCACCCACGATCTCACACAATCGCCACCTCTCAGTACTTGGGTGACACATGTCACGCGAATGAGAAGGGTCAGGGGCACGTTGTCCAATTTCCTAGGACGAGTGGGTTTTCACCTCCGCTATAAATACTCCCCTTCCCTCCTCACTTCGTTTTTACTCCGCTCGACCTCACTCCCTCGCTCGAGCTCTCAAAACCTAGCACCGCCGCTACTTCCATCGTCGCCAGTGAGGAAGAGCTTCACTGCCTCGACCTCGTCGCCGTCGTACTCGTGCCGGCCGCGGACATCTTCTCTCTTCCGCCTCCGTAGACGTCTTCCGCCGCCAAGTTAGGGCGTGGAAGATCTGAGCCGACGAACTTCTCAATCTACACTTCCAGTTCGTTGTGTTATTCGTCAAGGGTAATTAAAAGTTACTTTTATTGCCTTTTTACTACTGATGATTTTCATCAAATCCTCAAAAGGTGTTTATTCCTCAACTTCTACACTCTAAACACCTTGCACAAATCTTCTGCTCTTGATATGTTTATCTAAATGACGTTTTTCTTCATGATTCCTCAATTGTGTGAGTCTCACAATCTGCACAACTCTGGAACCTAAGACAAAGAACGCTTAGTGAAATTCTTCAAGACACAACTGGTCAATTTCCTCAAATTTGTTCTATTTTACAAAAACTTCTGAGAACGCATATGACCTCTCCAAATTCCTCGCACCTATACTCTATTCATAGGTACACATGTCAGCTGCTAAATCACTAGGTTCTCATCAACTTAATTCATTTGCAGCGTTCCTCGAAGAAAAGCTGCATACTTCTTTACAGAACTCTATTGTTCAACTTCCTCAGCTGAAGAAAATAGCAGACGGTAAAAGGCCTTAGAAAGGAGGAAAGAAATTGGAAGTCAACACTGCCTTTGAAATCCCCGAAGACATTTACTCAGGGTACTACACGCCTGATGAGGCAACCCACGGCAAATAAACCCAGAATGAGCGCAAAGTGCGCATACAGAGGATTGAAAGAAGATGGGCACGAGAATGAAGGGAGTATAGATATGTCACTCCCAAATATATGAAGAAATTCACTCTTCATCCTCCATGCTCAAGACCTCCTTTGGCACCTGGCCAAAGAGCTGATCCAACAAGCCTTAAACATGGTGAGGATTATGCTGAAGATGGGCCAGATGGCAAGCTAAGTTGGCCAAGCAGGCCAAAGAAGCAGTGAAGAAATTCAATGAAGATTCTTCTGCTTCCGCTGCTGAGGACACCACGAGGAAGAAGGCTATGCCTAAGAAGCCTGCTCGCAAACCAACTTCCTCAGCAATGCCCTCACGGCCAAGTTCCTCAGCTATGCCCTCACAGCCAGGCTCTTCTGTGCCATCAAGGCAAATTCCTCAGGCTGCCCCAGTTCCTCAGGCTGCACAAATTCCTCGGGCTTCAAAACCCTCAGCTCCTCCTGCAAAGTCCTCAGCACCTGTGCATCTCGCCACGTGCCAAAGGACCACTGGCATCTCAATTGCCTCAGGAGCTTCAGCGAGTTCTTCAGCTCCTCATCTGTCTTCAAAGAGCCCAACTCTGCTGAAGACTAAGGCCACTACAGGACGAGGCACTAGACCTAGTCCTCACAAGAAACAAGTTGCTTTTCAAGTGCCCTCTGATGATGAGGCTGATGATGATGAATTAGCTGATATCATCAAGGACAGACAGCAGCGGGCCGCTAGAGCCAAAGGGAGTGATGTGCCCCTTCTACTGGATCCAAAGAAGATCCTGGATTTCATCGACCTCTGGCACAAAGATCCCAATGCTCCAATGCCAGAGCTGGGCCTCACTCCTGGACAAAGTCACATGATGATGGCATTCATAGCTGAAGAAAAGTGGAAATATGATCAAGCAAGAGTTGCTAAGAAAACCCAGTACAAGAAGCCACGCTTTTTGAAGGATAACATTCTGAGGTTATCGCCTAAGCAGCTCATTGCACTACAATCTGAGATCAAGAAGCTCAGTGATGAATTTGACGCCTACAAGGCCGAATGGCTGGAAGCCAAAGTCAGATTCGTCAAAATGGCGAAGAATTCACCCCCAATGTTGCTAATCCATCGCACATTGAGATTCCCTCAGTTGAAGCATCTGCATAGCCAACTGAAGGTCATGCCAGCACCACTGATGAAAATCAGGCTGCTGATGAAACTGCTAGTACCAGGGCTGAAGAAATACCAGCCACTGAAGAAACTGCCAGGGCAATCACTAGTGTTGCGCCTGAAGAACAAGTCAGGACAGCTGAAGAATCTAAAGTTGTGCCTGAAGAAGCTGCACAAGACAGGCCAACTGCGTCAGTTGTGCCTGAAGAAATTGATCCGATTCTCTGCTCCGCCTGCACCAACACCAAGTCCAATTCTTCCTTCTACTCTGGAAGTGAAGAAAACAAAAGCTGCAGAGAGAGCCGCTCTGAAGAAAAGGAAAGCATCTATTTCCTCAGAATCTTCTGCACCCAAGAAGGCAAAGATTTTGACGAGCTCTATTGAGAACCCTATCGATGTTGTTCCTCTCTCAAGCATGCCATCAAAGGAACTTGTTCCCTATGGTGAAGATTACGAGATTCCTGAAGAATCTGCTAAAGAAGATCCCTCTGCTGCTTCCACAAAGCAGATGGATGAAGAAATTGAAGTGGATACTATCACTTCAACTCCCCGGGTATCATCGCCAACGCCTCAGTTCACAGCTGAAGAGGCCGACGTTGAAGAAATGGAAGAGGATGAGGATGTGGACATTGGGAGCGCCACTCCAGTGATGATGATGATTCTTGGGATAGTCAACACCCCTACTCTCCTCTGTTCACACCACTCCAACAAATTCCTCAGTCCCCAGCACCAAGTGAAGTTCTGATGGGCTCTGAAGAAATTCATGCTACCCCTTCCATTCATGAAGAGATTCCAGCCACTAGTGCTGATGATAAAGATGATGAAGAAATGGAGGCCGAGGCTGCTACTGAAGCAGAAGCTGATATTCCTCAGCCTGCGGCTCCGGAGATTGAGATTTCCAATGGTTATTCTTCAACTGACTGACACTCCTCAGCCAAATCAGAAGAATCCCTTCTCTAAGACTCCAAAATTCAAGGCTGATGCTTTCTTCAATGAGCATGTGTTCTTCACTGACTATAATCCATATGACTCTACTCGTTTGAGAAGGAAGCGCTTCTGGACTGCTAGCCAAGCCAACTTCTATTCCTCAGTGCTCTTTAACAAAGACAAAGTCTTCGACCATGAGCATATTCCTCATGTTGATATGGAACAACTGCCTTGCTTCACACCAGTCCTCGCTGCTATTCATGATGCTGGACTGCTTAACTTTTGCATGGACATCTGTGATTGGAATGAAGAACTTATTCTTCAATTATATGCCACGCTACACATCAGTGGCAATGCTGAACGTGTGAACTCATGGGTGTTGGACTGGATGATAGAAAATACTCACTACAAGGCACCGGCCACTGAATTGTTTCGTGCCATGCCTGTCAGTCTTCCCCCAGAAGGTGCGCGTCTCATCTACTCTAAAACTCAGCTGTCTGATCACTTTATGCAAGTTCTGATGAAGCCATTGAAGCCTGGTCAAGTCTCAAGGACAAAGTTCCTTGTGAAGGAATTGCAATATGTGCCAAGGACAGTATACCACATTCTGACCAAGACTCTGAGTCCTATCAAAGTCCACGACTCAAATGATGAAGAAGTCGTTGGCATCATGAAGAATCTGCTTTCAATATCATGCATGGTATTCGAGTGAACTACCATGACTTCTTCATGAGGACTTTGGCAAATGTCGCGATGTCTCCCTTTGAGTTGAAGCCTTACGCTCCTTGGATTATGAGATTCCTCAGATCAAGGTCTTCACTCAACTACAAAGCTGACACACTCAACCATGGCAGTTACTTGCCCCTATTGAAGTACTCAAGCAGACATTTTCCTCAGCTGATGAAAAGGGCAAGGCCACTGCTATTATTGATGAGGGCAATCGACCACTGGATGGACAGTTCCGCAAAGTTGCTTCATATTCCACCAATGATGACTCTGCTACTCATGACTCTGCCGCCAATGCCTCAAAGCAAAGTCCCCAGGCCACAGCTCCAAGGGTGATGACTGATCGTGAGCTTCTCCTCAGTCTTCATTAGAAGGTGGATCGCAATCATAAATGGGTCAAACGTCAGTTTGGTTCAATTCTTCACAACATGACTGCCACATATAATTCAGTGAAGGAGAACCACCACTACATCAATGAAGTTTTTGATCGCACCTGGGCTGTCCTAACTCATCTCTACGGTGATGAAGATCTCAAGCAGATGGGCTTGAAGCAGGACTTCGGCCGGTCTAAGCCTCCTCCGAAGAAATTTAGGAAGGTCGAAGTTCCTCCTTTGGTGCCAAGCTCATATTCCTCATCCCATGAGACTGATGAAAATGAAGACTTGGACGACACTGCGGCAGGCCCTTCTCCAACAACCGACCCAAACAATGCTAGCGCTCCTCCATCGACTTTGTGATGAAATTCTTCAGGGGCGTTAGTCCTCACTTTTCGTCCCTTTTGGTCATTTGATGACAAAGGGGGAGAGATTTGAGTTAGTCTTCAAGCGGGTCTATATATATGGGCATTTTTTGTTAAGTTGCAACTCTCGCTCTTCTGAAGTGTTTGTTGAATGAGTTGTAAACTTAAGTCCGATGGTGACTTGATACTTTTGCTATTGTTTTTTGCATGCTATTTCCTCATTAATGTTATGCACGCAGGCTGAATTACATCAGTCACCATATTTCATCATGCAATTCAAATTCTTCATTCGATATGTTAACTGCGTGTATGAATTACAAGATATAGGGGGAGATCTCCATGATTCCACTCTTCAAATGTGCATTGCTTCAAAACCAAATTCCTCACTATGCACATCCTCAAGGGGAGTTCTTCTATATCTTGCAATCAAATTCCTCAATATTGAGCACTTTTAATTCATATGTTTATCCCCGTTGAAAACTTAACCTATATTGTCATCAATCACCAAAAGGGGGAGATTGTAAGTGCATCTAGTGCCCCTTAGTGATTTTGGTGTATTGAAGACTTATAGGTTAAGGGACTAATGTCTTTGTGAGTGTACACAGGTTCTATAAGTCGATGAGGAGTTTGATATTTACAGTGAAAGTCGACCCCTAAAAATGAATGTCTTCGACTGAAGACTTTGGTTCTCCTGAAGACTTTGAAAGTGAAGAAATTGGTGTGACCTTGAAGACTTGAGTATTCATGCGAAGAACCTGAAGCGTGAAGACTTTTGTTTTCGTAGTTTCATTTTCTCTTTCTTGAGTCATAGGAAACACCATACTGTTAAAGGGGGTCGAGGTAATACTAAGAAAACAGATTTCCAAGTGATGCTCATCCCAAAATCCTATACCTAACAAATACTTTGAGTGAAGCCATTGGAAATCTCATATCAGTTCAGTCAATTTCTTCAGTGACAGAGATGAAGATCATCTAGTTTCTGAGGAATTTGTCCTGACTGAGGAGTTAGGAATTCGCTAGTGCGAATTTCCTACACAGTGAGGAACATGATAGCCCTGAGGAATTCGAACCTCAAATCCGACCGTTGCTGTGCCACGCGCCAGCTGTCCCAAAATATCCTACCACCTAAGGGTCATATCATTGAAGGGCATTTATGTCTTATCATGTCGGGCTGCTCCCTAGGCTATAAATAGCCCCCCCTACAACCACTAGCTGGTTGGCTGCTCCGAGAGAAACTGACACTTGTCATCTGAGAGCATCCCGTCCTCTGAGGACTTTGAGCGAAAATCATCAAGTGAGGAAAACCCAAATCCCAAACTCAAACCTACAAACCCCAAAGTGATTGAGCATCACTGAAGAGATTGTTCCTGTGTGGAACTGATGCTTGTTTCCTTTGAGGACTCTGTATTCTCCAGACGGTTAGGCGTCATGGTCTGAGCATCCAAGAGGAATTGCGGATTGCCGAGTGACCTAGTCTGTGAAGGTTTGGAACTCACATGTGAAGACTTACCACTACTGTTGGGCGAGGTCTGTGTGATCTTAGCTCAAGGAGAATACGGTGAGGACTGTGTGTCCAGGATTGTGTGTCCTCAAGTTTAAATACTCAGCCGCTCCAACCAGACGTACAACTGTCACAGCAGTTGGAACTGGTCTACCAAATCATTGTCTTTTACCAAGCCTACTAATTCTATTTCCTCAACCCTTTCATTTCCTCAGTTATGTGTTGATGAACCTGATCATTATTGTTTGAAGACTTTGACTGAAGACTTTCTCTAATTCCTCAATCCTATATCTCCAGTGTATTTAGTCTTCATCCTGCTTATCATGTGTTTACGTTTTCTATACTATGTGTTTGTCTTTCATTTCATCATGATGACTATGATGTTGCTCTGTTATCCTTATATCTGACTATGATGTTGCTCTGTTTACGCTTTCTATACTATCCTCAGTGAAGGATTCATAAAAATCATCTATTCACCTCCCCCCCTCTAGTCGACGTAACACACTTTCAGTGGGAATAACTTGTGCAACAGATTTGAGCAAAAAATTCTTCCCTCCAGCAGATAATAAATTTTCTTTCCATCCAATAATTTTCATAATAATTCGATCAATCAAGAACTAAAAACAATCGCTTTTTTCAAACCCACATTGACAGGCGAACCCAAATTTGTCCATGAGGGCTTCAATCCTTATATTCAAAATAGTACAAATTTGCACCTTGTCTTCCACTTTTGTATTGGGGCTTAAAAATATGCTAGATTTTTTGACACTCGTTATTTGCCCCGAGGCGAAATAATAAGAATCCAAAACTGATTTTAAAGTCTCCGCATTCATGGCATTGGCTCGCATAAGCATTAAAGAGTAACTGGAAAAGAGGAAATTGAAAACTGAAGAGGCCTCTATGCCAGGGGTCACTTGTATTTCCCGTCACACCTAGAGCTCTTGTAAAGTGCTCCACCCTCTTAGTTTAGGCAATACAAACTTTTAATCATGATCGTCCATAGTAAAAGGCATAACTGAAACCACCTACAAGTGCTATTTGCCATTGCGAAGATGCCATTTGGTGGCCACGCACCATAGAGGCCGAAATCGTGCCGCCTGTCGTTGTCCTGATGAGCGCCATGCAGGCAGTCTGCTGCCGTATTTCAGCGTCGCACTCTTTTTAATATCCCATATTGCCAGTAAATAAATAGCAGCAGCTCATGTAGATGAATCGGCACAGCAGGGCCCGAACAGTTCAAAGGGAAGGAGTCACGAGGAAGTACATGGGATTGGTTCGGTCATCATGTTCCTGTGTGACTGCACAACACAAGATTCAGAAGACACCGAAGACAATCCGATTCACAAACAAGGAGTGCAAGGTTTACAAACCGAAATTGTTAAACTAGGCAACACCTGCTCACAACACCACAATTTTAGTGTATTACTGGGATCATAAGAAACTGATGTCAATTTGATTATGAAACAAGGCCCGGAAGATTTCCAAACTGAAAAAGTTAAACTAAACGTCACTTGCTCACAGCAACACCACAATTTCAGTGTATTACATGATATAACCAAGGACTCGACGATGGTGTCGCAACACGGAAAACAAATCGTTCTCTTCATTTTAGTGCAAACTCGATAAACGCGGATTTCGTTCAGTTAGCAAATGGAACTTTCAAGCAGAAGCAATTCCAAAATCATTCTTGAAAGTCTGCTTGGGGCGGGTTGGTGCAAGTGCTCTTCCTAACCTCGTAAGCTGCATCTAGAACATCGAAGCGAATTCCTCAGTGCCTTTGGAAGATATCCTCGTTGCCGACAAGTGGTGCTCTTGTGACCTTGACCTCTGCAGATAGAATAGAACCTGGACCTCTTAGCTGGTTGCTCATGTGGTGCTTTGTGGCGACTTGTGCTAGGGCATCCAGCTGCCTTTTCTTAGACGGTGTTGCAAAACTATCAGAACTATGCGAGGCACTCTGTGTTGGATTCGCTTGACCAAAATGATGTTTATGCCCTATCTCTGTTAAAAAAACATGCATGTGTTTTTCTTCATTTGCAATAGCTTCTTCAAGAAATCTAATACATAGAAATTCAACGCCGCTTATACTTCATGAGTGCTCCACTGCTTACTGCACACGTGCACACAATTTCCTGCATAAATTTTTTCAATGAAGGTTCAACCGGCTTTTAGCATACCTGGCGCTTTGCCAATACAGGGTTAACAATAGTACCAGCTTTCTTTTGTGCATAAGCACACATCTTTTTTTTTGAAAGATCCAGCATTACTGGCTTGTCATTGATTTAGCAGAGGAGAGTTAAAACAAAGTATAGAGGTGCTCTTTGACAAGAGCATGCCCGAAGGCAAAAGAAAAAAGGCTACGACTACTCTCTCCCAAACTGGGCCCCAGGAGGGTGCGCTAAGCATTTAGGCCCGGCAATATTCTAGAGCTCTAAATGAGTTGTTACACGTCTAATGACACTGTCCGAGGATGCAACTTTTCCTCTGAAGATGCAGTCATTCCTCTCCTTCCAAATTTCCCAGCAGATGAGCATGATGATCGAGGCCGCGGCCTTTCAAGCCTTGTCATTGCCGAATTTTTGCAGGCAAAGATGCACTCTTTGGGTTGAGTTGCCACTGTTGCTCCAGAGATCGGGGCTGAAGGGGGCGCAACCATTCCAAGTTGCCACCTTCCTCCAAATCTCCAGGGCGAGGGGGCATTCCCAAAAGAGATGCCTCGAGGATTCGAGCCTGCGGGTGCACAACGGGCAAAAATAGCCATTGGCCCAACCTCGGCGTTGCAGCCTGTCATTGCACCACAGGCGATCATGATGCAACAGTCACAAGAAGATCTTCAGCTTTCCGGGCGCCCAAGGTTTCCAGATGGAAGAGCAAAGATCGTCTCTTGTGGGTGATTGAAGCTGCATGTTGTAGGCCGAGCTCGTGGAGTACTTACCTGAGCTGCCCACTGTCCATGTGATCGTGTCATTGACAGCTGCTGTTAGGGTCACATCTTGCATCGCCAGCAGCCGCCAAAGAGAGAGTGCAGGGACTCAGCTTGGATTGCTTTCCCTCTCATCTGACGCTTTGCCAATCCTAATCCTGCAGTTTTTAGCCCATTGTTGCACACACATTTCAGCCATGTGTATCTAAAAAGCAGACGATATAACTAACTAATAATATTAATCCAGACACACCCCCAAAAACAAATTAAGGATAACTAACTAAATATTCCAAACCGGGTGTAATCTATCATCTAAGCACTATTTTTCTTTCATTAGCTTTAAAAAAAGATAACCCCGGGCCTCTGCATCTAGGCGATGCATGCAACCATTTTATTAATTATTCACAAAGACCTTGCAAAGTAAGACATTAGGTAGTCTGAAGCCACCATTTTGGCAACATATTTCACTGCTTCTATCCACTTGATGAAGGGGCACCGATAGTCCGAGCCTAATACCAAACATACATCACATCAAAGCCTAACATCTTGACCTAGAGGCCCCAACCAAGCCGCGTTGCTGGGGCACACACCGGTCCGACGCACTCACAAAGGCTGCTGTTGCTGCCTTCCACCGATCCATCTCTAGAGCAGACACTGACGCATCGACCATGCCAGGCCTACCGTCAACGCGACCACGGCACCAAACAACACCACCATCCTACATGTATCCATCCACATGCGCCCATCGCCGAAACTCCATAGCACCATGCCACCGAGATCCGCCGTCAGCCTAGCGGTAGATGTAACACCGCTCCTCCTCTAGTACCCTCCAACCAGCACTTGCTCCACAACAATGCCCCTAGGAGGGAGAACAACATTGAAGGCTCGCCATCGTCCGATCCGGGAGACCCAGATCTAGAGTTTCCCCCGGAGCATCCCGAGCATGATGACTGCTACGTCTGAGCTTGCGTTGGTTTTCCTTGAAGAGGAAAGGGTGATGCAACAATAGTAGCGTAAGTATTTACCTCGGTTTTTGAGAACCAAGGTATCAATCTAGTAGGAGGCTCCTCAGAAGTCCCACGCACCTACACAAACAAACAAGAACTCGCAACCAACGCATTAAAGGGGTTGACAATCCCTTCAAGGCCACTTCCGAAAGTGAGATCTGATAGAGATAATATGATAAGATAAATATATTTTTGGTATTTTTATGATATAGATTGGAAAAGTAAAGATGCAAATAAAAGTAGATTGAAAGCTTATATGATAAGAGATAGACCCGGGGGCCATAGGTTTCACTAGTGGCTTCTCTCAAGATAGCATAAGTATTACGGTGGGTGAACAAATTACTGTCGAGCAATTGATAGAAAAGCGAATAATTATGAGATTATCTAGGCATGATCATGTATATAGGCATCACGTCCGTGACAAGTAGACCGACTCCTGCCTGCATCCAATACTATTACTCCACACATCGACTGTTATCCAGCATGCATCTAGAGTATTAAGTTCATAAAGAACAGAGTAACACATTAAGAAAGATGACATGATGTAGAGGGATAAACTCATGCAATATGATATAAACCCCATCTTTTTATCCTTGATGGCAACAATAGAATACGTGCCTTGCTGCCCCTGCTGTCACTGGGAAAGGACGCCGCAAGATTGAACCCAAAGCTAAGCACTTCTCCCATTGCAAGAAAGATCAATCTAGTAGGCCACACCAAACTGATAATTCGAAGAGACTTTCAAAGATAACTTAATCACACATAAAAGAATTTAGAGGAGATTGAAATATTTCTCATAGATAAACTTGATCATAAACCCACAATTCATCGGATCTCGACAAACACACTGCAAAAAGAGTTACGTCGAACAGATCTCCAAGAAAATCGAGGAGAACTTTGTATTGAGATTCAAAGAGAGAGAAGGAGCCATCTAGCTAATAACTATGGACCTGAAGGTCTGTGGTAAACTACTCGCAACTCATCGAAGAGGCCTTGGTGATGATGTAGAGGCCCTCCGTGATCGATTCCCCCTCCGGCGGAGCACCGGCGAAGGCTCCAAGATGGGATCTCGCGAATACAGAAGGTTACGGCGGTGGAAATTGTTTCTCGTGGTCTCTTCTGATGTTTTCAGGGTACATGGGTATATATAGGAGGAAGAAGTAGGTCGGTGGATGCTCGAGGAGCCCACAAGGGTGGGGGGCACGCCTAGCCCTAGGGGGCGCGCCGGGGACCCTCGTGGCCACCTCGCTTGTTTCTTGACTTCCAGTCCAAGTCCTCTAGATCACGTTTGTTCCAAAAAGATCGCTCCCGAAGGTTTCATTGCGTTTGGACTCTGTTTGATATTCCTTTTCTTTGAAACACTAAAATAGGCAAAAAAAAACAGCAATTCGGGCTGGGCCTCCTGTTAGTAGGTTAGTCCCAAAAATGATATAGAAGTGTAAAGTAAAGCCCATAAACATCCAAAACGGGTAATATAATAGCATGGAACAATCAAAAATTGTAGATACGTTGGAGACGTATCAAGCATCCCCAAGCTTAATTCCTGCTTGTCCTCGAGTAGGTAAATGATAAAAACAGAATTTTTGATGTGGAATGCTACCTAGCATAATTCTCAATGTAATTTTCTTTATTGTGGCATCAATGTTCAGATGAAAATGATTCAAAATAAAAGTTCATATTGACATAAGAAATAGTAATACTTCAAGTATAGTAATCAAAGTAATCATGTCTTCTCAAAATAACATTGCTAAAGAAAGTTATCCCTACAAAATCATATAGTCTGGTTGTTGCTCTATCTTCATCACACAAAGTATTTAATCATGCACAACCCCGATGACAAGCCAAGCAATTGTTTCATACTTTAGTGATCTCAAACTTTTTCAACTTTCACGCAATACATGAGCGTGAGCCATGGACATAGCACTATATGTGGAATAGAATGGTGCTTGTGGAGAAGACAAAAAAGGAGAAGATAGTCTCACATCAACTAGGCGTATCAACGGGCTATGGAGATGCCCATTAATAGATATCAATGTGAGTGAGTAGGGATTGCCATGCAACGGATGCACTAGAGCTATAAATGTATGAAAGCTCAACAAAAGAAACTAAGTGGGTGTGCATCCAACTCACTTGCTCACGAAGACCTAGGGCACTTTGAGGAAGCCCATCATTGGAATATACAAGCCAAGTTCTATAATGAAAAATTCCCACTAGTAAATGAAAGTGATGACATAGGAGACTCTCTGTCATGAAGATCATGGTGCTACTTTGAAGCACAAGTGTGGTAAAAAAGGATAGTAGCATTGTCCCTTCTCTCTTTTTCTCTTATTTCATTTTTTTCTTTTTTTTTCTTTTGGGCCTTTCCCCCTTTTTTTATTTGGCATTTCTTTTTTATTTATTTATTTGGTGGGCTCTTTGGCCTCTTTTTATTTTATAAAGTCCGAAGTCTCATCCCGACTTGTGGGGGAATCATAGTCTCCATCATCCTTTCCTCACTGTGACATGTATGAAAATTATGAAGGTGGCCTTGCCACAAATACGATGTCAACTACATGATCATGCAAAGAGCAATATGACAATGATGATGTGTGTCATATAAACAGAATGGTGGAAAGTTGCATGGCAATATATCTCGGAATGGCTATGGAAATGCCATAATAGGTAGGTATGGTGGCTGTTTGAGGAAGGTATATGGTGGGTGTATGGTATCGGCGAAATTTGCGGGGCACAAGAGAGGCTAGCAATGGTGGAAGGGTGAGAGTGTGTATAATCCATGGACTCAACATTAATCATAGGGAACTCATATACTTATTGCAAAAATCTACAAGTCATCAAAAACCAAGCACTACGCACATGCTCCTAGGGGGATAGATTGGTAGGAAAAGACCATCGCTCATCCCCGATCGCCACTCATAAGGAAGACAATCAATAAATAAAATTGTGCTCCAACTTCATCACAAAGCGGTTCACCATACGTGCATGCTACGGGAATCACAAAATTCAACACAAGTATTCTTTAAATTCATAATCACCCAACTAGCATGACTCTAATATTACCACCTCTATATCTCAAAACAATTATCAAGTATCAAATTGATCATATCATCCAATTCACTTTCTATGATAGTTTTTATTATACCCAACTTGGATGCCCATCATTCTAGGACCAATTTTATAACCATAGCAAATATCATTCTGTTCTAAGATACTCTCAAAATAATATAAGTGAAGCATGAGAGATCAACAATTTCTTCAAAATTAAGCCACCGCCGTGCTCTAAAAGATATAAGTGAAGCACTAGAGCAAAAATTATCTAGCTCAAAAGATATAAGTGAAGCACATAGAGTATTCTAATAAATTCCAATCAAGTGGGTTTCTCTCAAAAGGTGTGTACAGCAAGAATGACTGTGGTGATCTAAAAAGCAAAGACTAATATCATACAAGACGCTCCAAGAAAAACACATATCATGTGGCGAATAAAAATATAGCTCCAAGTAAAGTTACCGATAGACGAAGACGGAAGAGGGGATGCCTTCCGGGGAATCCCCAAGCTTAGGCTTTTGGTTATCCTTGAATATCTTGGGGTTCCATGGGCATCCCCAAGCTTAGGATCTTGCCACTCCTTATTCCATAATCCATCAAATCTTTACCCAAAACTTGAAAACTTCACAACACAAAACTCAACAGGAAATCTCATAAGCTCCATTAGTGCAAGAAAGAAAAACCACCACATAAGGTACTCTAATGAACTCATTACTTATTTATATTGGTGTTCAAACTACTGTATTCCAACTCCTGTATGGTTCATACCCCTACATACTAGCCATAGATGCATCAAAATAAGCAAACAACACACAAAAAGAAGAATCTGTCAAAAACAGAACAGTCTGTAGAAATATGTAACTCTCGAATACTTCTGCAACTCGAAAAATCTTACCAAAATAGGAAATCCTGGGCACTTTTTCTATTGATCTACATAAAAAAGAATCAACGCAAAAGCACGTTTCTGTGAATTACTAAAATTATTTTCGTGCGCACAAAGTTTCTATTTTTCAGCAGAATCAAATTAACGATCACCATAGGTTATCCTATAGGTTCTACTTGGCACAAACACTAATTAAAACATAAAAACACATCTAAACAGAAGGTAGATGAAAAATTTATTACTAAAAAGCAGCAAAAAAATTGGGTTGCCTCTCAAGTAGCGCTATTGTTTAACGCCCCTAGCTAGGCATAAAAGTGAGGATAGATCTAAGTAGTGCCATCTTTGGCACTCAATTCATAAGTAGCTTGCATGATAGATTCATAAGGTAATTTAACTTTCTTTCTTGGAAAGTGCTCCATGTCTTTCCTTAATGGAAATTGGAATCTAATATTCCCTTCCTTCATATCAATAATCGCACCAATCGTTCTAAGGGAAGGTCTACCAAGATAATAGGACATGAAAGATTGCAATCTATATCAAGAACGATAAAATCTACGGGCACCAAATTCCTATTTGCAATAATGATAAAATCATTGATCCTTCCCATTGGCTTTTTAATGGTGGAATCCGCAAGGTGCAAATTTAAAGAGCAATCATCAAGATCATGGAAGCCTAGAATATCACATAAAGTTTTTGGAATCGTGGAAACACTAGGACCCAAATCACATAAAGCATAACATTCATGATCTTTAATTTTAATCTTTATAGTAGGTTCCCACTCATCGTTCAGTTTTCTAGGTATAGAAACTTCCAAATTAGGTTTTTCATCATAAGATTGCATCAAGGCATCAACAATATGTTTGGTAAAAGCTTTATTTTGACTATAAGCATGAGGAGAATTCAACACGGATTGCAACAAGGAAATACAACCTTCTAAAGAAAATTTATCATAATTAAATTCCTTGAAATCAAAGATAGTGGGTTCAATGCTATTTAAAGTCTTTACCTCTCCAATCCCACTTTTACCAAATTTATCATGAAGATCTAAGAACTCCGAATCGTTGGGACGCCTTTTAACTAAAGTTGACTCATATCAGTCTCATCATTATTAAGATTCATATTGCAAACCAAAGATTTGATAGGGGACACATCAATAACTTTTAGATCTTCATCATTATTTTCATGAAAATTAGAAGAACACGCTTTCACAAAGCAATCTTTCTTAGCACGCAATCTAGCGGTTCTTTCTTTGCACTCATCAATGGAAATTCTCATAGCTTTGAGAGACTCATCGATATCATGCTTAGGAGGAGTAGATCTAAGTTTCAAAGAATCAACATCAAGCGAAAGTCTATCAACGTTCCTAGCCAAATCATCAACTTTAAGCAATTTTCTTCAAGCATGGCATTAAAATTCTTTTGAGAGATCATAAATTGTTTAACACTATTCTCAAAATCAGAGGGCATGTTATTATAATTACCATAATAATTATCGTAGGAATTTCCATAATTATTAGAGGAATTACTAGGGAACGGTCTAGGATTAAAGTTTCCTCTATAAGCATTGTTACCAAAATTATTCCTACCAACAAAATTCACATCCATAGATTCATTATTATTCTAAATAAAAGTAGACAAAGTCATATCATTGGGATCAATAGGAGCACTCTTAGTAGCAAACAATTTCATAAGTTCATCCATTTTTTCACTCAAAACATTAATTTCTTCTATAGCATGCTCTTTTTTACTAGTAGATCTTTCGGTGTGCCATTGAGAATAATTAGCATAATGTTATTAAGGAGTTTGGTAGCTTCCCCTAAGGTGATTTCCATAAACGTTCCTCCCGCGGCCGAATCTAAAATATTTGTAGACGCAAAATTCAAGCCGACATAAAATTTTTGTATGATCATCCATAAATTCAAACCATGAGTAGGGAAATTGCGAATCATTAATTTCATTCTTTCCCAAGATTGGGCAACATGCTCATGATCAAGTTGTTTAAAATTCATAATATCGTTCCTAAGAGAGATGATCTTAGTGGGAGGAAAATACTTAGAGATAAAAACATGTTTGCACTTATTCCATGAATGAATACTATTCTTAGGCAAAGACGAAAACCAAACTTTAGCACGATCTCTAAGTGAAAACGGAAATAACTTCAATTTAACAATATCATTATCCGTATCTTTCTTCTTTTGCATCTCACACAGATCAACAAAGTTGTTTAGATGGGTAGCGGCATCTTCACAAGGAAGGCCGGAGAATTGATCTTTCATAACAAGATTCAACAAAGAAACATTGATTTCACAAGACTCAACATCATTAAGAGGAGCAATCAGAGTACTAAGGAAATCATTATTATTGGTATTGGAAAAGTCACACAATTTGGTATTATCTTGCGCCATAGCGACAAGCAATCCAACACACAAGCAAACAAAAAGGCAAGCGAAAGAGAGAGGAGATTGGGAAAGAGAGGGCGAATAAAACAACAAGGGTGAAGTGGGGGAGAGGAAAACGGGAGGCAAATGGCAAATAATGTAATGCGAGGGAGATGAGTTTGTGATGGGTACTTGGTATGTCTTGACTTGACTGAAGACCTCCCCGGCAACGGCGCAAGAAATCCTTCTTGCTACGTCTTGAACTTGCGTTGGTTTTCCTTCAAGAGGAAATGGTGATGCAGCAATAGTAGTAAGTATTTCCCTCAGTTTTGAGAACCAAGGTATCAATCCAGTAGGAGGATCCTCAGAAGTCTCACGCACCTACACAAACAAACAAGAACTCGCAACCAACGCAATAAAGCGGTTGTCAATCCCTTCAAGGCCACTTGCAAAAGTGAGATCTGGTAGAGATAATATGATAAGATAAATATATTTTTGTTATTTTTATGATATAGATTGGAAAATTAAAGATGCAAATAAAAGTAGATTGAAAACTTATATGATAAGAGATAGACCCAGGGGCCATAGGTTTCACTAGTGGCTTCTCTCAAGATAGCATAAGTATTACGGTGGGTGAACAAATTACTGTCGAGCAATTGATAGAAAAGCGAATAATTATGAGATTATCTAGGCATGATCATGTATATAGGCATCACGTCCGTGACAAGTAGACCGACTCCTGCATGCATCTACTACTATTACTCCACACATCGACCGCTATCCAGCATGCATCTAGAGTATTAAGTTCATAAAGAACAGAGTAACGCATTAAGAAAGATGACATGATGTTGAGGGATAAACTCATGCAATATGATATAAACACCATCTTTTTATCCTCGATGGCAACAATACAATACATGCCTTACTACCCCTGCTGTCACTTGGAAAGGACACCGCAAGATTGAACTCAAAGCTAAGCACTTCTCCCATTGCAAGAAAGATCAATCTAGTAGGCCAAACCAAACTGATAATTCGAAGAGACTTTCAAAGATAACTTAATCACACATAAAAGAATTCAGAGGAGATTCAAATACTTCTCATACATAAACTTGATCATAAACCCACAATTAATCGGATCTCGACAAACACACCGCAAAAAGAGTTACATCGAATAGATCTCCAAGAAGATCGAGGAGAACTTTGTATTGATATTCAAAGAGAGAGAAGAAGCCATCTAGCTAATAACTATGGACCCGAAGGTTTGTGGTAAACTACTCACAACTCATCGGAGAGGCCTTGGAGATGATGTAGAGGTCCTCCGTGATCGATTCCCCCTCCGACGGAGCGCCGGCGAAGGCTCCAAGATGGGATCTTGCGGATACTGAAGGTTATGGCGGTGGAAATAGTTTTCCGTGGTCGCTTCTGATGTTTTCGGGGTACATGGGTATATAAGAGGAAGAAGTAGGTCGGTGGATGCTTGAGGGGTCCACGAGGGTG
Source organism: Triticum dicoccoides (assembly GCF_002162155.2). NCBI lineage: Eukaryota > Viridiplantae > Streptophyta > Magnoliopsida > Poales > Poaceae > Triticum > Triticum dicoccoides. The sequence goes on from NC_041389.1 coordinate 493,497,269, forward strand.
GGGGCGCGCCGGGCACCCTCATGGACGCCTCGCTTGTTTCTTGCCTTCCACTCCAAGTCCTCTGTATCACGTTTGTTCCAAAAAGATCGCTCCCAAAGGTTTCATTCTGTTTGGACTCTGTTTGATATTCCTTTTTCTTCGAAACACTGAAATAGGCAAAAAAACAGCAATTCGGGTTGGGCCTCCAGTTAGTAGGTTAGTCCCAAAAATGATATAAAAGTGTAAAGTAAAGTCCATAAACATCCAAAACAGGTAATATAATAGCACGGAAGAATAAAAAATTACAGATACGTTGGAGACGTATCAATGACGCAAACTACAACGATGACGCCTCAACAAGGAAACGACATCGGAGATGCCGCCATCGTCTGCCAGGACCATAGTCGGCGTGATTTTCATCGGCAGCCACGCAACCAGGCTGTGCACCGCCGACGTCGCTGGTCCCTTCAGCTGGAGCAAACTCCAGAAACGATATCCTCAAGGACTACGACGTAAAAGCACTGCCATCGCACGACCCAATGAGATCTAGTATTTCCCCTAGAGTTTTCCGAGCATGATGACGCAAACTGCAACGACGATGCCTCAATCAGGAAACAACATCGGAGACGCCGCCATCGTCTACCATGACCGTAGTCGATGCGATTTTCATCGGCAGTCGCGCCATCAGGCCATGCGTCGCCGGCGTCGCTAGTCCCTTCGACTTGAAAAAACTCCAGAAACGATGGCCTCAAGAATGACTACGACGCTAACAAAAACACACCTCTATCTCTATCTCTACCTCTCTACCTCTACCTAATAATAAAAGGGTTATTCCTTCGAGTGGTGCGTCATTAAAATTGTCCCCAAATTTGCAAAATATTATGCACCCATGCCACCTATAAGTGATAAAAAATATTTTACACAAGGGAATCCCCGCCTGGGCCGGCCCATAAAGTAGGTACCTCCTATATTGCGCTCTGCATGCTGGGAGAACACGGCCGTTTGGGTCGGCCCATGTTCGGGCAGCCTGTTTTCCCCTTTTTTTCGTTTATGTTTTTTCTACTTTATATAATTTACGATTTCCAAAAAGTTTTAAAAATTTAAAAAAATAAGTATTTAAAAAATAAAATGTTTAATAAATCATAATTTTTTTGTGGATTCAAAAAATATTCGTTGTAAAAAATGTTTGCTTATTCAATAAAGGTTCAAATTTTGAAAAAAAATGTTCAGGAAATTAAAAAATGTTCATGACTTTTCAAAAAGTTTGTGTATTACAAAAATTAATGAAATTGAACAAACTTTTGCAAATTCAAAAGATGTTCATGAATGAAAAAACATCCTAAAAGTTCAAAAAACTATTCATGACTTACAAAATAGTTTATTCATTCATAAAATGTTCGCTAATTCAAAAAATGATCATGCATTTCAAAAAATGTTCATTAAATCAAAAAAATATTCGTGAATTTCAAACATTGTTCCACCAATTTCTATGCAAATGTTCGTTGATTCAAGAAAATTGTTTAAAAAAAGTTCACAATTTAAATAAAAGGTTTGCAAATAGTATAAAATGTTCAAGAATTCAAAAATGTTCTTGATTTTAGAAAATGTTCAAAAAATTGTATAAGTGCTCACGAATTTGAAAAATATTCATGATTTTAAATAAGTGCACGAGTTTAAAAAACAGTTCATGATTTGAAAAATTAATCATGATTTCACGAAATTGAGAGTGATACTGTATCTGGGTTATGCAGTAAAATATGATCATGGCCATTGCAGATTATGATTTTTGTTTTCTCCCATTAAAATGCACGGGTCCTTTTGCTAGTAGTAACAATGCATCATGTCGCATCGAGCGGCGGAACACCAAACGCTTGCAGTCATTATTTTCTAAATACAAAGGTGTGAAACACTAGAATGAATGTGTTACTTTGTTGGATTATCAGAAAATTCACAATTGAGTTTTGAGTTGTTTTTATCAAGAAATAAAACGTCATTTTTGCTACATTTATCATATTATTTGCATTGATTCAATTGACAACTCTAGAAGTTTAGCAAAAGGTTAACACATGCCGCAATTTCTTTAACAAAAGGTTGGTGCATTTGTACTTGTTACGTTCATGACATGCATAGTTCAAATGGAAATTTAACTGAAAATTAAAGATGACGTCACTCAGCACGCATGTAATTTTCTTGGGTAGGAAAATAGTTATTCTAATATCAACTGTCCTAATTCACAAAAGCAAAATATTAACTTTCTAGATTTGTCTATGACAGTATAAAGTCCATAATAACCTTTCGAAGGGCAATGATGGTACATTACTTCCTAGGAGATAATAGTTATGTCACCCTTAGAGATTCTATAACCGGACACCTTATGTGCGTGCCAAACTTCCGGAGGGCCTGCCCAGTCACAGTCCGGATGCAAAATTGCCACCCAACCGGACCCCTCGCATTCGGCCCAAATACGTCCACTATGGCCCACCCGCTGCGTCAGGACGACAATGTGTACAATCTGGCCCACTATGGCGCATCCGACCCCACATATATTCATCCATGTCTGCACTCCGGATGAAACCCTAGCCGCACTCCACCCTCCCCTCCACTTCCCTCCGCCCAAAAGCTTACTTCTGACGATCTCTGCCCTTCTCTGACATGGCGGGCCGCGGATCTGAGTCTTACACCTCCCCCATTGACTGCTGGGAGATGTCCCAGGCGACCCCGAGGAGGAGATGACCGTCCATGTTGCGCTCCGCCGCGCACGAGAGGAGTACGCCGGACAGCAGTCGTACTTCATCCACCTGAAATCCATTGCGTCCGCCGAAGTGGCGCATGGATCCGGCGGAAGGCGCGTCGCCGTTGCCTCGCCGGAGGCGGTGCAGTCCATCTGGCGTCCGAACACCGTGCCGAAGGTGCTTATCAATTTGGCACCAACTTAAAGTTTCTTTAAACAGAAGGTTAGGGGGGATGCGTGCCAGATGTGATAGTTTCTTCTTCTTTAGAAACAAGATGTATTAGTTTATTGGGTTAAAGATGGTGGGTTGCCTTAATTGTGTAGTAGTGAGCCTCGATGCGCATTTTGGAGGCCCAACCCGAACATGCACTCTTGCCTTGTCTATGTTCTCAGCGCTTGGTCTCGCCTCAAAAGGAAAATAAAGGAAATGTTAGCTAAGCGATGGAGATGGCGGCAGGGGCCTGATCTTGCCTCCTGTTCGGCGGTGGAGAAGGCGCATCACGTCGGAGCATGGCCCCGGGCGATGAGTCACATGGGCGCACATCGACGTACGCCCGGGCATCGGTACAGCAGTTGGGCCTAGGGATACGGTAGGCAACCACAACAAGCGGCAAACCCTGTCCTCCTTAGTTTGTGTGCTCGTCTTTTCAACTACAGCATATGGTACTTTTTGGTTTTCTCTGTCAAACTGTACTTGTTCATTCCCCTCAAGAAATACTATACTTATTCATATACTTACAAAACTGGGAGAACCCAGCTGCGCTCAAACCATTTTCTAAATGATGCAACCATAAGAATGTACCACCGAAATGTTCAACTATTATGTTCTTTAGTTGTTAAAAGTTATCCGTTGGTTTCATCTACCAACAATGTATGGCGATCATAACATTTTTTGGTGACCAAATAGCCACTATACTTTTTTTTGGAAAGATCACTTAGCTAATACTAGTTCCGTATGGCTTGTAGGTGATGGGCCAAGTTATTTATATGATTCATTTACTCTGATTCAACTTGAATAATGATTGTTGTACCAGGCAACACCTATTGATGCTGTACTGAAGGATGCTGCTTTGGAAAGCCAAATCATGGAAGTGCCTAAGAAGTCAGGTTGGGATCTAAACACATCTTGTCTTCCCTACTATTGGTTATTGATCCTCCAAGTTATTAACTTATGTAATTTCTAAATTTCTTTGAAGGCGACATTACTGAGAACAACAATGATCAGATGAATGATTTACTGCGACCAATTCTGAAAACACGGGATAATATTGTATGTCTTCTCTTCTATTTCAGGAAAAACTGTGCTTATTTTTCTTGTGTTTTGTTCTATTTGAGAATCTGATGTGAACTCATTCCTTTTTTGTTTCAGCTTCATAAGGAACACATACTTCAAGATCGAAGTGCTCAATGTGATATGGACATTCAGAATATCTTGAATGGTATTCTACCATTCTTAACATCTAAACATAGTCCAAGTGATACTCACATGTAGGATTTTTTATAGTTTTTTGGCAAACATTGTGGGTGTGTTTTGCTGGGAGCCATACCTTTCCCAAAGTTTTGTGTTAAATGGTGGTGTACCACACTTTTAAATTGTGGACAAATCGTCCGCCACTTTCTGACATGCATTCATCTGTCAGAAGTGTTGTTGTTTTTTTTTTGAAATAATTTATTTCCATATTTATTCTACATTTCCATTACCCATCATGTTTAAAAATTGCGCAGAAGGGAAAATGACACCTAAAGTGTTGGCAATAATGGAAAAGTATAAGGGAACTAGCTCAAATATGATGGAAGTTGCCAATCCATCTTGTTGTGGAGATGGTGACAAAACTAGGAGAAAAAAGAGGAAGACAATGAAGGAGGCACTCCTCCACAATAAGTGCCAGGTAAGAAACCTCGAGCTGAAATGCTGCATAAGGATGTTAAATTGCACATGTACCGTTGACACTTATCAATGCAGGAGCTCAACGAGATCTGCCGTGACATCAAGTGTATACCCCCAAGATACACAGTATTACCTTCACTAGAAGATGGTATGTATAAATATATTTACTTTTATCTATTTAATTTTCTACATGGACAAGCATTGGGTTCTTCGACCATATAGAAACAATAATTAAGAGTTTCATACAAATGGGTCTTATGCCACTTATTTTCAATGTAGCATCTATTGAATTCAATCCCTATAGTTCCCGGTTAGTTTCATGAATTGAAATAACAACATACATGGTGTACTACACTAATCATGCCTAAGAAAAAGAGTTTTCAAGTGGTCATGTCAATAGACAACCACTTTTAAAAAAAATAGACAACCACTTGTTGCTATGTTGTATTGTTAGGTTTATTTAACGCCATGGTTCTATTGAAGATTGCCAAATATTTTGTCTGTACCCTCGTAGGCTCTATGAGAGATCAGATCTATTCACTGTATTGCAATTAGTTGTCCGAAACTGAATATGTTCCAAGCTAGCAATAACAAATAATTGTTGTTTGATTGCTTATCATCTTCTCACACATTGTTTCAAGCACTTATTAACCAGTCCTTTTCATATCCGTTCAGGAATGTTCCATGCCCATGCACATTTTACATGCCCTGGTTATGACATGAGCATCACTGGTGGTCCTCATCTGACCCCAGATGGGGCAAGGTGCTCCGCAGCTGCCATTCTGATAACAGAGCTTCGCAAGAAGACAAGGAAGAAGAAGAACATGAACATGACACAAATATTCCTAGTTAAATTCCCAAAGTTGGGAACTAGCAGACACCCGGAACCACCAGCAGTCGTTGCACATTGTCTAAGCTATTTTACCTTTGAGAGATCGTGTTGCTTTAGTTGTTTGAGTTGTGGATTCTTACTAGGGTAATTTCGTGTTGTGGATTTTTATCAGGGCAATTTTGTGTTGTGGATTTCCTCTTGTTGTGAACAATTTTGCGACGTGCATGAACACAAATTATCGATTTAAATCACTGTTCAATTTTTTTCCGATTCATCGATTTATCGCTACTCGGGGGGTGACCGATAAGATTATGCCTTATCTTCACCATTTATCGTTTGGGACAATTTATAGCTCTGACAAGCGATTTACCGGGAATCTACCAATAAATCGGGCCTATTCATAGCACTATGTTTGCACAAACTATGTTTCTTTGTGTTTTGTGAACCTTGTTACATAATATGTAATGTTTTCCTATTTTGTTTGTCATTATACGAGTATTCAAAGGCTAGGAATCAATGTAACACTTCTGTCCAATATTGTTTGGTGTTGAATATAGCATATTTTAGTGTTGGGAACCTGGGATTTGCAAAATAAATGGTTGATTAATAGTCGGCCGATAAAATTGATTAATCGGTTGATTTCCGATTAATCTCTAATCCCCAGCTGACCGAGACGCTAACAATAAGCCATATCCTCAACATTGATTTAAGTATACACCTTTTCTATTATTTATCTATTGCTACCATTGCTCTAAGTTTAATATATGATTACTTGGTACAACATTCGTTCAAAAGTAGTTGAAGTTCTCGTTATCCAAAGTTAAACTTATTTGAAAACATATTAACATCTTGAACACCAAGTTGTTATCTTGACATTCTTTATGAAATGTATTTTTATATTATGGGTATTTGATATTGTAGGTCTTAGCATATTTTTCTATAGAGTTGGTCAAATTTAAACTAGTGTAACATAGGACAAATATAAAACTTCAATTATTTGGGAAGTGGGCATATGCGAGTTGATAGTAGTGTGAGTGTGTGTGCTAAGTCAAGTTCGAGAAGCTGGAATAGTGGGCGCTCTCTTCAGATAAGCATGCCTCTTCCTTTTAGATACTCAATACTACGGTTTGAATCTGCAAGAGTTCTACATCGGACCGATTTCAGGTCTTCAGCGAAATCAAGGATGAACACACCAACTCTTAACTATTTTTTCTGATGTTTGAACAATAAATTATAGGATCACTTTAGTGGTTGATTAATTTTACTAGTCGAACGCCGTGCGTTGCCACGAGCTTTTAATTTTTTTTATTGCCCCTATGAATACATTGCAAATCAAATTTGGCATGTATAGATTTTGTCTGGTTACGCATATAATGTATATTATATTCCGCATGTATAAAAAATATAGCCTTCAACAATTAAAAAATAATGGAAATCAACATCACCTGCAATGTACAATGTATATATGGCCATGTAATTATATGTTACAAACTAAGATCTACTTGATGCGATTAAGATATTCCCTTACATGATTAGGAATATTGTCTTTAGTTTTATTTGCATGGCACTTCAGCAAATGTAATAAAAAGTTATTTCTCAACTCATAACCATCTTGCACAACAATATATATAATTAGCATGAATATTTAATCAAGTTAACATGTACCTATGGATTTCTTGTGCACATCTGAGGTCTACTTTTTTACCAATAAATCACTCAACATCTTATTCTTTCTCCACCAACTATGTCCGCAGCCCATGTTCATGTCCACCACCTCAATTAGTGACATATCGGGCTCCTCATTCCCTCATTCCACCTCAATCAAAACACTTTGAATTTCAAACACGTAACTGTGCACTTGTGCTATATTTCACACTAAAGCTCTCTATCACTCCACTCTGTCTCATTGTAATATGCAAGTGCCCTCTCTCCTTACAACCTCACTTTCACACACACACACACACACACTATATATATATATATATATATATATATATATATATATATATATATATATATATATATATATATATATATCTGTCTCTCACCCCCTGTGTCTACCACCCTTCGTATCTCTCTCTCCCCTTCCCTCTCCCAAAATCGCTCACTCTTCCACCTTCTCCTCTCTCTCCCTCTCTCTATCTCTCTCACTCGCTCTGCTCGCTTGCACACACACACAGAGGTTATTTTTTCTCAGTGTTAACATTAGACGGCTATAGTATGTCCTAGAAGCTTATACATTAAAGGAAAATCTTAACCTTTACACGGGCTAAGACAACTTTTCGAACTAAATCATGGATCATTTACTCCGCTACTCTAGGGCACCCGAATTAATGGTTATACTATGTACAACTGACAAAAATGATCTCATAGGTTAAATTTTTAATCCACTGCTAGACTTGGCATTGGCACCATGGCAACAATTCGGATACTTATTCTTGTCTATATTATAACTTATTCAGAAAATTAGTCAAATTAACACTAAGATGAACACAGAAGGATGTATGACAGGAGATAGTATAAAATTACCTAGATTGCTGTTCGAAGCAAATAACAATTAGCAATTGCTGCACGTCAACCAATCATAAAAGTCAAGGCTCCCATTCCAATCGTCCTCCCGTCCTACTCTGCCTTGGTCCTGCCACACCACATTACCTGCCTCCCAGTACTGACACCTTTTTGGATACTCCCATTTCGGGCTTTTCTCTGTCTAGAACTCCTTGAGCTGATCCTTGTTAATGCCTTCCTCCGGCTCAATGTTGCTCTACAGCGACATGTCCCGAACAGCTTGTCGGCAAACTCCATGGAGTTATGTATGCTTTGGATTGAGAAGCATGCCCATTAGTCTGTGAGTTGTTAAGCATATATATTATTTTCTTCTCATGACATCTTTTTCTTTGGTGCACACTATAGTAGTTCATAGGAATTACTTTGACTAGTAGAACGCCCGTGCGTTGCTATGGGCTATAATGCGTATAAATGAATCACACAAATAATGAAGGTCGTCTTCAAGATCGAAACTTATTTGTCCCTCGTATATTCGAGCTTGTTTCGGACATTAAACATGCGCCCATCAGACTCCCCATAACGCAAACGTCTGGACAGTCCGGGCTCCCTCAAATCCAGATCATATATGGGGGTAAATGTGGTTTTCCGGACTATCCACCATGTTAACTCCAACATGTGGGCCCAGCACAAAACAAACACCTTGCGACCCACCCTTCCCTTTTCTTGTCGGACCCCCCCCCTTCGCTTGGTTTCCTGTCGTAGTGAGACATTTCTCGCTAGTCCTCTACCAACCTCCCTGCTCTCCACCCTAATCCCCTGCACACATGTTTTTGCCGATCCACCATCGCCATCAAGGGGAAGGAGAGGCATGCACCCCCGTGATGCCCCCAGCCAAGATGGTAGATCTGACGTCTTCTAAGCCATTTCCACGTTGTAATATACTGTTGAATGTCATGCATTACTACGAAAGGAAAATATGATGTCCGTTGTTCAGCATGCAACTGATACGTCACTGTGTCCTTTATTAACTCTTGAAGCAACCAACCAATTTATTTACCCTTCTGTCCAATCCAAAAAATTGTACAACTTGATAAACAAAATATATGAACCACTCATTCATGCAGTTTGTTACAAAACCATCTAATGAAATATAATTTACCCCATTTTTGAAAGTATGGGAATTATTCCGCTCAATCAACTGTAACTAAACATACCAACCCCAATCCCCATCCCCATCCACTTCCACATCTACCACATAATATAAGTGTGAGCTCCACTGTGTCCAAATATTTTTTGATGGGACAAGTGGACATGCCACATCCCACATAATCTCAAGTGAATGGTAGACTTAGCTAAACTGTTGTACCGAAACAAAATACTACTTCTCACACTTCAAGTAAACCTCCTCCACGATCCAGCAGCACCAACCTCACCTTGCCTCCCCACCTACCACACTCGCCACCCCTCCTCCGGCTACCAATATCACCTAGCTCTCAGGTGTCCCCTCTACAGTCCTGATGGTGTCGCCGCTCCAGTGTTGGCTTCCTCGAACTCCCTCTCCCCATGTTGCATCTCCACGATTATGTCACTATGTTACTTTCTGGTTGATATGAGGATACATATTCTAATTATGTGATAAAGTTGATCCGATCTGAACAAAGTGCATTCATATACAAGCAGTAATCGAATCTATGTTAAATTATCTCTAGGTCTACTCTTTCGATTGACTTGTATGCGGAATTCACTATAGTATATGTAGCTATATGCACAGGTTCATAACTTAGAAATAAAATGTTGCATTGTGTACACGACCGACAATTGAACTCAATGTATAACATTAGGAATTCAGAAATAGACAAAGTCAATTTCTCGTTCATAAATCAACACTGAGTTTGAAGAGGAACGCGGAGAGTGTGAAGCCGGCGTCAGAGGAGACGACATGGACCTTGACGATAAGTCACGTGACGACAACAGTCATGTGAAGCTGAACGAAAAACTCATGTTGATCTTGCTGATGGGCACCCGCCGCAGGTCCTGTACTACACCATTCGTGGTTGTCGCTAGCACTGGCCACCCGCCCCGCCACGGCCGGTTGTATATTGCGGTCCTAAAGATATCCTCAAGGACTACGACGTAAAAGCACTGCCATCGCACGACCCAATGAGATCTAGTATTTCCCCTAGAGTTTTTCGAGCATGATGACGCAAACTGCAACGACGATGCCTCAACCAGGAAACAACATCGGAGACGCCGCCATTGTCTACCATGACCGTAATCAGTGCGATTTTCATCGGCAGTCGCGCCATCAGGCCATGCGTCGCCGGCGTCGCTAGTCCCTTCGACTTGAAAAAACTCCAGAAACGATGGCCTCAAGAATGACTACGACGCTAACAAAAACACACCTCTATCTCTATCTCTACCTCTCTACCTCTACCTAATAATAAAAGGGTTATTCCTTCTAACGATGCGTCATCAAAATTTTCCCCAAATTTGCAAAATATTACGCACCCATGCCATCTATAAGTGATAAAAAATATTTTACACAAGGGAATCCCCGCCTGGGCCGGCCCATAAAGTAGGTACCTCCTATATTGCGCTCTGCATGCTGGGAGAACACGGCCGTTTGGGTCGGCCCATGTCTGGGCAGCCTGTTTTCCCCTTTTTTCGTTTATGTTTTTTCTACTTTATATAATTTAGGATTTCCAAAAAGTTATGAAAATTTAAAAAAAAAGAGTATTTAAAAAATAAAATGTTTAATAAATCATAATTTTTTTGTGGATTCAAAAAATATTCGTTGTAAAAAATGTTTGCTTATTCAATAAAGGTTCAAATTTTGAAAAAGAATGTTCAGGAAATTAAAAAATGTTCATGACTTTTCAAAAAGTTTCTGTATTAAAAAAATTAATAAAATTGAACAAACTTTTGCAAATTCAAAAGATGTTCATGAATGAAAAAACATCCTAAAAGTTCAAAAAACTGTTCATGACTTACAAAATAGTTTATTCATTCATAAAATGTTCGCTAATTCAAAAAATGATCATGCATTTCAAAAAATGTTCATTAAATCAAAAAAATATTCGTGAATTTCAAACATTGTTCCACCAATTTCTATGCAAATGTTCGTTGATTCAAGAAAATTGTTTAAAAAATGTTCACAATTGAAATAAAAGGTTTGCAAATAGTATAAAATGTTCAAGAATTCAAAAATGTTCTTGATTTTAGAAAATGTTCAAAAAATTGTATAAGTGTTCACGAATTTGAAAAATATTCATGATTTTAAATAAGTGCACGAGTTTAAAAAACAGTTCATGATTTGAAAAATTAATCATGATTACACGAAATTGATAGTGATAGTGTATCTGGGTTATGCAGTAAAATATGATCATCGCCATTGCAGATTATGATTTTTGTTTTCTCCCATGAAAATGCACGGGTCCTTTTGCTAGTAGTAACAATGCATCGTGTCGCATCGGGCGGCGGAACACCAAACGCTTGCCGTCATTATTTTCTAAATACAAAGGTGCGAAACACTAGAATGAATGTGTTACTTTGTTGGATTATCAGAAAATTCACAATTGAGTTTTGAGTTGTTTTTATCAAGAAATAAAACGTCATTTTTGCTACATTTATCATATTACTTGCATTGATTCAATTGACAACTCTAGAAGTTTAGCAAAAGGTTAACACATGCCGGAATTTCTTTAACAAAAGGTTGGTGCATTTGTACTTGTTACGTTCATGACATGCATAGTTCAAATGGAAATTTAACTGAAAATTAAAGATGACGTCACTCAGCACGCATGTAATTTTCTTGGGTAGGAAAATAGTTATTCTAATATCAACTGTCCTAATTCACAAAAGCAAAATATTAACTTTCCAGATTCGTCTATGACAGTATAAAGTCCATAATAACCTTTCGAAGGGCAATGATGGTACATTACTTCCTAGGAGATAATAGTTATGTCGACCCTTAGAGATTCTACAACCGGACACCTTATATGCTTGCCAAACTTCCGGAGGGCCTGCCCAGTCACTGTCCAGATGCAAAATTGCCACCCAACCGGACCCCTCGCATTCGGCCCAAATACGTCCACTATGGCCCACCCGCTGCGTCAGGACGACAATGTGTACAATCTGGCCCACTGTGGCGCATCCGACCCCACATATATTCATCCATGTCTGCACTCCGGATGAAACCCTAGCCGCACTCCACCCTCCCCTCCACTTCCCTCCGCCCAAAAGCTTACTTCTGACGATCTCTGCCCTTCTCTGACATGGCGGGCCGTGGATCCGAGTCTTACACCTCCCCCGTTGACTGCCGGGAGATTGTCCCAGGCGACCCCGAGGAGGAGATGACCGTCCATGTTGCGCTCCGCCGCGCACGAGAGGAGTACGCCGGACAGCAGTCGGACTTCATCCACCTGAAATCCATTGCGTCCGCCGAAGTGGCGCATGGATCCGGCGGAAGGCGCGTCGCCCTTGCCTCGCCGGAGGCGGTGCAGTCCATCTGGCGTCCGAACACCGTGCCGAAGGTGCTTATCAATTTGGCACCAACTTAAAGTTTCTTTAAACAGAAGGTTAGGGGTGATGCGTGCCAGATGTGATAGTTTCTTCTTCTTTAGAAACAAGATGTATTAGTTTACTGGGTTAAAGATGGCGGGTTGCCTTAATTGTGTAGTAGTGAGCCTCGATGCGCATTTTGGAGGCCCAACCCGAACATGCACTCTTGCCTTGTTTGTGTGCCTGGCGCTTGGTCTCGCCTCAAAAGGAAAATAAAGGGAATGTTAGCTAAGCGATGGAGATGGCGGCAGCGGCCTGATCTTGCCTCCTGTTCGGCGGTGGAGAAGGCGCATCACGTCGGAGCATGGCCCCGGGCGATGAGTCACATGGGCGCACATCGACGTACGCCCGGGCATCGGTAGCTGGGCCTAGGGATACGGTAGGCAACCACAACAAGCGGCAAACCCCGTCCTTCTTAGTTTGTGTGCTCGTCTTTTCAACTACAGCATATGGTACTTTTTGGTTTTCTCTGTCAAACTGTACTTGTTCATTCCCCTCAAAAAATACTATACTTATTCATATACTTACAAAACTGGGAGAACCCAGCAGCGCTCAAACCATTTTCTAAATGATGCAACCATAAGAATGTACCACCGAAATGTTCAACTATTATGTTCTTTAGTTGTTAAAAGTTATCCGTTGGTTTCATCTACCAACAATGTATGGCGATCATAACATTTTTTTGTGACCAAATAGCCACTATACTTTTTTATTGGAAAGATCACTTAGCTAATACTAGTTCCGTATGGCTTGTAGGTGATGGGCCAAGTTATTTATATGATTCATTTACTCTGATTCAACTTGAATAATGATTGTTGTACCAGGCAACACCTATGGATGCTGTACTGAAGGATGCTGCTTTGGAAAGCCAAATCATGGAAGTGCCTCAGAAGTCAGGTTGGGATCTAAACACATCTTGTCTTCCCTACTATTTGTTATTGATCCTCCAAGTTATTAACTTATGTAATTTCTAAATTTCATTGAAGGCGACATCACTGAGAACAACAATGATCAGATGAATGATTTACTGCGACCAATTCTGAAAACACGGGATAATATTGTATGTCTTCTCTTCTATTTCAGGAAAAACTGTGCTTATTTTTCTTGTGTTTTGTTCTATTTGAGAATCTGATGTGAACTCATTCCTTTTTTGTTTCAGCTTCATAAGGAACACATACTTCAAGATCGAAGTGCTCAATGTGATATGGACATTCAGAATATCTTGAATGGTATTCTACCATTCTTAACATCTAAACACAGTCCAAGTGATACTCACATGTAGGATTTTTTATAGTTTTTTGGCAAACATTGTGGGTGTGTTTTGCTGGGAGCCATACCTTTCCCAAAGTTTTGTGTTAAATGGTGGTGTACCACACTTTTAAATTGTGGACAAATCGTCCGCCACACTTTCTGACATGCATTCATCTGTCAGAAGTGTTGTTGTTTTTTTTTGAAAGAATTTATTTCCATATTTATTCTACATTTCCATTACCCATCATGTTTAAAAATTGTGCAGAAGGGAAAATGACACCTAAAGTGTTGGCAATAATGGAAAAGTATAAGGGAACTAGCTCAAATATGATGGAAGTTGCGAATCCATCTTGTTGTGGAGATGGTGACAAAACTAGGAGAAAAAAGAGGAAGACAATGAAGGAGGCACTCCTCCACAATAAGTGCCAGGTAAGAAACCTCGAGCTGAAATGCTGCATAAGGATGTTAAATTGCACATGTACCGTTGACACTTATCAATGCAGGAGCTCAACGAGATCTGCCGTGACATCAAGTGTATACCCCCAAGATACACAGTATTACCTTCACTAGAAGATGGTATGTATAAATATATTTACTTTTACCTATTTAATTTTCTACATGGACAAGCATTGGGTTCTTCGACCATATAGAAACAATAATTAAGAGTTTCATACAAATGGGTCTTATGCCACTTATTTTCAATGTAGCATCTATTGAATTCAATCCCTATAGTTCCCTTCAATGTAGCATCTATTGAATTCAATCCCTATAGTTCCCGGTTAGTTTCATGAATTGAAATAACAACATACATGGTGTACTACACTAATCATGCCTAAGAAAAAGAGTTTTCAAGCGGTCATGTCAATAGACAACCACTTTTAAAAAAAATAGACAACCACTTGTTGCTATGTTGTATTGTTAGGTTTATTTAACGCCATGGTTCTATTGAAGATTGCCAAATATTTTGTCTGTACCCTCGTAGGCTCTATGAAAGATCAGATCTATTCACTGTATTGCAATTAGTTGTCCGAAACTGAATATGTTCCAAGCTAGCAATAACAAATAATTGTTGTTTGATTGCTTATCATCTTCTCACACATTGTTTCAAGCACTTATTAACCAGTCCTTTTCATATCCGTTCAGGAATGTTCCATGCCCATGCACATTTTACATGCCCTGGTTATGACATGAGCATCACTGGTGGTCCTCATCTGACTCCAGATGGGGCAAGGTGCTCCGCAGCTGCCATTCTGATAACAGAGCTTCGCAAGAAGACAACGGAAGAAGAAGAACATGAACATGACACAAATATTCCTAGTTAAATTCCCAAAGTTGGGAACTAGCAGACACCCGGAACCACCAGCAGTCGTTGCACATTGTCTAAGCTATTTTACCTTTGAGAGATCGTGTTGCTTTAGTTGTTTGAGTTGTGGATTCTTACTAGGGTAATTTCGTGTTGTGGATTTTTATCAGGGCAATTTTGTGTTGTGGATTTCCTCTTGTTGTGAACAATTTTGCGACGTGAATGAACACAAATTATCGATTTAAATCACTGTTCGATTTTTTTCCGATTCATCGATTTATCGCTACTTGGGGGGTGACCGATAAGATTATGCCTTATGTTCACCATTTATCGTTTGGGACAATTTATAGCTCTGACAAGCGATTTACCGGGAATCTACCAATAAATCGGGCCTATTCATAGCACTATGTTTGCACAAACTATGTTTCTTTGTGTTTTGTGGACCTTGTTACATAATATGTAATGTTTTCCTATTTTGTTTGTCATTATACGAGGATTCAAAGGCTAGGAATCAATGTAACACTTCTGTCCAATATTGTTTGGTGTTGAATATAGCATATGTTAGTGTTGGGAACCTGGGATTTGCAAAATAAATGGTTGATTAATAGTCGGCCGATAAAATTGATTAATCGGTTGATTTCCGATTAATCTCTAATCCCCAGCTGACCGAGACGCTAACAATAAGCCATATCCTCAACATTGATTTAAGTATACACCTTTTCTATTATTTATCTATTGCTACCATTGCTCTAAGTTTAATATATGATTACTTGGTACAACATTCATTCAAAAATAATTGAAGTTCTCGTTATCCAAAGTTAAACTTATTTGAAAACATATTAACATCTTGAACACCAAGTTGTTATCTTGACATTCTTTATGAAATGTATTTTTATATTATGGGTATTTGATATTGTAGGTCTTAGCATATTTTTCTATAGAGTTGGTCAAATTTAAACTAGTGTAACATAGGACAAATATAAAACTTCAATTATTTGGGAAGTGGGCATATGCGAGTTGATAGTAGTGTGAGTGTGTGTGCTAAGTCAAGTTCGAGAAGCTGGAATAGTGGGCGCTCTCTTCAGATAAGCATGCCTCTTCCTTTTAGATACTCAATACTACGGTTTGAATCTGCAAGAGTTCTACATCGGACCGATTTCAGGTCTTCAGCGAAATCAAGGATGAACACACCAACTCTTAACTATTTTTTCTAATGTTTGAACAATAAATTATAGGATCTCTTTAGTGGTTGATTAATTTTACTAGTCGAACGCCGTGCATTGCCACGAGCTTTTAATTTTTTTTATTGCCCCTATGAATACATTGCAAATCAAATTTGGCATGTATAGATTTTTTTCTAGTTACGCATATAATGTATATTATATTCCGCATGTATAAAAAATATAGCCTTCAACAATTAAAAAATAATGGAAATCCACATCACCTGCAATGTACAATGTATATATGGCCATGTAATTATATGTTACAAACTAAGATCTACTTGATGCGATTAAGATATTCCCTTACATGATTAGGAATATTGTCTTTAGTTTTATTTGCATGGCACTTCAGCAAATGTAATAAAAAGTTATTTCTCAACTCATAACCATCCTGCACAACAATATATATAATTAGCATGAATATTTAATCAAGTTAACATGTACCTATGGATTTCTTGTGCACATCTGAGGTCTACGTTTTTACCAATAAATCACTCAACATCTTATTCTTTCTCCACCAACTATGTCCGCAGCCCATGTTCATGTCCACCACCTCAATTAGTGACATATCGGGCTCTCATTCCCTCATTCCACCTCAATCAAAACACTTTGAATTTCAAACACGTAACTGTGCACTTGTGCTATATTTCACACTAAAGCTCTCTATCACTCCACTCTGTCTCATTGTAATATGCAAGTGCCCTCTCTCCTTACAACCTCACTTTCACACACACACACACACACACACACACTATATATATATATATATATATATATATATATATATATATATATATATATATATATATATATATATATGTCTCTCGCCCCCTGTGTCTACCACCCTTCGTATCTCTCTCTCCCCTTCCCTATCCCAAAATCGCTCACTCTTCCACCCTCTCCTCTCTCTTCCTCTCTCTATCTCTCTCACCCACTCGCTCGCTTGCACACACACAGAGAGGTTATTTTTTCTCAGTGTTAACATTAGACGGCTATAGTATGTCCTAGAAGCTTATACATTAAAGGAAAATCTTAACCTTTGCACGGGCTAAGACAACTTTTCGAACTAAATCTTGGATCATTTACTCCGCTACTCTAGGGCACCCGAATTAATGGTTATACTATGTACAACTGACAAAAATGATCTCATAGGTTAAATTTTTAATCCACTGCTAGACTTGGCATTGACACCATGGCAACAATTCGGATACTTATTCTTGTCTATATTATAACTTATTCAGAAAATTAGTCAAATTAACACTAAGATAAACACAGAAGGATGTATGACAAGAGATAGTATAAAATTACCTAGATTGCTGTTCGAAGCAAATAACAATTAGCAATTGCTGCACGTCAACCAATCATAAAAGTCAAGGCTCCCATTCCAATCGTCCTCCCGTCCTACTCTGCCTTGGTCCTGCCACACCACATTACCTGCCTCCCAGTACTGAAACCTTTTTGGATACTCCCATTTCGGGCTTTTCTCCGTCTAGAACTCCTTGAGCTGATCCTTGTTAATGCCTTCCTCCGGCTCAATGTTGCTCTGCAGCGACATGTCCCGAACAGCTTGTCGGCAAACTCCATGGAGTTATGCATGCTTTGGATTGAGAAGCATGCCCATTAGTCTGTGAGTTGTTAAGCATATATATTATTTTCTTCTCATGGCATCTTTTTCTTTGGTGCACACTATAGTAGTTCATAGGAATTACTTTGACTAGTAGAACGCCCGTGCGTTGCTATGGGCTATAATGCGTATAAATGAATCACACAAATAATGAAGGTCGCCTTCAAGATCGAAACTTATTTGTCCCTCGTATATTCGAGCTTGTTTCGGACATTAAACATGCGCCCATCAGACTCCCCATAACGCAAACGTCTGGACAGTCCGGGCTCCCTCAAATCCAGATCATATATGGGGGTAAATGTGGTTTTCCGGACTATCCACCATGTTAACTCCAACATGTGGGCCCAACACAAAACAAACACCTTGCGACCCACCCTTCCCTTTTCTTGTCGGACCCCCCCCCCCCTTCGCTTGGTTTCCTGTCGTAGTGAGACATTTCTCGCTAGTCCTCTACCAACCTCCCTGCTCTCCACCCTGATCCCCTCCCCACATGTTTTTGCCGATCCACCGTCGCCATCAAGGGGAAGGAGAGGCATGCACCCCCGTGATGCCCCCAGCCAAGATGGTAGATCTGACGTCTTCTAAGCCATTTCCACGTTGTAATATACTGTTGAATGTCATGCATTACTACGAAAGGAAAATATGATGTCCGTTGTTCAGCATGCAACTGATACGTCACTGTGTCCTTTATTAACTCTTGAAGCAACCAATCAATTTATTTACCCTTCTGTCCAATCCCAAAAATTGTACAACTTGATAAACAAAATATATGAACCACTCATTCATGCAGTTTGTTACAAAACCATCTAATGAAATATAATTTACCCCATTTTTGAAAGTATGGGAATTATTCCGCTCAATCAACTGTAACTAAACATACCAACCCCAATCCCCATCCCCATCCACTTCCACATGTACCGCATAATATAAGTGTGAGCTCCACTGTGTCCAAATATTTTTTGACGGGACAAGTGGACATGCCACATCCCACATAATCTCAAGTGAACGGTAGACTTAGCTAAACTGTTGTACCGAAACAAAATACTACTTCTCACACTTCAAGTAAACCTCCTCCACGATCCAGCAGCACCAACCTCACCTTGCCTCCCCACCTGCCACACTCGCCACCCCTCCTCCGGCTACCAATATCACCTAGCTCTCAGGTGTCCCCTCTACGGTCCTGATGGTGTCGCCGCTCCAGTGTTGGCTTCCTCGAACTCCCTCTCCCCATGTTGCATCTCCACGATTATGTCACTATGTTACTTTCTGGTTGATATGGGGATACATATTCTAATTATGTGATAAAGTTGATCCGATCTGAACAAAGTGCATTCATATACAAGCAGTAATCGAATCTATGTTAAATTATCTCTAGGTCTACTCTTTCGATTGACTTGTATGTGGAATTCACTATAGTATATGTAGCTATATGCACAGGTTCATAACTTAGAAATAAAATGTTGCATTGTGTACACGACCGACAATTGAACTCAATGTATAACATTAGGAATTCAGAAATAGACAAAGTCAATTTCTCGTTCATAAATCAACACTGAATTTGAAGAGGAACGCGGAGAGTGTAAAGCCGGCGTCAGAGGAGACGACATGGACCTTGACGATAAGTCACGTGACGACAACAGTCATGTGAAGCTGAACGAAAAACTCATGTTGATCTTGCTGATGGGCACCCGCCGCAGGTCCTGTACTACACCATCCGTGGTTGTCGCTAGCACTGGCCACCCGCCCCGCCACGGCCGGTTGTATATTACGGTCCTAAAGATACATTATGAATGAATAATTTATTTCATGTTGTGGCTCTATACTGGTAGAAGAAAAATAATAGATACCAGAGGAGGCCATGCGGAGGGAGTAATCATTTTCTTTCTTTTTGCTCATTCTGCCATAACTATAAGGCATACAACATAGCAGCCAAAATACTTTAAATGCATTGAATTGGAACGCACCTGACGAGATGGTAAGCATGAGTAATCTCGTATAAGCTGTATTAATATGAATTGAGAATTTATATTTATTAAAAGCTTATAACTAATAAATAGTATATGTAATTTGGCACATATTATCTACTTACCTGACCTCAGTCCTCAATATACAACAATCCCCTTTGGAACAGTACAAGGTGCCAGGCAAAATT
Organism: Triticum dicoccoides; assembly: GCF_002162155.2. Lineage (NCBI taxonomy): Eukaryota > Viridiplantae > Streptophyta > Magnoliopsida > Poales > Poaceae > Triticum > Triticum dicoccoides. The sequence goes on from NC_041389.1 coordinate 493,517,317, forward strand.
ATATCTTTGACATTTCCATAATTCGAACTCCCGAAAAATATTCATCACTATCAATTGGCACTGCTTTAAAGCAAAACACATACACAATTATCTAAGTGTATAGACGATAGTATTCAGCAGACCTGGCTATACTTTTCAAGTGTTTACAATAATACTGAATTTATGTATTGCAAAACATTCAGGGATGACATGCATGTGTTGTAGAAAAACTTAAAAGATAAAATCTTGAACCTTATTCTACTCGAAAGTACAGTAAGAGGAATAGAGACCACGTATCTGCATGAACTGCTATCCATCATAACCTAGGAGTGGAGAGAATACAATGTGGCTCTTGCACGTGTCGGAAGAGTGGCCGGCTTCAAGTGCGACCTCGACGGTGATGAACTCAAAGGACAAGTCGTGAGCGTGGTCCTCCGGTGTTGCAGCTTGTCAATCTCCGCATGGCCTCCTCCATGGCAGCGCGAGGTCACGCTGTTAGATAATGAGCAACTATATTTCTTGAGGGCCAAAGGCCATTACATATACATGTGTGTCAAAGTGCAGAAAACCCCTTATACAACGGGGATATGCCGAAAAGGGACTATACACATCTAACACCCCCCCTCAAACTCATGGTGGATCAACAACACTGAGTTTGGAGAGGAAAAAGGTATGCTGCGCTCGAGTCTGTGCCTTCGTGAAGAAGTCAGCCAACTGTAACTCCGAGGGCACATAGTGAAGGGCGAGAGTCTGATCCTGCACAGCAGCACGCCCAAAGTGGGCATCCACACCGATGTGCTTAGTGAGCTCATGCTTCACCGGGTCACGCGCAATACTGACAGCACCAGTACTGTCTGACAGTAAGGGAGTCGAGGTAGTAGCCAACACACCAAAATCCTCAAGTAACCATCGCAACCAGATCACCTCAGCCGTCAACATAGCCATGGCTCTCAACTCAGCCTCTGTACTCGAGTGAGAAACTGCAGTCTGTTTCTTTGTCTTGCAGGCAATCAGAGAGCCACCAAGAAAGACACAGTAAGCAGACAGCGAGCGTCGATCAGAGGGATCACTAGCCCAGGTAGCATCAGAGTAAGCCTGGAGCTCAAAAGAACTGGAGCGGGGAAAGAAAAGGCGCTGAGAGATCGTGCCACGAAGATATCGTAGAACACGGAGGAGGTGACTATAGTGGACAGAGGTGGGGGCTGAAACAAACTGACTCAGGATGTGAACGGGATAGGAGATGTCAGGACGTGTAACAGCAAGATAGACAAGGCTACTGACGAGGTGACGATAGCGAGTGGGATTAGGAAGAGGGTCACCATCAGAGGCACGAAGCTGAACGTTGAGCTCCATAGGAGTCACAACAGTGCGGTCATCACTGAGAGTAGCTCGAGCAAGAAGATCCCGAATGTATTTTTCTTGAGAGATGTAGAAGCCATCAGAGGTGGAGGAGATCTCAATCCCAAGAAAATAGCGAAGAGGACCAAGATCAGTCATAAGGAACTGCTCGTGAAGGCGGGCCTTAACAAAGGCGATGTGATCAGTGTCGTCGCCAGTGATGATCATGTCATCAACATAGAGAAGGAGAATAGTCCGACCACGAGGAGACGTGTGAACGAACAACGCGGGATCATGGTCACTGGGCAAGAAACCAGCCGCGGTCACCACAGATGCGAAGCGCTCAAACCAGGCGCGAGGGGCCTGTTTGAGACCATATAGAGAGCGGCGAAGTCTAAAGACCATACCATCAGGAGCATAGTACCCCTATGGTGGCTGCATATAAACCTCCTCATGCAACTCGCCATTGAGAAAAGCGTTCTGAACATCAAGTTGAGAGATAGACCACTGACGAACAGAAGCGACAGCAAGAAGAGTGCGGACAGTGGTCATGTGGGCCACAGGAGCGAAAGTCTCATCATAATCGCGCCCCTGCTCCTGCTGAAATCCACGGGCCACAAGACGAGCTTTGTAGCGCTCAAGAGAACCATCGGAGCGAGTCTTAAGCTTGTAGACCCACTTGCAGGTGATGGGACGGACACCGGAAGGGAGGGGAACGAGATCCCATGTGCCAGAGCGCTCAAGGGCAGCAAGCTCCTCGGCCATCACAAGCTGCCATTCAGGCTGAGTCATGGCAGTGTGATAGGAAGTGGGCTCAGTCAAAACAGAGAGACCGTACCGATCAGGGGAGTAGCGATCAGGCGGAGGGCAAGGCCGAGCACGGAGGTTATGAACTGGAGGGGGTGTGAAAGGAGGTGCACCCGAGGTGGAAGGCTCGTCAGAGGCAATATCCTCAGTACGAGAACGTCGAGTATAGTGGAGCGGAAACGGTGAGAGAGGGCGACGGACTGGAGAGGATGGGGGAGAGGTAGAGGAGGAGGAGGGAGAAAACGGGGTCGGAGGTGAATGAGAAGGAAGGAGAGGTGCCGGAGGAAGAGGTGACAAATGAGGCACATAGCAGGGTGTATCGCGGAGAAGAAGGAAAGAAAGGTCGTCCGCAGAGAAGCTCGAGGAAGAAGAACGTGGGTAGTAAGAGCGAGACTCGTCAAAAGTCACATCACGCGAGATGCGCAAGCAACGACCCACTGGATCCCAACACCGATAGCCCTTGTGCTCATCACTGTAGCCAGGGAAAACACACTCGACCGACTGAGCAGTCAGTTTGGTGCGTTCGCGGGGGGCAAGAAGAACATAGCAGACGCATCCAAACATACGAAGAGCTGAGTAGTCAGGAGAGCGATCGGTGAGACACTCCATAGGAATGCCACCCTGCAGAGCAGTCGATGGCTGAATGTTGATGAGATAGGTGGATGCGGAAACAGTCTCAGTGTCACATCCCTAGCTGCTGGTAGTGCTCTAGGCTAGCTTCATGTTTGCATCATGTTTAAATTTTGCCTAAAATTGAAATGGGGATGTTCAAACCCTAGCATTAAATCAACTCAACTAGGGTGAATTAAAATCTTTTCAATAAACCCAAAAGGTTCCTAAGAAAAGTTCATGATTTCTGGTTAAGGTGGAAACCTCTGCCAAAAATGATGATTATATTCCTAGGTCATTTTTGGATTTTTGAATTAAATCATATTATATTTGACTTTGGGCATTTAAATACTATAAATAATTTAAATGCTCAAATAAATGTTGGAAATTGATAAGGGTCACTGAAATAATTCAGAAAGTACCCATAATTTTTTCCAGGATTTTATAAAATGATTTGATATTTTAAAACAAATCCTAAAACAAATTGCAGAAATAGAAAAATATAAAACAGAATAGAAATAAAAGAGAGGAGAGAAACATTACCTGCAGCCCACCTGGGCCACTTACCTGCTTACCAGAGCCGCCCAGTTCCCCCAGCCGGCCCAGCCCACCTCCTCCTCCCTTGTCCTCTTCCTCCTCTGCCAGGAGGACGAGCAGAGGCGAGGCGTGGCGCTCGCCGACGCTGCCCCGGCCACCTCCTGCTTCCCCCCCCCTAGCCACCTCCTGCTTCCTCCCTGGCCTCCCCAGCGACGCCCCGGACGACGCCACGCACCCCCTGCACCGCTCCCCTCTCCCCGTGCCCCTCTTCCCCCCCTGTTCGCCTCTCCCTCTCGCTCACCGAATGCGCCCGCCGCCACCGACGAGCACCACCGCACCCACCGTCTCCCCCTCGACCCCTCGCTGTGCTTGCGAGCTCCGCCTCGACCCCCTCCTTCCTCCCCACCGACCCACGGCCCCCCCGGAAGCCCCGCAACGCCGCCATCATCGCCGTTCCGTCGCCGGCCACCGAAGCTCGCCGCCGTTCGATTCGCCGCCGACAGGACATCCCCGAGCCCACTGACCAACCCTGCGGAACCGCTGTGAGCTCCTCTGCCGTTCGCCCCTTTTTCCCGTCGCTCCGCACGCTCCCTAGCGCTAGCGCTGCCGTGCCCGAAGCTCGCCGCCGCCGCGCCTCATCGCCGGCGTGGCTAGAGCCACCACAGCTCGAATCCGAGCACACCGCTGTGCTCAGAGAACTCCCAGGAGGCCGTAGCGGCCACCAGCCCCTCCTCCCATGCACCATAGCGCCATCTCCGCTGTTGCCCGAGCTCCGGCCGCCGCCGCGAGCTCGCCTCCGGCGAACCCCGGCCACCCCCGCACCTCCCGTTGGCCCCCCTAGATGCGCACGGGCACGGGCTACCCTCTGGTGCCCTTGGCTTGGCCCAAAACCCCTCGCAGCGCCACTCCGGCGAGCTCCCGCCGCAGTTTTGGTCGCCGCCGGCCGAACTCCGACGACTGCCAACGTGGCACGCCTAATTAACACTAATGACGCCTAAACACCCCCCCCACAGCCACTGACAGTGGGCCCCGTAGTGGGTCAAAGCCCGGGTCAACGCGGGATTAGCCCCTGTGTCACTGACGTGTGGACCCCACACGTCAGGTTTGACCCGAGCCGGCCCCTGTTGACTTGCTGACGTCATGCCAACGTCATGCTGACGCAGTAATGCTTTCTGGATTTAATTTAATTCAAGAAATTTCAGAAAATGCCTAAAACTTCTAAAAATCATAGAAAATTAACCGTAACTCCAAATTAAATAATTTATATATGAAAAATTATCAGAAAAATTCAAGGAATCCATCTGTACCATTTTCATGCATGTTAGAACAACTTATAGCTGCTGTTTAGCACAAATCATATAAAGGGCATTTAAATAATCACATATGGAGTTTAAATTTGAATCTTATATTCAAACCAACCCCATTTAATCTGGTTTTAGATGCATTAGCCCAAAACACATTCATTTTGCCATGTCATAGCATGCATCATATTGTGCATTGCATTGATCGTGCTTTTTCTGTATTGCCGGTATTTGTCCCCTCTCGATAGACGTGTACCGATGATGCGATCGTTGACACTGATGAAGACTCAATGCTATCTTCAGAAGTGCCAGGCAAGCAAAACCCCCTTGTTCATTCCGATACAATCCCACTCTCTCGCTCCTGCTCTCTTTTACTGCATTAGGACAACACCGATTCAACTGTTACATGCTGCGGTAGTTGAACCCCTTTATCCTCTGCATGACCTGTCATTGCCACAGTAAATAGATGAAACCCACTAGTATGAGTAGGAATTGTTTGAGCCCTGTTGTGCCTACTCATTCATGCTTGTTTTTCATGCCTGCTACTGCTTAGAGTTGAGTCAGGTCTGATTCATCGGGGATGAATCAGAGGCGTGTAAACATGTCCTACTGTGTGTGAGCTAAGTGTGTGAACACGATTTGGTAAAGGTAGCGGTGAGAGGCCATGTAGGAGTACATGGTGGGTTGTCTCATTGAAGCCGTCCTTAGGAACTGAGTCCTGTGTTTGTGATCCATGATTCAGCTACTACCATACATTGGGCCCTGAAATATGACCCCGCTCGACTTCTTATTCACCCTTGTCCTCTGTCCAGGAGTTGCAAGTAGTTTCTGGTGTTTGTAGTATGCTGGAGGACGTGGACAGCGCTGACCGTAGGGGTGGGCTGTGATGCGGTAGGCACGTGGCCGGGTATACCGGGCGCCCGTTTGGTGTCACGGAACCCTGTTCACATCGTTTGGGGCTGTGAGCGAAACTCCGGCCAGATCTCCTCATGGATGGAACCCGAATAGGCGATAAACCTGGACTAGAGACTTGAGTGTTTAGGTAGGTCGTGGTCTACACCCACGTCGGCTTTCGCTTGAAGTCTGCCGAGCACATGTCGTGTGCAGACGCTAAGTGGTGGAAACATGTATGAAGAAGTACACCCCTGCAGGGTTAACATCATCTATTCGAATAGCCGTGTCCGCGGAAAAGGACTTCTGGGTTGCTTATATCAGTTCATAGACAAGTGAAAGTGGATACTCTAAAATACGCAAGATAAGCGTGAGTGCTATGGATGGCGTTCTCGTAGGGAGACGGGAGCGGATCCATAGTGGTGTATTGATATGGTGAATATGTGGACTCGTGTGCGCCACCTCAAAAGAGTTACTTGCAGTCGTAGTTCAGGATAGCCACCGAGTCAAAGCTGGCTTGCTGCAGTTAAACCCCACCATCCCTTTGTTGATAATGATGCATATGTAGATAGTTCTGATGTAAGTCTTGCTGGGTACATTTGTACTCACGTTTGCCTACTTTATGTTTTTGCAGAGAGACTTCAGTCTCACTAGTAGTTCCACGTGGACTTCGACGTTTAGCTTGTTACCTCAGCTACGATCTTGTGCCCTCGGCAGGATCTGATAGATAGTCGGGCTTCTCGGCCTTTTTCATTTATAGATGTCTGTACCCAGACATGATAGCTTCCGCTTGTGCTTTGACTTGTATGCTCTGAGTGTTGGGTCATGAGACCCCTGTTTGTAATATCTCGCTCCTCGGAGCCTATTGAATAAGTACTTGTGTCGTAGAGTCATGTTGTGATGCTTCGTTGTATTTGCACATATCGAGCATATTGTGTGTATGCTACTGAAATGCTTGGTATGTGTGGGATCTGACTACCTAGTTGTTTATCTTTAGTAGCCTCTCTTACCGGGAAATGTCTCCTAGTGTTACCGCTGAGCCATGGTAGCTTGCTACTGCTCTGGAACACTTAGGCTGGCCGGCATGTGTCCTTCTTCGTTCCTGTGTCTGTCCCTTCGGGGAAATGTCACGCATTGAGTACCGGAGTCCTGTTAGCCCGCTACAGCCCGGTTTACCGGAGTCCTGCTAGCCCAGTGCTACAGCCCGGACCCACTTGCTGATGACCGACACGTTCGATGCTGGGTCATGGATGCCTGTCCCTGTAAGTCTGTGCCACTTTGGGTTTACGACTAGCCATGTCAGCCCGGGCTCTTTATCATATGGATGCTAGCGACACTATTATATACGTGAGCCAAAATGCGCAAACGGTCCCAGGCAAAGGTAAGGCGACACCGTGGGGATACCGTGCGTGAGGCCGCAAAGTGATATGAGGTGTTACCGGCTAGATCGATGTGACATTGAGTCGGGGTCCTGACACTCAGCCCAAAAATGGGGTGGAAGGGAAGCAGCAATCATCAACGCACGAGCCGTCTCAAGCAAATGACGATGCTTTCACTCGGCAACACCATTCTGAGCATGAGCACCCGGACAGGAGAACTGGGCAAGAGTACCCTGTTCCGCGAGAAAACCACGCAACAGCTGAGAGATATACTCTCCAGCGGAGTCAGCATGAAAAGTACGAATGGGCGTGGCAAACTGGGTGTGAACCATGGCAGCAAAGCGTTTGTATATAGGGAGAACCTCGCTACGAGATTTCATAAAGTAGAGCCAAGTGTAGCGAGAGAAATCATCAATAAACAGAACATAGTAGCGATGACCACCTTTCGAATCAAAGGGAGCAAGACCCCAGACATCAGAATGAACTAAGTCAAAAGGACGCTGAGATACAGACTCACTACTAGGATAAGGTAACTGAGTCCAATGGGTTAGTTCATCCAAATTGGAGATTCCAAGTTGGAAGTAGCAAGTAACATATATAGCAATTAGCTTAGATAGTCTGACAAATAACTTAACATATGTAGCAAGTAGGAAGTGTTCCAATTGGAATCAAACCAAAAGCAAATTGGAATCTCCAATTTGGATGAACTAACCCTAACCCTAACTCTGTTCCACCATTATGCACTTACAAATAGCTGCTGATCCAATGAAACCATGTTGATGTCCTCGTCCGAGCTGTCCTCGTCATACCAGGATGGCATCCTCACCTTTTACCGGCAGCAATGGCCGCGGCGGCGACGACGATAGGCTGACCTAGGTCAGAGCACCAGGGAGAGGGAGAGGGAGAGGATGGAGTGAGGACGAGTGAGAGCGAGCGAGGAGGAGGAGAATGAGCGGCTGAGCTCGCTCTCACTTATTGGCCCACCGACAGGCGCCATTCCGACAGCGGACGGGCCGTTAACGGCCGTCAACGTGCGGCGGCCGTCCGTTCGCCAGCGTGGCGACTGATTCGCGGGCCCAACCGGTCAGAATCGGGGTTAGCGCGGGCGAAGCGAGCGATTTCCCGAGTTGGTAGTTTTTTGCCACGGTTTAGTCCAAATTTAATAGTTTTTCGCACAAAAACGTAAAGTGATAGTTTTTCGTCACGTTTCCGTCAATTGTGGTAGTTTTTGGTTAAATACTTCAGGATGGCGGAGCTCGATGACAGACAGCCGTCAGGATCCTGCAGGTGCACATGGCATCCACGGGACAAACACGCCCAACACATCACATTTGCATGCCCTCATGGAGATCACGTATGCCCACTCGCACGCACATGCAGAGACGCACGCCATCGATCCAACACGGAACTGGAGAAGCTTGATGCAATGGAGGAGAGTGCAGACGCAGAAAAGAAATGGGCGTTGGTGTCGTCGTGGGAGGCTCTGGACAGCCGCCGCCGCCCCAAGTCGTATGTGCGCGAGGTAAGCGGTAGCGCTAGTTTTTTTCCGTTTGGTGAGGCGAGATGTGCGCCCAAAATTTTTCGCCGGTCTATATATTTCATGCCGAGATGCTGCTTTGGTAAAAAAGAGTGGAAAGAAAAATAAACAGGTCGCGTGGAGTGGGGGTGGAGGAGAGATGAAAAAAAACAGTGAAATAAAACGGTTGGAAGTCATGTAACAAAAAAAAATCGTGGATACTATCCAACCAACTCAAATATTAGGAGTAGAGATTAATTTAGTGGTTGTTATTTGTTTCCCTTACTAGGATTTGGTCATTTCCTACCGATGTATTTTAGGCATTCGGCACACCATCTCGGGAGCCCCGCCAACACTCTTACTGGAGTGGAGCACACCTCCGTCTTTCCTTGTTGTGAGACCTTGTAGCTGACCAATAGTTGCTGATTTTAATTAAGACCGAGCTAGGTGATTTGAATATCTCATAGGTTTTCTCATTTCAACTTTGATCTCAAAGTTATATATTTTAATCGTCATGTAAATGGGTATGCTTTTCTTTAATTAAGTAGTACCTCGAGATTAGTACTAATAAAATAAGGGATTTTTATTTCTATGCCCATGGTTCCTTAGCTCTACTCATTCGCTTCCCACGCTCTTAACTTTTGCTCACTTTTCCCCGCTCCCTTGTCCCAAACCCTCATAAATGGTCACAACTGAGGATGCTATCGGGTCAAACCATTGACCGTTAACTATGACGTGCGGGTCGCATTGAGACACGTCAGATGAGCTTGTCTGAGGGATCCCCTTGTTTGAACCTCGAGCCACTACAACACCACACCGCTCTGCCCCCTCCGCCGCCGTCGTGTAGCCTCCGCCTGTTGGTGAACGTAGCATGAAATTTCAAAAAAAATCCTATGCTCACGCAAGATCTGTCTAGGAGATGCTTAGCAACGAGAGGGGGAGAGTGTGTCCACGTACCCTCATAGACCGAAAGTGGAACAATTAGGTTAACGCGGTTGATGTAGTCGAACGTCTTCACGATCCAACCGATCCAAGTATCGAACGTACGACACCTCCGTGTTCAGCACACGTTCAGCTTGATGATGTCCCTTGAACTCTTGATCCAGTACAGGGTCGAGGGAGAATTCCGTCAGCATGACGGCATGGTGACGGTGTTGGTGATGTGATCCGTGCAGGGCTTTGCCTAAGCACTACGCCGCTATGACCGGAGGAGTAAATTGTGGAGGGGGGGCACCGCACACGGCTAAAAGAACAATTGATGTGCCTTTGGGGTGTCACGCCTAATATGCGACCCTATCCAAAAGGAACTCGAAGGTCCCACCAAGGATAGACCCGCATATTGGAACGCTTTTGCAAGGTGGATATCATTACATCAACATTACATAATAGATGGGGATACATACATAAGGCATACAATGCCACACGAATACAACATCACAATACATAAGAGCATCATCCGACTACGGATGGAACACAAATAGAAACTCAAACGACATCCACCCTGCTAGCCCAGGCTGCCGACCTGGAACCTATCCCCTGATCGAAGAAGAAGCAGAAGAAGAACTCAACGCAATCAAGCATCGCTCTCGCGTAAGGATTATCGCATAAACCTGTACCTGCAACTGTTGTTGTAGTAATCTGTGAGCCACGAGGACTCAGCAATCCCATTACCATGGGTATCAAGACTAGCAAAGCTTAATAGGAAAGGAAGGGGTAAAGTGGTGAGGCTGCAGCAGCGACTAAGCATATATGGTGGCTAACATACGCAAATAAGAGCGAGAAGAGAGCAAGCAGAACGGTCGTGAAGCTAGCAATGATCAAGAAGTGATCCTGAACTCCTACTTACGTCAAACATAACCCAAAAACCGTGTTCACTTCCCGGACTCCGCCGAGAAGAGACCATCACGGCTACACACGCGGTTGATGCGTTTTAATTCGGATCTGGTGTCAAGTTATCTAGAACCGGACATTAACAAATTCCCATCTGCCTATAACCGCCGGCACGGCTTTCGAAATATTATACCCTGCAGGGGTGTCCCAACTTAGCCCATGACAAGCTCTCGCGATCAACGAAGGATATACCTTCTCCCAGGAAGACCCGATCAGACTCGGAATCCCGGTTTACAAGACATTTCGACAATGGTAAAACAAGACCAGCAAGACTGCCCGATGCATCGACAATCCCGATAGGAGCTGCACATATCTCGTTCTCAGGGCAACACCGGATAAGCGAAGTGTACAGGAACCGACGTAACCCTAGTTGCCAAGGGATGGTCCCGCACGGTGCTCTACTTTGGACCAACACTTAGACAAGCATTGGCCCCGGGGGGGCTGTAATAAAGATGACCCTTGGGTTAATTACTCCCAAGGGAAATATAGGTGGTGGTGAGGCAAATGGTAAAACCAATGTTGGGTCTTGCTGGAGGAGTTTTATTCAAAGCGAACTGTCAAGGGGGTCCCATAAATCACCCGACCGCGTCAGGAACGCAAAATCCGGGAATATAACACCGGTATGACGGAAACTAGGGCGGCAAGAGTGGAACAAAACACCAGGCATAAGGCCGAGCCTTCCACCCTTTACCAAATATATAGATGCATTAATAATATAAGTGATATTGTGATATCCCAACCAAAATCCTGTCCACCATGGAGAAATCTTCAACTTCACCTGCAACTAGCAACGCTATAAGAGGGCTGAGCAAAGCGGCAACATAGCCAAACAACGGTTTGCATAGGAAATGTGTCAAAGGTTAGAGGTTCATGGCAATATGGGAGGCTTGATAAACAGGTGATAGGTAGCGCAGCAAAGCGATAGAACGAAGCAACTAGCATAGCAATGATAGTAGTGAGATCCAGGGTAGCGGTCATCTTGCCTGAAATCCCATAAGGAAGAAGAACGAGTCCATGAAGGAGATGAAGCCACGAAGACGAACCAAGCGTAGACGAACGAATCCTCACGATCGTAACGAAACAGGAACTATCGAGAAGAAGCACACAACATTGTAAACACACCACACATGAACAAGGCATGATGCACAACAAGCATGATGCATGAAAAAGCTACATGAAGCTACTCACGGCAAGAGATGATGCAAACAAGAACAATACATCAAGGCAAGTTTAAATGAGGCCGGGAACAACATATAACAATTCCGGTAAGTCCTCATATGCATATTTCGAAGTTGGTCCAGATCTGAATACAACTTATTTTCAAGTTTTTAAATAGCAAGTTAAGATGCAACAAGATGATCTGCACGAGATTCTAGTCAAGTTACATATAAAGTTCATTTAGTTCGGAGCTACGACCTAGAAGATATGAGCAAAACAAGTTAAACATGGCATTGATGCAAAATGCATACAAACATCAAGCAAACACCTCAAAACAAGGATGCAACATGATAATATGAAGCTACATGCAAAATCAAGCAAGTTTCATATAGAGCACACTCAAAACGGAGCAACGGTTCAACACACACACATGGAACAAGTTTAAAGGACAAGCTGTCCAAAACAGCCACTAGGAATATTGCAAGCATCAAAACAACATGCTACAACATCTCAACATGAAAAAAAAGACATGGACATGATGTACAGGTAAAGCATTACAAAACATGAACACTGAGCTATCTCCAGAAATCACTAGAACATGCTCAAACACACATGGCAAGATTGCAAATAATAACAATTTCAGACATTGCAGAAAATAACATCAGGTTGCAATGTTCAGAGCAAGTTATCAACGTGCTACAGGAACTTATAATAGCAAAACAAGACATGGCATAATTATACTCAAAGCATAGATCAAAAGTCCCTTACTGACCATAAGCCAAAAAGGATCAGAAGATATGATGGCACCCATGTAAACATGGCAAGTTATATTACAGATTCACACATGGCAGGAACAGAATTATGAAGGCATGTAGATGAGCTTGTAACACTCACCACAGAGCAATACATGGCATGGCAAGGCACCCAATAGTAAGAAGGCATGTTTGTGAAGCTAAGCATGGCAAGAGCAAGTTCTTAGGGTGCATGGATCACTAACAACAATCATGATAACAACTGAACTTAATGTTAAGAGGCTGACAACAACATTATCAAGCAACTTTGGAGCAAGATATGAACAAGTTACAGCAAGCTATAAATGCAACCAGGGGCATGGATGGATATAGAATGACATGTAGAACAAAACATATTTAGTGAACATCTCCAGATTATGCATAGAATGATTTGTAGAAGCATGTTTACATAGCATCACGAAATAGCAGATTCAGCCTAGCAAAACAGCAACAGCAAGTACACTACTTAACAAGCTCGATTCACTCACCACAAGTCATTGCATGACAAGATAAGCATAGCATCATCAAGAAGGCATGTTTTTTAAACATACCAAGGCAAGAACAAGTCCATAGCATGCAAGGATCAACTACAACAACCTCGGCAAAATTGAATAACATGTAAACAATCTGCCAGGAAACATTTTGAAGCAAAAGTAGAGCACGAAAATGACATGCTAGAATACTCCATAATTGCAACCACGGGCATGAATGGATAGAGAATAAACCTATGTTCAAAACACCCTTACTGAAGTATCTCAAAATATGCATGGATCTCTCTATAGCATCATGTATACATGGCATCAAAATAACAGCAGAACAGGGACTAAAATCAACAACATCATGATGCCTGGTTTGCATGCTTGTGCTAGTCACCACATTGATCACAAAAATACATGGTAAGCACCTCTGTAAAGAAGACATGACATAGTTCAAAACACATGTAGACATCAGCCTCATAGGATGCACACATCAATCATGGCAAAATGACAAAAGAGCTCGTTATAACAGTTTCAGCAGATTAACATCATGAAGCACTCTTGCAACGATAATTTAGGCATCAAGATGGACTCAAATGAACATGATGCAATGGAATGAAATGATGTACTCATTGGGACAAACAATTTGACATATTACACGCACGAAACGGAGCTACGGATGCAGAGATACAGCAGGTCAAAGTATGTAACATATTTATGAGTTTCTGGGGACTTGGCAGTTTTTCACCTCGCGAAAAAAACTAGCAGGTCGGGGAAGATCCATTCCTCGTACAGAGCAGCCATGGCGGAAGTCAACACCGACATGGAGGGTGCGTGGGACTCCGGTGGGCGTCAGGAAGGCCCTGAATGGGTAGATCGGGCACGGGGCAACCCATTCCCGGCGTTGAGGCGGCTTGGGGCGGCGCGAGCGCGGAGATCGGGGCGGCCATGGAAGCTCCTGGTACAAGGAGAGAGAGAGAGAGAGAGCTGCATGAGGGAGAGAGAGAACGAGGGAGAGAGAGAACAGACGGGAGAAGGAGAGCGGGACACGGGGCCGACCTGGGAGGTCATCCACGGGGCTGACGACGACGAGGAGGAGAGTCGCCGGCGGCGGCTGTTGGCGGCAAGCTCTTGGATCGGGGATGCTCGAGGGACTCCTCCTCTCGGGTGAGCTCGAACGGGGGAGCAGGTGGCTCAGGCGCGGAGCGGGCGCTCGGCCCGGCGGCGGCGGGGATCCGGGCCCGGACGGGCCGGATCTGGGCCCTGCGGGTCCGGCGCGGTGGAGGCGGCTGGCTGGCGGCGGAGGAGCTGACGTGGCGCGCTCCGGTTGGTTGGGAGCGGCCGCTGGGGTGAGGTGGCACGCGGGGATTGGTCGGGCGACGTGGCTGGTGGCGGTGGACATGTCCGGGTAGGGAGCGGACATGTCCGGCGGCGCGAGGGGAGCGGGGCTAGGGTTTGGACTGCGAAAAATGGAAGGGGAGGGCATATTTATAGGTAGAGGGAGCTAGGGGAGTCCAAATGAGGCACGGTTTTCGCCCACATGATCGTGATCGAACGACCGAGAGCATGGAGAGGAGTTAGATGGGTTTTGGGCCACTTTGGAAGGGGTGTTGGGCTGCAAAGAGAAAGGGGGTTTCGGGCTGCGCGGTTAACCGTTGGAGTATCAAACGGACTCCAAATGGCACGAAACTTGACAGGCGGTCTACCGATGCTGTACCAAGGCCGCTTGGCAAACCTCGGGCCATTCCGAGAAAGTTTAACACCGGCACATGAAACAAGGTCTGAGAGGGGGCGATGGGCGCGCGCGAATGGTCCGGACTCCGAATGGACAACGGAGAGAACCGGGAGAACCCGAACGGATGCAAGTTTTGAAAAACATGCAGATGAAATGCAGATGATGACAAGGCAAAATGCAACACGCAAGCAAATGACATGGCAATGACAGCGAATAACTAGCAGACACCTGCGCATCGAAACCGGGGCGTTACAACACTCCTCCACTAACAAGAGATCTCGTCCCGAGATCTGAGGACCAAGATGGAAGAGAAAAGGGATGAGGTGAAACAAGAACTCAAGAGAAGAAGAAAAAAATCACGAGCATTTGAGAAGATGAGAGGAAGGACGAGAATGACGAGAATCAAAAGCTCACGGAACCAGATAGACTATGAAACCACTCCGGTTAGAACTAGATAAGAAACGAATAAGACTGAAAGGATTTAGGCAGCACTCTGGTAGAAAATGGAAGGAAAAGAACATGAACTCCACAAGATGGGATGACACTTGACGAGATGAACAACGCAAAGCCTCCGGAATAATTGAAATAGAAATGAAAAGAACTTAGAAGGAAGGATTGAATGGATTTGAATATCTGAGAAGAACGAAGAAATGCAAAACTCCAATTCAAAAGAATACGGAGAATTAATTGCACTTCGAGACGCGAGAAGAAAAGATACTTGAACTCCACCGACAAGAATCTTGATGAACACTTGAATAATGAACTAAATCATGAAGAACCACCATGAAGAACTCCGGTGACAAAAGGATGATGAGATAGAATTGAATAATGAAAAGAATAAGATGAGCCTTGCGATGATTAAGATGGAGGTTCTGACAAAATGGCTAAGGAAATTGAACTCCAGAAAAGAAAGGAGGAAAACACTTGGAACTAGAATTTATTCATCAAGAAGAAACTCCGAAGGAAGGGATTAATCACTCTGATGAAATAAGAATAAGATTTATTGTATGCTTATCCGTCATCAAATTAAATTGATGACAGGCAATGGATTTTGCATACTACTTAAACTTCTTGAAAGAAAAATTGAGAAGGGATAGCACAAAACATGACAGAGTCTTCATGAACCACCGGTATGAATGGAAAGAACGAATGGATTAAATATGATAATAAAAGAAAAAGAATGTTGAATGAACCACCGTTAGAATTCGGAAATGACTGATGAAAGAGAAGGAATCACTGGGAAGAATTAGAAGAACCAATATGCTCGAGGGGATTTAGATGCAAAAGAACACGGAGATCATGAGCTGACTAAAGAACGCTTGAACGGAGCACCGGGATAATTAGAGAATGATAACTGCAATGACGGCCTCCAGTGAAAAGAGATGGAAAAACAACTCCTGACAAACTCCGGATGGTTGAGAAAAGGAATATCTGACAAATGGAATATTTTGAGAGGGTAACAAGAAGCTATACCCACGAATATTCGGAAGAACGGGAAAGATTTAGAGGAAAAACTCTTCTGCGATCTTCAAATGACGATGAGAAACACCACCAAAATACTGAGATTCTCCGGTAGAATGGAAAGCGAAGAGGTTGAGCCAACCATGAAAATGATTTGAAATTGATCTTGGAAAAGGCATGTGACTGATGAAATCCATTCTTACGTCACACTTGAAAGGAATTGAGAATAACTCCGGGGGAATTAGAAGAGTCAGGTAAGATCCTGGGAAATGACCTATGGGTTAGGGCCCACTGAAGAGAAAACACTGTTGAAAAGGATGATGAATAGATAGATGAAGCACCGGAACAATTGAATTATTTGAATGAGGTGACAACCTCGAATTAATTAGAACACAGATGAATCTCCTGAGATGTCTTACGAACTCCGGAAGGATAAACTGGCGAGAGGCGAACAAGTAGGGAAAATACTTGACCGAAGGGAAAGAATGCGATCACCCGAAAAACTTGAATTGAATCCACCGGAAAAAGAAAAGGGATGAAGAATGTCAAATGAGACGAGAATTCACCGGTTGAGATAATTGACGAAAGACTGAAGGGTTCCGCACACATGAAATAGATTGTCGAGAGAGACTCAGACTCCGGGAAGAGAAAGGGTGGGAGGGCGGGAAAACAAAGGCAACTTGGAAGGGGAAACGACGAATATCTTGAAGAGAAAAAACTGGTTGAAAACATTGAAGAAAGAAGGAAAGGACTTCGCACGAGTAGGATGGATACTCGATCACGGACTCCGGTTCCGAGAAGAAAAAGGGGAGGGTGGGTGGGAAAGAAAACAATTGAGGACTGAAATCAATGATGAAGAGGCTCGAGTCGACTTGACGAGAAATGCACCGGATGAAAAGAGCTGAGGAACAACGATCGGAAAACCAACTGCGTGACCCTAAGGAAAAATTTGAAAGGGAAGAGGAGTAATTCAAAACACCTACGTTAAGATTCCTGACCAGAGCGACGAAGGGGCTGAGGAGTAAAAAGAATTCCTACTCTCCGATATAACTAGACTCTGAAAATAGTTTTCTTCTCGACTCAACAACGGCCAAACTACACGATCAATCAAGGGGGCTCCTAGGGTTGGTCGAGGCTCTGATACCAACTTGTCACGCCCAATATGCGACCCTATCCAAAAGGAACTCGAAGGTCCCGCCAAGGATAGACCCGATTATTGGAACGCTTTTGCAAGGTGGATATCATTACATCAACATTACATAATAGATGGGATACATACATAAGGCATACAATGCCACACGAATACAACATCACAATACATAAGAGCATCATCCGACTACGGATGGAACACAAACAGAAACTCAAACGACATCCACCCTGCTAGCCCAGGCTGCCGACCTGGAACCTATCCCCTGATCGAAGAAGAAGCAGAAGAAGAACTCAACGCAATCAAGCATCGCTCTCGCGTAAGGATTATCGCATAAACCTGTATCTGCAACTGTTGTTGTAGTAATCTGTGAGCCACGAGGACTCAGCAATCCCATTACCATGGGTATCAAGACTAGCAAAGCTTAATAGGAAAGGAAGGGGTAAAGTGGTGAGGCTGCAGCAGCGACTAAGCATATATGGTGGCTAACATACGCAAATAAGAGTGAGAAGAGAGCAAGCAGAACGGTCATGAAGCTAGCAATTATCAAGAAGTGATCCTGAACTCCTACTTACGTCAAACATAACACAAAAACCGTGTTCACTTCCTGGACTCCGCCGGGAAGAGACCATCACGGCTACACACGCGGTTGATGCGTTTTAATTCGGATCTGGTGTCAAGTTATCTACAATCGGATATTAACAAATTCCCATCTTCCTATAACCGCAGGCATGGCTTTCGAAAGATTATACCCTGCAGGGGTGTCCCAACTTAGCCCATGACAAGCTCTCGCGATCAATGAAGGATATACCTTCTCCCAGGAAGACCCGATCAGACTCGGAATCCTGGTTTACAAGACATTTCGACAATGGTAAAACAAGACCAGCAAGACGGCCCGATGCACCGACAATCCCGATAGGAGCTTCACATATCTCGTTCTCAGGGCAACACCAGATAAGCGAAGCGTACAGGAACCGACGTAACCCAAATTGCCAAGGGATGGTCCCGCACGGTGCTCTAGTTTGGACCAACACTTAGACAAGCATTGGCCCGGGGGGCTGTAATAAAGATGACCCTTGGGTTAATTACTCCCAAGGGAAATATAGGTGGTGGTGAGGCAAATGGTAAAACCAATGTTGGGCCTTGCTGGAGGAGTTTTATTCAAAGCGAACTGTCAAGGGGGTCCCATAAATCACCCGACCGCGTAAGGAACGCAAAATCCGGGAACATAACACCGGTATGACGGAAACTAGGGCGGCAAGAGTGGAACAAAACACCAGGCATAAGGCCGAGCCTTCCACCCTTTACCAAATATATAGATGCATTAATAATATAAGAGATATTGTGATATCCCAACCAAAATCCTGTCCACCATGGAGAAATCTTCAACTTCACCTGCAACTAGCAACGCTATAAGAGGGCTGAGCAAAGCGGTAACATAGCCAAACAACAGTTTGCATAGGAAATGTGTCAAAGGTTAGAGGTTCATGGCAATATGGGAGGCTTGATAAACAGGTGATAGGTAGCGCAGCAAAGCGATAGAACAAAGCAACTAGCATAGCAATGATAGTAGTGAGATCCAGGGTGGCGGTCATCTTGCCTGAAATCCCGCAAGGAAGAAGAACGAGTCCATGAAGGAGATGAAGCCACGAAGACGAACCAAGCGTAGACGAATGAATCCTCACGATCGCAACGAAACAGGAACTATCGAGAAGAAGCACACAACATTGTAAACACACCACACATGAACAAGGCATGATGCACAACAAGCGTGATGCATGACAAAGCTACATGAAGCTACTCATGGCAAGAGATGATGCAAACAAGAACAACACATCAAGGCAAGTTTAAATGAGGCCGGGAACAACATATAACAATTCCGGGAAGTCCTCATATGCATATTTCGAAGTTGGTCCAGATCTGAATACAACTTATGTTCAAGTTGTTAAACAGCAAGTTAAGAAGATCTACACGAGATTCTAGTCAAGTTACATATAAAATTCATTTAGTTCGGAGCTACGGCCTAGAAGATATGAGCAAAACAAGTTAAACATGGCATTGATGCAAAATGCATACAAACATCAAGCAAACACCTCAAAACAAGGATGCAACATGATAATATGAAGCTACATGCAAAATCAAGCAAGTTTCATATAGAGCACACTCAAAACGGAGCAACGGTTAAACACACACACATGGAACATGTTTAAAAGACAAGCTGTCCAAAACAGCAACTAGGCATATTGCAAGCATCAAAACAACATGGTACATCATCTCCACATGAAAAAAAAGACATGGACATGATGTACAGGTAAAGCATTACAAAACATGAACACTGAGCTATCTCCAGAAATCACTAGAACATGCTCAAAAACACATGGCAAGATTGCAAATAATAACAATTTCTGACTTTGCAGAAAATAACATCAGGTTGCAATGTTCAGAGCAAGTTATCAGCGTGCTACAGGAACTTATAATAGCAAAACAAGACATGGCATAATTATACTCAAAGCATAGATCAAAAGTTCCTTACTTACCATAAGCCAAAAAGGATCAGAAGATATGATGGCACCCATGTAAACATGGCAAGTTATATTACAGATTCACACATGGCAGGAACAGAATTATGAACGCATGCAGATGAGCTTGTACCACTCACCACAGAGCAATACATGGCATGGCAAGGCACCCAATAGTAAGAAGGCATGTTTGTGAAGCTAAGCATGGCAAGAGCAAGTTCTTAGGGTGCATGGATCACTAACAACAATCATAATAACAACTGAACTTAATGTTAACAGGCTGACAGCAACATTATCAAGCAACTTTGGAGCAAGATATGAACAAGTTACAGCAAGCTATAAATGCAACCAGGGGCATGGATGGATATAGCATGACATGTAGAACAAAACATATTTAGTGAACATCTCTAGATTATGCATAGAATGATTTGTAGAAGCATGTTTAGATAGCATCACGAAATAGCAGATTCAGCCTAGCAAAACAGCAACAGCAAGTACACTACTTAACAAGCTCGATTCACTCACCACAAGTCATTGCATGACAAGATAAGCATAGCATCATCAAGAAGACATGTTTTTGAAACAAACCAACGCAATAACAAGTCCATAGCATGCAAGGAGCAACTACAACAACCTCGGCAAAATTGAATAACATGTAAACAATCTGCCAGGAAACATTTTGAAGCAAAAGTAGAGCACGAAAATGACATGCTAGACTACTCCATAATTGCAACCAGGGGCATGAATGGATAGAGAACAACCCTATGTTCAAAACACCCTTACTGAAGTATCTCAAAATATGCATGGATCTCTCTGTAGCATCATGTATACATGGCATCAAAATAACAGCAGAACAGGGACTAAAATCAGCAACATCACGATGCCTGGTTTGCATGCTTGTGCTAGTCACCACATTGATCACAAAAATACATGGTAAGCACCTCTGTAAAGAAGACATGACATAGTTCAAAACACATGTAGACATCAGCCTCATAGGATGCACACATCAATCATAGCAAAAATGACAAAAGAGCTCGTTATAACAGTTTCAGCAGATTAACATCATGAAGCACTCTTGCAACGATGATTCAGGCATCAAGATGGACTCAAATGAATATGATGCAATGGAATAAAATAATGTACCCATTGCGGCGAACAATTTGACATATTACACGCACGAAACGGAGCTACGGATGCAGAGATACAACAGGTCAAAGTATGCAACATATTTATGAGTTTTTGGGGACTTAGCAGTTTTTCACCTCGCGAAAAAAACTGGCAGGTCGGGGAAGATCCATTCCTCGTACAGAGCAGCCATGGCGGAAGTCAACGCCGACGTGGAGGGGGCGTGGGACTCCGGTGGGCGTTGGGAAGGCCCTGAATGGGTAGATCGGGCACGGGGCAACCTATTCCCGGCGTTGAGGCGGCTTGGGGCGACGCGAGCGCGGAGATCGGGGCGGCCATGGAAGCTCCTGGTACAAGGAGAGAGAGAGAGAGCTGCGTGAGGGAGAGAGATATCGAGCGAGAGAGAGAACAGACGGGAGAAGGAGAGCGGGAAACGGGGCCGGCCTGGGAGGTCATCCACGGGGCTGACGACGGCGAGGAGGAGAGTCGCCGGTGGCGGCTGCTGGCGGCAAGCTCTCGGATCGGGGCTGCTCGAGGGACTCCTCCCCTTGGGTGAGCTCGAACGGGGGAGCGGGTGGCTCGGGCGCGGAGCGGGCGCTCGGCCCGGCGGAAGCGGGGATCCGGGCCCGGACGGGCCGGATCTGGGCCCTGCGGGTCCGGCGCGGTGGAGGCGGCTGGCTGGCGGCGGAGGAGCTGACGTGGCGCGCTCCGGTTGGTCGGGAGCGGCCGCTGGGGTGAGGTGGCACGCGGGGATTGGCCGGGCGACGTGGCTGGTGGCGGTGGACATGTCCGGCGAGGGAGCGGACATGTCCGGCGGCGCGAGGGGAGCGGGACTAGGGTTTGGACTGCGAAAAATGGATGGGGAGGGCATATTTATAGGTAGAGGGAGCTAGGAGAGTCCAAATGAGGCTCGGTTTTCGCCCACACGATCGTGATCGAACGACCGAGATCATGGAGAGGAGTTAGAGGTTTTGGGCCACTTTGGAAGGGGTGTTGGGATGCAAAGAGTAGGGGGGTTTCGGGCTGCGCGGTTAACCGTTGGAGTATCAAACGGACTCCAAATGGCACGAAACTTGACAGGCGGTCTACCTATGCTATACCAAGGCCGCTTGGCAAAGCTCGGGCCATTCCGAGAAAGTTTAACACCCGCACATGAAACAAGGTCTGAGAGGGGGCGACGGGCGCGCGCGAATGGTCCGGACTCCGAACGGACAATGGAGAGAACCGGGAGAACCCGAACGGATGCAAGTTTTGAAAAACATGCAGATGAAATGCAGATGATGACATGGCAAAATGCAACACGCAAGCAAATGACATGGCAATGACGGCGAATAACTAGCAGACACATGGCGCATCGAAACCGGGGCGTTACTTGGGGTGCCCCCTGCCCACGTGTATAAACGAGGGGGAAGAGAGGCCGGCGGCCAGGAGGGGCATGAGGGAGTCCGGGATTAGGGGATCCTCGGACAGGCAGACTATATGCTTATGTCAGACTGTTGGACTATGAAGATACAAGATTGAAGACTTCGTCCCGTGTCCGGGTGGGACTCTCCTTTGCATGGAAGGCAAGCTTGGCAATTCGGATATGTAGATTCCCTTCTCTATAACTAACTCTGTGTAACCCTAGCCCCCTGTGGTGCCTATATAAACCGGAGGGTTTAGTCTGTAGGATAGGAACAATCATAATCATAGGCTAGCTTCTAGGGTTTATCCTCTATGATCTCGTGGTAGATCAACTCTTGTAATACTCATATCATCAAGATCAATCAAGTAGGAAGTAGGGTATTACCTCCATAGAGAGTGCTCGAACCTGGGTAAACATTGTGTCCCCCGCCTCCTGTTACCATTAGCCTTAGACGCACAGTTCGGGACCCCCTACCCGAGATCCGCCGGTTTTGACACTGACATTGGTGCTTTCATTGAGAGTTCCACTGTGTCGTCATGATAAGGCTTGATGGCTCCTTCAATCATCGACAACGAGGCGATCCAGGGTGAGGTTTTCCTCCCCGGACAGATCTTTGTATTCGGCAGCTTCGCACTGTGGGCCAACTCGCTTGGCCATCTAGAGCAGATCGATAGCTACGCCCTGGCCATCAGGTCAGGTTTGGAAGCCTGAACTACACTGTCGACATCCGCAGAGACTTGATCTTCGACGGATTCGAACCCATCACAGGTGCGCCCTACAGTCGCGATGAGCATGACCTAGATCTGTCATCAGACGGTGTTCAGGAGATCGCGCCTGCAACTGCCCTGGCTTTAAATCCGGAGCAGATCGTGCCATCCGAGGATGGGTGGATGGACCCCTCCACGGAGGCCGCGCACTCAGCGACGATAGAGCCAAACACAGATCTCACTCCTAAGAAGATCTGTGTCTTTGGACCCTCGGACTCGTCTCCGACTAGGGGCTCCGAACCGCGTGCATCCGTGCCCATCGAATCTCACTGGGCACCGATCTTGGAATTTAGCTCCACGGATATCTTTCAACACTCGCCCTTGGGCGCGTGCTAAATTCATTAAAATCTCTCTACCTGTCAGGAGACTCTTGGCCAAACTATGTCCGACTTGAGTGGGTAGCGGACGACGAAGAAATTCATTACCCACCCACAACCCACTTAATAGCCACTGTCGACGACTCAACCGACATGCTTGACTTCGACTCTGAAGACATCGACGGCATGAATGACGATGCCGGAGAAGAACAGGAACCACCGCCCATAGGGCGCTGGACAGCCACCTCATCATATGATATATACATGATGGACACACCCAAAGGAAACAATGGCGAGGAACGGAAGGATGCAATGGAGGATAATCCTCTTGAGAAGCAACCATAGCGCCGACGTCAGCGGCGTCGCTCTAAATCCCGCCACAGCAAAAACAGCGATAACAGCATAAGAAAGAATAATACCCCAGACGACTCTAAAGGTAACAATGACCACATGGACCCAGCGATGGAGCAGGATGAGCAAGGGGAGGGCGAACATAGTCCGGGGCCGCTATCCGATCACAATGATGCCGAAGATAAAACTTATAAACCTGTCTTCGGAGAGGAGAACAGCCCAGACGATGATGCACTCACCATCCCGAAAAAGCACTTGGAACAAGAGAACCTCCACAAAAGGCTTATCACCACCGCGAGGAGCTTGAAGAAGCAGAAGCAAAGGCTTAAGGCCGCGCAGGATACGCTCAACCACAGATGGAACAAAGTGCTCGACACTGACGAAAAATACAGTGGCAATTGCCACACAAAGAGCTACCCAAAGCGCAAGATGCTACCCAAATTCGACGACGAGGCCATAAAGCCCATCCTGCCGAAAAAATACGACCGATCTGCCGGACCGACCACCCCGTGGCCGAGACAGAGCGGCTAATGACGCCACACACAAATCAGCACACGATCTATGTGAGCACCTGGACAAAATAGCCGGTATGGCCAGGTCCATCTAAGAATGTAAGAAGCGCGCTCCCACGCAGGATCACGGCAACCAAAACAACTATATTGATCGAATTCCAGCTCGGAATCAACACCGAACACTACATCCGTTGGAAGAATGCCACGACACATCCCAATACAGGGGTGCCCTGCACCCCCTGTGCTTCACCAACGAGGTGCTGGATCATGAATTTCCAGAGGGATTCAAACCCGTAAACATCGAGGCATATGACGGAACGACAGACCCTGTAGTCTGGATTGAGGACTTTATTCTTCACATCCATATGGATCGCGGAGACGATCTCCATGCCATCAAATACCTGCCCCTCAAGCTGAAAGGAATAGCTCGGCACTGGTTGAAAAGCCTCCCCAAAAACTCAATTGGAAGTTGGGAGGAACTTGAGGATTCTTTCAGGGCTAATTTTCAAGGGATCTATGTCCGACCTCTGGATGCAGACGATTTAAGTCACATAATCCAACAACCCGGAGAGTCAGCTCGTAAGCTTTGGAACATATTTCTCACCAAGAAGAACCAAATCGTCGATTGCCCGGATGCGGAAGCCTTAGCGGCTTTCATACACAGTGTCCGGGACGAATGGCTCGCTAGACACCTCGGCCAGGAAAAACCGAGGACAATGGCAGCCCTAACAAGCCTTATGACCCGCTTTTGCGCTGGCGAGGACAGTTGGCTGGCCCGCAGCGGCACCAACGACCCAGGCACATCCGAAATCAGGGACGACAATGGGAAACCGCGACACGATAAAAACAAGCGTCGAAATAATGAAGACAGCCCAGACAACATAGCGGTAAACGCCGGATTCTGGGGCTCTCGACCCGGTCAACAGAAAAAGCCATTTAAAGGCAGCAGAGATGGACCATCCAACTTAAACAAAATTCTAGACAGATCATGTCAGATTCATGGCAGCCCCGAGAAACATGCGAATCACACCAATAGAGAATGCTGGGTCTTCAAGCAGGACGGCAAGCTAAACGCCGAACACAAGGGAAGGGAGCCGCCAAGTGAAGACGAGGATGAACCTCGCCAGCCGAACACTGGGGGACAGAAAAAATTTCGACCAGAGGTCAAAACAGTGAACATGATTTACGCAACCCACATACCAAGGAGGAAGCGCAAACGCGCACTCTGAGACGTATATGCCGTAGAACCCATCGCCCCCAAATTCAACCCACGGTCGGCCTGCCCAATCACTTTCGATCGCAGGGATCATCCGACCAGTATCCGGCATGGAGGTTCGGCTGCCTTGGTGCTCGACCCAATAATTGACAGATACCATCTCACCCGAGTCCTCATGGACGGCGACAGTAGTCTTAATTTGATATATCAATACACTGTCCGCAAGATGGGGATAGACCCGTCAAGAATCAGCCAAAGCAATGCTACCTTTAAAGGAGCAATACCAGGCATAGAGGCCCGCTGCACGGGCTCTCTAAC
This sequence comes from Triticum dicoccoides, assembly GCF_002162155.2. Lineage (NCBI taxonomy): Eukaryota > Viridiplantae > Streptophyta > Magnoliopsida > Poales > Poaceae > Triticum > Triticum dicoccoides. The sequence continues at coordinate 493,542,862 of NC_041389.1, forward strand.
ACTAGAGGTTGTATTCGGTTCTCCCGACAACTTCCGAAGTGAAGAACTAATCTTCGACATCGCTCCATTCCGAAGCGGCTACCATGCACTACTCGGAAGAACGGCCTTTGCTCGTTTCAATGCAGTTCTGCATTACACTTATCTTAAACTTAAGATTCCCGGTCCATGTGGCGTCATCACAATTAGCGGAAATATAGAGCGCTCCCTGCGTGCGGAAGAATATGTGGTGGCTCTAGCAGCCGAACCACTGAGCTGCCTCTCCAACCCAAGCAACTAATCAGTCGTCGAAGACCACGGACACGACTAGACATGTTCGGCGCACCACTATTTGTAGCAGCCCAGATAAACCTAAGCTTGACTAACGGCTATATCCCCATATGTGGTGCTAGGGGCTGTCCGCACGAAAAGAATCCATAGTTCGGCTGGATCCTATTTACACTCAAGAAATTGAATTCTCATGGTTCATTAAGAGTAACCAACTTTCCTCACGGTCACACCAGATTCTTTCACCTGGGCTTTTCCTTTTTTCTTTACAGATGACTATCATGCTATACCCTTCCAGGATACGGCACAATGGAGACAAAGGCGCAGACGTGCAGCAGGGACTCGTTCCAAGGTTTCTTTTTAGATTAAGACCCTGTGTAAACCTTTTTTACTATCTCTTGTTGGCTCACACCCCCTGGTACTTAAAACGACTAAGAGGGATACCGTCATTATTGGCAAACTTATTATTTGCCGATCTAAAATGGACGTTACAAGGGCATCATCCAATGTGTTTTGGGGATTTATGCCCTTACCACGGCTGCTCTTTCGTCACGCCGAATTTATGCACGTATCCGGAAATTCGGGGATCATTATCGAGGGCGGTACTCAGCCCAGTATATGTTGTAAAGTCCGAATACCTTCGGGAGTGTTCGGCGTTGCCAGTTTGGCCTTATATGCATCAGCTCCGAATCATGTCTTTGGTCAATAGTTGGGTTTTCCCGGCTCCCGTGTTTTGCTACCTTACGTTCCGCTCTATCGGCTAAGGTGGCACCGGGAGAACTACTACGCTTGTGCTCTGGTTCACCTGGATGAGCACCTCAGTAGAGAAAGCTGAAAACTGACTGTCATGATAAAGCGAGAGATTGGTCAACCACTCGATGACCTAGCGGAATCTTCGCGATTCCTTCGCATTAACGAAGGACTGGTTTCCCGGTCACGTATGTACACGCACCGTATTCGGATGAGCACGGACATACCAGGGGCTATATAGTAGCCCCACCGTCAAACTCCTATGGCTAAGTGAAAGTGTTAAAGCTATATAGTATGATTGCCTTGTTCGCTGTGCTATCACCTCCTTGACGGACCAAGATGTTGGATCAAGTGTGATTACACGCTTTGCCGAACACTCCCGCATTATATGCGTGGGGGCTGAAGCCGACGACTGCAAACTTTCAGGTTATATACATACATACATAAACGGCCGCACAGGAGGCACTACAATACTTTACGGGCAAAAGTATAAAATATAGCCTTTATTATTAAAAGCATTGTTTTTACAATCAAGATACATGTCACTGGAACATGGTATTCTTTGAGCACTGAGCCTCTATTAAACGGGCACCTTCTAGGACTTCTTCAAAATTGTGCTCGGGCGAGTCCTGACCCCCGGCGGACCCCTGGTTGCAATATCGGTGGCCTCCATCTTCGCCCAATATGTCTTAACACGGGCAAGAGCCATCCGCGCACCCTCTATGCACACCGACCTCTTAACAGCGTCGATATGCGGCACAACACCAAAAAATCGTTGCACCAAACCAAAATAACTACCCGGGATCGGTTCCTTCGGCCACAAATGATCCACGACAGCCTTCATGGCAAGCCCAGATAACCTATGGATCTCGGCACACTCGGCCATTTGCTCATTCAACAGCAGTGGACGCTTTGGAGCACTGATCTACGACCAGAACAACCTTTCCACCTCATGATCTTTCTGATCCTTGAAATTCTCCATCGCATCAGCAACACTCTTTGCTAAATCCAAGTATGCGTTTGCAGAACTGCACAATTGATCAAGAGGGGCATATTTCGGATCGTCGAACTTCGTTCGCAATAAAAAGGGCTTCCTAGCCGCGATATCACCGGCTTGCCGAAGCTCCTCCCGCGTCGCTCTGATTTCAGAACGAGTTTCCTTTGCTGCTTGCAAGGCCTTCTCCAGGTCAGCCGTTTTCGTTTGGTTTTCCCTTTTGAGAAGCTCATATCCGCTGGCGGCATTTTGTAGCTCAATAGCCATGTTGGCTATTTTATCCTCACTTTGGCGATGAGCAGCCTGTTCGGCTTTTAATTCTTCGGCTGCCTTCAGGGCGGCCGCATCACTTCTCCTGGCTTGCTCCTTGGCTCGAGCAAGTTCTTCCCGAAGGGTCTCCACGGCGGCAGCTCCATCTGCAGTCAAAGCATACTATAAATACTAGCATCATGCTGTTCTTACTATTTGCTGACCACCCGTATATACATACCCTGTGCCTCATCAAGCCACTTGTTCACAAGCGTGATGTCCGCATCCGCCACGTCAAGTTGCCGCCTCAATTCGGCAAATTCAGCAGTCCGGTCAACCGTCGGATCTGTAGCCGCCTGCGCACAAAAGCATCGCTATCATTACCTGAGACTATGATCCTCTGCTCGCCTTGTCTGGACGGCAACCAGAGTCTCAGGGGCTACTATCTATACAAAGTACACCTTGTGTGTGCGGTACAGTCAAAAATATATATCACTTTGCATACCTCAAAACCTCTTAGCAAGCTCGTAAAAGCTTCATTCAACTCGCTTTTTGCGGATGAAATCCTCTCAACCACCATACCCATTAAGGTACGATGTTCCTCTGAGATAGCCGCTTCCTCCAGAAGACCCATCAATGTGTCCGGTTGTACACCGGACAATCCCGAGATTTTTCTGTTGGTCTCCTTAGGAGTCGAGAACTCTGGACTGCGGGCGTCCAAAGAGTTACCTTATGGCCTTTGCGGATCAGGAGAAATCCTCCCGGACGACACCTCAGGGTTGTCCGCCTCATGAGGAAGGGAAGCAGGAGGAGGCATTTCTCTCTCCATCATCTCTGGAAGAAGATCCCTCGAGGACGAACATTGTTGAGAAGGGCTATGAGCCGGACTGCAAAACATATGTCTTGGTTCTTATTCTCAGGAAAAAAGCAGGACATATTTACTAAAGTGCCTTTGTTCACATCGACTCGGTTGACGGCTGGCTCCCTTGTGGGCGCTGTGCGGTAAGGATGCCCTCCGGGGCAGGGCCCCCTATTGAAGGTTTCTTTCCTCGTTTGGGAACCTCCGTTTCCAAGTCTTCAGGGGCGGTCCTTTTCTTCCCATGGGGAGAGGGGATTCTAGATTCACCTTCCCGATCATCCTCCAACACAGAGGCACTAATTCCCCCGGTTAGGATGCGTAACGTATGAAGCCCGCTTTTGGCTTCTCTATTGCTCCCTTCGTCTTCTCCTGATGGCACTTGATAAGGTGCATGAGCCAGCATCCTGGATAGTACAGGATCCGACGAGCCTTCGGGAAGAGGGGCCGAACACCTGATCCTCTGCCTTTCTTATCCAGTCCTGGACGAGGGTAATTTTTCAGAATAATGTTGTAACAAATATAATGATAGCATGTTCGGTCGCGGAGTTACTTACGTGGGTATCTGGACGGTTGCAGTTGAGACCTGCATCCTCGGTGGTGTCCGGACACTTTATTCGTGATCCGAAGAATAATCGATACATTCCTTCGGGCGTCACGCCGAAGAAGTGTTGAATGGTTCGCGGTCCTTCCGGGTTGAACTCCCACATACGGAGAGATCGACGTTGGCATGGCAGGACCCGACGAACTAACATTACTTGATTTACTTTGACGAGACTGATGTCCCTCTTGAGGAGATCTCGGATGCGGCTTTGCAATGTCAGCACATCATTAACTGGTCCCCAGTCCAGCCCCTTGTTGACCCATGATGCAAGCTGTGGCGGAGGGGTAGATCGGAAGGCTGGGGCGGCCACCCACTTTGTGCCTCGGGGTGCTGTGATATAGAACCACTCCCGTTGCCATAGGTCGAACACCTCCGGGAAGGAACCCTTTGGCCATAAGGCATTGGCACTGAGGGAGTCCTGGACTAGGAGCTGTCCGGATAGCCGGACTATCATCATCGGCCGGACTCCAAGACTATGAAGATACAAGATTGAAGACTTCGTCCCGTGTCCGGATGGGACTTTCCTTGGCGTGGAAGGCAAGCTTGGCGATACGGATATGTAGATCTCCTACCATTGTAACCGACTCTGTGTAACCCTAGCCCTCTCCGGTGTCTATATAAACCGGATGGCTTTAGTCCGTAGGATGAAAAACAATCATACCATAGGCTAGCTTCTAGGGTTTAGCCTCCTTGATCTCGTGGTAGATCTACTCTTGTAACCCACATCATCAATATTAATCAAGCAGGATGTAGGGTTTTACCTCCATCAAGAGGGCCCGAACCTGGGTAAAAACATCGTGTCCCTCGTCTCCTGTTACCATCCGCCTAGACGCACAGTTCGGGACCCCCTACCCGAGATCCGCCGGTTTTGACACCAACATTGGTGCTTTCATTGAGAGTTCCTCTGCGTCGTCACCGATAGGCTCGATGGCTTCTTTGATCATCAACAACGACGCGGTCCAGGGTGAGACCTTCCTCCCCGGACAGATCTTCGTATTCGGCGGCTTTGCACTGCGGGCCAATTCGCTTGGCCAACTGGAGCAGATCAAAGGCTACGCCCCTGGCCGTCAGGTCAGATTTGGAAGTTTGAACTTCACGACTGACATGCGCGGGGACTTGATCTTCGATGGATTCGAGCCACAGCCAAGCGCGCCGCATTGTCACGATGGGCATGATTTAGCTCTGCAGCCGGACAGTACCCTGGAGGCCGCACTCGAGCCCGCTCCGATCTTCGATTCGGAGCTGGCTGCGCAGATCGAGGACGGATGGCTAGACATCGCCTCGGGGGCTGCAACCTCTACGGCGATAGAGCCGAACACTGATCTTGTCCCTCATGAAGATCGTGACTCCGAGGTGCCGGACTCCTCGCCGGACTCCGAACCTCCCGCGCCCCCTCCGGTCGAATCCGATTGGGCGCCAATCATGGAGTTCACCTCGGCGGACATCTTTCAACACTCACCTTTTGGCGACATCTTGAGTTCGCTAAAGTGCCTCTCGTTATCAGGAGGGCCCTGGCCGGACTGTGGTCAGGATGGTTGGGATGCGGACGACGAAGAAATTCAAAACCCACCCACCACCCACTTGGTAGCCACTGTTGATGATCTAACCGACATGCTAGACTACGACTCCGAGGACATCGACGGTATGGACGACGATGCCGGAGACGACCAAGAACCAGCGCCTACCAGGCACTGGAAAGCCACCTCTTCATATGACATATACATGGTGGATATCCCAAAGGATGGGAATGGCGAAGGAATAGCGGAGGATGACCCCTCCAAGAAACAGCCCAAGCGCCAGCGTCAGCAGCGCCGCTCTAAATCCCGCCACAGCAAGAATGAAGATTCCGGCACCGGAGATAATAACACCCCAGATAGTGCCGAAGACAACCCACTCCAGCAAGATTCAGCACAGGAGGACGGAGATGCCAACCCTCATGAGAGAGCGGCAGAAGAAGAGGTAGAGGACTACATGCCTCCCTCTGGAGACGAGGCAAGCCTCGACGACGACGAATTCGTCGTGCCTGAGGATCCCGTCGAAAAAGAGCATTTTAAAGGCAGGCTTATGGCCACGACAAACAGCCTCAACAAAAAGCAACAACAGCTTAGAGCTGATCAAGATCTGCTAGCCGACAGATGGACTGAAGTCCTCGCGGCCGAAGAGCATGAGCTCGAACGCCCCTCCAAAAGCTACCCTAAACGTAAGCTGCTCCCCCGATTAGAGGAGGAGGCATATGAACCCGCATCACCAGGAGACAATACGGCTGATCGACCACCCCATGGTCAGGACAGAGAGGCCTATAGGCCCTTCACCAGAACCGTACCCCGGCATCGCTCGAAAAGCACAAGGCCACAGGGGAACGCTCCGGACTTGCGGGGCATATTGGAGGATAAGGCAAGACAATCAAGATCGATCTACGGATCGCGTGGGCGCCCCATGATACGTGACGACAACCGTCGCGCCGGACACAGTAAATCCGGCCGGGCCGAACAAAACAGACAAAGCTCTTTTGAGCTCCGTCGTGATATCGCCCAGTACAGAGGCGCCGCACACCCACTATGCTTCACAGATGAAGTAATGGATCATCAAATCCCCGAAGGGTTTAAACCCGTCAATATTGAATCTTATGATGGCACAACAGACCCCGCGGTTTGGATCGAAGACTATCTCCTTCACATCCACATGGCCCGTGGTGATGATCTTCACGCCATCAAATATCTCCCCCTCAAGCTTAAAGGACCAGCCCGACATTGGCTTAACAGCTTGCCAGCAGAGTCAATTGGGAGTTGGGAGGACCTGGAAGCCGCATTCCTCGATAACTTCCAAGGCACGTATGTGCGACCACCAGACGCAGATGACCTAAGCCACATAATTCAGCAGCCAGACGAATCGGCTAGACAATTCTAGACACGGTTCTTAACCAAGAAAAACCAAATCGTCGACTGTCCGGATGCCGAGGCCCTCGCGGCCTTCAAGCATAACATCCGCGACAAGTGGCTTGCCCGACACCTGGGACAGGAAAAGCCGAAATCCATGGCAGCCCTCACATCACTCATGACCCGCTTCTGCGCGGGTGAGGACAGCTGGCTAGCACGCATCAACAACCTCAGCAAAAATTCTGGCAGTCCGGATATCAAGGACCGTAATGGTAGGTCGCATCGTAACAAAAAACAAACGCTGCATTAACAGCGACAACAGTGAGGACACGACAGTCAATGCCGGATTCAGAGGCTCTAAACCCCGTCAGCGGAAAAAGCCATTCAAAAGAACTACTCCGGGTCCGTCCAATTTGGACCGAATACTCGACCGCTTGTGCCAGATACATGGCACCCCCGAAAAGCCAGCTAACCACACCAACAGGGACTGTTGGGTATTCAAGCAGGCAGGCAAGTTAATTGCCGAAAACAATGACAAGGGGCTGCATAGCGACGACGAGGAAGAGACCCGACCGCCGAACAATAGAGGACAAAAGGGTTTCCCCCCACAGGTGTGGACGGTGAACATGATATACGCAACACACATACCCAAAAGGGAGCGGAAGCGTGCACTCAGGGACGTATACGCGATGGAGCCAGTCGCCCCAAAGTTCAACCCATGGTCCTCCTGCCCGATCACTTTTGACCGAAGGGACCACCCCACCAACATCCATCACGGCGGATTCGCCGCATTGGTTTTAGACCCAATCGTCGATGGATTTCACCTCACCAGAGTCCTGATGGACGGCGGCAGCAGCCTGAACCTGCTTTATCAGGATACAGTGTGCAAAATGGGCATCGACCCCTCAAGGATTAAACCAACCAAGACAACCTTTAAAGGCATCATACCAGGTGTAGAAGCCAATTGTACAGGCTCAGTTACACTAGAAGTGGTCTTCGGATCCCCGGATAACTTCCGAAGCGAGGAGTTAATCTTCAACATAGTTCCATTCCGCAGCGGCTATCATGCTCTGCTCGGACGCACCGCGTTTGCAAAGTTCAACGCAGTGCCGCACTACGCATACCTCAAGCTCAAGATGCCAGGCCCTCGAGGAGTCATCACGGTCAACGGAAACACTAAACGTTCTCTCCGAACGGAGGAACATACAGCGGCTCTCGTGGCAGAAGTACAATGCAACCTCTTAAGGCAATTCTCGAGTCCGGCCGTTAAGCGACCGGACTCGGCTAAACGAGCCCGGAGCAACCTACAACAAGACCACCTGGCACGTAACGATCACGCGTAGCAGTGCGGCCCCAACCTCAGCCCCTGCAAAATTTCAAGACAGGTCCTTCGCGTACACCATTACGCTTCGAAGATACCATGTGCATGAGGAAGGGGCACGGTCACGACAGGCCCAAAATGCGGCTTAACCGCACCAGGGGCCCCCAAGTATGTCGATCTTTTTTTTTCTTTTTACACAGGACTCCGTTCATCAGAGGCCCTATCCGGCAGCAGACCTGCCGAACTCACGATGCAACAGCCAGGGGAGGAGAAAGGCTACAACGGATATCCAGGTGGCCTCCATTATGAGCTTTAAATCTGTTTGATACTCCATTATGCAGCCTACCCCTGGAGGGGGACATGTTAAATAGTCCCAACCCTTGCTTATCGCACCGTTTGTATCGTTCTGCATTCACAACAGTTTTTATTGAATAAAGCAATGCAGCACCTTTTTGCTTCCAATTGCATTCCTTTCTTATACATATGTTCATTTACGACATGTTGCATCCGTACACTTTGGTACGGCTAAAATACACCAGGGGCTTATGTTTCCCTCATTATGGTGTGATAAGTCCGAACACTTTCACAAGTGCGGCACCCCGAACTTATAGCATTATATGCATCGGCTCCGAATCATGTTCTTGGGTCAATAGTTGGGTTTGCCCGGCTCCCATGTTTTGGTACCTTACGTTCCGTTTTATCGGCTAAGGTAGCACTGGGAGAACCACTGCGATTGCGCCCCAGTTGAGCTGGGTTAACGCCTCAGTGGAGAAAGCTAAAACTGACCATCATGATGAGGCAAGAGCTGGTCGCTGTTCGAGATGTTTTTTGTGAGTCCCTAAAGACTTATGCCGCTTAGAGTGAGGAGCCGGATTCTGTCCGGCCCAGGCATGGATAGCGCCCCAAATTCGGCCTTCCGAATACTAGGGGCTTCGCCGAAATTTAAAATTATAGAATTCTATGGCTAAGTGAGAGTGTTCAAGCATTATAAGTCCGGTTGCCTTGTTTGCTGTGTTGAGCGCCTCCCTAGATGGACCCAAAAATGGGAACAAGAGCGCTCAAATTTATCTCGAACACCCCAGCACTCGCGGCATGGGGGCTGAAGCCGACGACTTGCCATCTCTCAGATTTGATAAACAGCCGCACAGAAGGTAATATTTTAAATTAACAAGCGTTGCTTAGTGCATATGAACTAAGTTTTCAAGCGCACAGGATAACAAAACGCGAGTCTACTCAAAAAATTTCTTCTTTGGAGCACTCACCCGCAATAATGCGGGCACCCTTCAGGACAGTTTTATAATACATTTCGGGCGTACGATGCTCCTTGCCCTGCGGTGGCGCGTCCGTCACAAGATTCTGGGCATCCATCTTGCCCCAGTGCACCTTTGCGCGGGCAAGGGCCCGACGGGCACCTTCAATACAGGCGGAGTGCTTGATGACTTCAACCCACGGGCACGCATCCACCAGCCGCTGCACTAGGCCGAAGTAGCTCCCAGGCATGGCCTCCTCAGGCCACAACCGAACTATGAGGCCCTTCATGGCCTGTTCGGCCGCCTTGTGGAGCTCGACTAGCTGCTTCAGCTGGTCGCTAAGGGGCACCGGATGTCCGGCCTCAATGTACTGAGACCAGAAGACCTTCTCTGTCGAGCTCCCCTCCTCGGCCCAGTAGAAAGCAGCAGCATTGGACACGCTTCGACGAAGATCTGCGAACGCTCCTGGAGAGCTCCGAATTCGGGTAAGCAACAGGTAATTAACACTCACATGCTTACTTTGCATGAAAAATTCCTTACCCGCTGCTATTTTCTTCAACTCATTGATTTCCTGGAGGGCCTTGTAGGCTTCGGCCTTAGCAGCTTTGGCACTCTCAAGAGCCGTTGCAAGCTCGGACTCTCGAGTCTTCGAGTCACGCTCCAAACCCTCATGTTTTTTCATGAGAGCCTGGAGCTCTTGATGTCCCTCCGCCACCCGTGCCTCCTGCTTCTCTCGCTCGGTGCGCTCCGCGGCCGCATTGCGTTCGGCCGCGGCCACCGCCTCTTTCAGGGTCGCCACCTGGTTAGCGGCCCCTGCCATATCCACGTTATCCTTGTCATCTTTATTGCAACCAAATCCTTTTCTGTAAGGTACAATTTTAATAAGGTGTTACTCACCTTCCTTGTCCTCGAGCTGCTTCTTGGCACGGCCGAGCTCGTTCTCGGACCGCTCGAGGTCTTCCTTCAAAGTATTGACCTCCGCAGTCAGTGCGGCAGAGGTCAGCAGCACAGCCTGCAATCCCATATTGACATATTTTTTATGACTCCTGCATATATCTTTTTAGATCCTCGGTCCGGCTTTTCTTTCCGAACACCGAACCAAGCATCAGGGGCTACTGTCTATGCGGTACTATTTTTACATATATCAAACTTCTTACCTCAAAGCCTGTTAGAAGGCTGCTGCAGGCTTCGGTCAGCCCGCTCTTGGCGAGCTGAACCTTCTGAATCACCGCACTCATAACAGTGCGGTGTTCCTCTTCAATGGAGGCGCCGTTGAGCGCCTCCAGCAATCTATCCAGCGCCTCCGGTTGGACGGAAGCTGCCGGCGTCACGGTCTTGCCCTTCTTACGAAGGGGTCGCCCGCCGGACTCCGGAGCCACTATGGGCTCCGGGGCCGAGTCCGGTGCAAAGTCCGGGAGGTTGTCCTGCGACACCTCCGGGGCCTTCTCCTCCTGGTGGGTCCCTTCCCGGGATCCCACCTCGGCATCGTCCGCGTCACGAGGGGAGGAGGCAGTCGGAAGGGAATCCATATCCGACGCACCTAAGGACCCGCTCGATGAAGCGGGAAGATCATCCTTAGGCGGACTGCAGGGTTGTATGCGGCATTAGAAACACACGGTGTGGCGAAAAGAAAACCATAAAGTTACTCAGGAGCTCGGATACTTACGATCTCGCCAGGGGCTTGGTCCTTGGAGGCCAGTCCTCGTCGTCATCACTGGCGTTGGTAGAGTAGTCCGGGGGAAGGGTTTTCCCCTTCTTGGATCCTTCGGCCTCCCCCGTAGGAGAAGCCTTCCTTTTCTTCCCTCCCCCCGCTGGGGGAGAGGCTTTCTTCTTCTCCTCCTCGCCTTGGTGGGAGGAGTCGGCCTCAGAGTCATCATCCGATAACACCTGAAAACGGGAACTCTTTCGAGTACCCGTGGCCTTCTTCTTGGCCTTTTTCTCCGGCACCACATGGGGTGCCGGAGCCAGCAGCCCCGTTAGACGGGCATCCGCTGGGTCCTCTGGCAATGGGGCCGGACAGATAGTCTGTTCGGCCTTCGCCAGCCAGTCCTGTCAAAGGAAAGAGGGAGTTTTAGATCCCGCATAGAGGCAAACTATGGCAAACGAGCATTCTGTAAAGGATGAAATCACTTACCTCGTCAGCTGGACGCTGCGAGCTGAAATCTTCGGTAGCGGATGCGGGAGCCTCGGCGCCCTTGAACAGCACCTTCCAGACCTCTTCATACGTAGTGTCGAAGAGCCCGCTCAGGGTTTGGTGCTGCGCCGGATCAAACTCCCACATGTTGAAGCCCTGTCGTTGGCATGGGAGAATCCGACGGATGAGCATGACCTGGATTACGTTGACAAGCTTGAGCTTCTTGTCCACCAGCTTTTGGATGCAGGCTTGGAGTCCGGTCAGCTCCTCCGAATCACCCCAGATCCGGCCACTCTCTTTCCAGGAGGTGAGCTGTGTGGGGATGCCAGATCTGAATTCGGGGGCCGCTGCCCATTCAGGGTCACGCGGCTCGGTGATATAGAACCACCCCGATTGCCAGCCCTTGATGGTTTCCACGAAAGTGCCCTCAAGCCAAGTAACGTGGGACATCCTGCCCACCATGGCGCCTCCGCACTCCGCTTGGCTGCCCTTCACAACCTTCGGCTTGACACTGAAGGTCTTGAGCCACAAGCCGAAGTGGGGCTGGATGCAGAGGAAGGCCTCACACACGACGATGAACGCCGAGATGTTGAGGATAAAATTCGGGGCCAGATCATGGAAATCCAGGCCGTAGTAGAACATGAACCCCCGGACAAAGGGATGAAGCGGGAAGCCCAGTCCGTGGAGGAAATGGGGAAGAAATACCACCCTCTCATGGGGCCTGGGGGTGGGGATGAGCTCTCCCTCGTCGGGGAGCCGGTGTGCGATGTCGCTGGACAAATATCCGGCATTGCGCAGCTTCTGGATCTGCCCCTCCGTGACGGAGGAGGCCATCCACTTTCCTCCCGCTCCGGACATGATCGGAGAAGGTTGAGGTGAGATGTGCGGGCTTGGGCGCTGGAGCTCGGGTTCGCAGAGATGGATAAGCTAAGGAGGAAGAAGGCGCAGGTAAGAGGGTTGGATCTTTATCCCCTTATATGGGTGGACGAAAACATGCGTCCCCACCGGCCTGATAAAACTCGCTTATCCCCCAAGCGCAACAATCAATGGCGCGGTTGGGTTACCCACGTCCGTATTGATGGGAATCCCGAAATAAGGGGAACACGATCTCTGCTTCGACAAGACGTGCCAAGGAAACTGCTTCGCTAAATGCGCTGAGGTGGTACAATAAAAACGATTCGAGTAAGGGCTTGGTTGTGGTGTGACGTCACACCATCAAATACGTCAGCAGATTGAACTTGTGTAAATATTATTCTCTCTATGGTGGTATGTGGAAATTATTTTTGCAGAGCCGGACACTATCCTGGTGTTCACAATCTTCTATAAATTATTCGGAGGAGGAACCCTCCTTGCAATGTCGAAGACAATATGCGCGCCGGACTCGTCGTCATTGAAGCCTGGTTCAGGGGCTACTGAGGGAGTCCTGGACTAGGGGGTGTCCCGATAGCCGGACTATCATCATCGGCCGGACTCCAAGACTATGAAGATACAAGATTGAAGACTTCGTCCCGTGTCCAGATGGGACTTTCCTTGGCATGGAAGGCAAGCTTGGCGATACGGATATGTAGATCTCCTACCATTGTAACCGACTCTGTGTAACCCTAGCCCTCTCCGGTGTCTATATAAACCGGATGGCTTTAGTCCGTAGGACGAAAAACAATCATACCATAGGCTAGCTTCTAGGGTTTAGCCTCCTTGATCTCGTGGTAGATCTACTCTTGTAACCCACATCATCAATATTAATCAACCAGGACGTAGGGTTTTACCTCCATCAAGAGGGCCCGAACCTGGGTAAAAACATTGTGTCCCTCGTCTCCTGTTACCATCCGCCTAGACGCACAGAACGGGACCCCCTACCCGAGATCCGCTGGTTTTGACACCGACAGGCACCTTTGCTTATTATAGCGCCTCCGCACTCTGCGTGTCGCCCGTCAATCATCTTTGGCTTCACATTGAAGGTCTTGATCCATAACCCAAAGTGTGGGGTAATGCGGAGGAAGGCCTCGCACACGACGATAAACGACGAGATGTGAAGGAAGGAATCTGGAGCTAGATCATGAAAATATAGCCCGTAATAGAACATGATCCCTCTGACGAAGGGATCAAGACTAAAGCCTAGCCCTCGGAGGAAGTGGGATATGAATACGACACTCTCGTCGGGTTCGGGAGTGGGGATAACCTGCCCTTGAGCAAGTAGCTGATACGTCTCCAACGTATCTATAATTTTTGATTGTTCCATGCTATTATATTACCTGTTTTGGATGTTTATGGGCTTTACTTTACATATTTATATCATTTTTGGGACCAACCTACTAACCGGAGGCCCAGCCCATATTGCTGTTTTTTTTGCCTATTTTAGTGTTTTGAAGAAAATGAATATCAAACAGAGTCCAAACGGAATGAAACCTTCGGGAGCGATCTTGTGGGTAAAGAGTACACCCTCTGTAGAGATTAAACCTATTCGAATAGCCGTGTCCATGGTTAAGGACTAGAGTCTGGAACGGGTCAAGTGTCGGTCTTAGTGTCGGTCTTCGGAGGTGATAATGTTAAACCAGGACAGGAATCACGACTTGTGATTTGTAATAATTATGATTATTATTTTTATTGTGGACTAACCCATGATATTATTGGTATTATCAAATATCCCTGGGATGGTTCTACCTCTGGGATATTTACCATGATTGTTTCTTTTAAAGCCCTTTATGTGGTGTCGCTCAGACGCCCGACTGTGGCATTTCTTTTACAGCCCTTTATGTGGTGTCGCTCAGACGCCCGACTGTGGCATTTATTTTAAAGCCCTTTATGTGGCGTCGCTCAGACGCCCGACTGTGGCATTTCTTTTAAAGCCCTTTATGTGGTGTCGCTCAGATGCCCGACTATGGCATTTCTTTTAAAGCCCTTTATGTGGTGTCGCTCAGACGCCCGACTGTGGCATTTCTTTTATAGCCCTTTATGTGGTGTCGCTCAGACGCCCGACTATGGCATTTCTTTTAAAGCCCTTTATGGGCTGGGCTCCCTGGATAGATCCGCCTCCCGGTGACCTTTGGCACCTACGATAACTTCCGCACGGAGCTGATCGACTTTGACATCGCCCCCATCGGTCTCCCGTACAACGCCATCCTCGGCAACCCAGCCCTGGCCCGGTTCATGGCCGTGACTCACCCGGCGTAGAACCTCATGAAGATGCCCGGGAGCAACGGCGTCCTTACCATGTCCGGAGACACCGGGGATCCATTGCAAGCGCTCGAGCTTGCTTTCAAGAATACCGCAGTGGCGCAACCTGCCAGCTGAGTCGCCCTGGAGCCCAAGGGGGCTGCACCAGCCAAAAAGAAGCAGCTATTCAGCCAAGACAAGGCGGAAATGAAGCAGGTACCGGTCGACGAAGATGAGCCCGCCGGTGCTACCTTCACCATAGGCACCAACCTTGAGCCTGAACAGGAGGAGGCCCTGGTCAGGTTCCTGCACGCGAACAGTAAGGTGTTTGCATGGGAGCCTAATCAGCTAGCGGGAGTCCCGAGGGATGTAATTGAGCATCATCTCAATGTGTGCCCCAACGTGCGCCCTATGAAGCAGAAGGCAAGGCGACAGTCCACTGAAAAGCAGGCCTTCATCGTCCAAGAGACCCGCAAGTTAGAAGCAGCAGGGGTCATTCGCGAGGTCCGCTACCCTGATTGGATGGCCAACCCTGTTGTCGTGCCAAAAAAGGGAGGAAAGGAACGCATGTGTGTCAACTTCACCTACCTAAACAGAGCCTGCCCACAGGATCCATTCCCACTCCCTCGCATTGACCAGATTGTCGACTCTACCGCTGAGTGTGACCTACTGTGCTTCTTAGATGCCTTCTCGGGCTATCATCAGATCAAGATGGCGGTGGAGGACGTGGAGAAAACGGCCTTCCTGACCCTGTGTGGGGTGTACTACTATACCTGCACAATGCAGGCGCAACCTTCTAGCGATTGATGCACATCGCTCTGGGACGACAGCTCGGGAGGAATGCTGAAGCTTACATTGATGACATTGTGGTGAAGTCTCGGGAGGCGAAAACCCTGATACAGGACTTGGAAGAAACCTTCGCGAGCCTCAGCGAAGTGGACCTGCGGCTCAACCCAGAGAAGTGTGTGTTTGGAGTCCCCTCGGGCAAGCTCCTGGGCTTCGTCGTATCCCACAGGGGCATTGAGGCTAACCCAGAGAAGGTCAAGGCAGTCGAAGACATGAGTCCGCCGAAGACCCTCAGGGAAATGCAGAAGCTCACCGGGCGTGTGACCGCATTAGGACGTTTCATCTCCAAGCTGGGAGAGCAAGCGCTGCCCTTCTTCAAGCTGATGAAGAAGGAAGGCCTCTTCGAATGGACTGAAGAGGCCGACAAACCATTCGAAGACCTCAAAAGGTACCTTACCAGCCCCCTGACAATGGTGTCTCTGCGCCCTCGGGAGCCCATGGTGCTCTACCTTGCAGCCACCCCTTACCCCACTAGCGCAGCCCTAGTGGCAGTTAGGAAGGAGCGCCAGGCCTCAGCCGCAGCCGCATTCCCGACCAAGGCAGAGCAAGGATAGGAAGGCCTCACAAGGACCACGACCACGGCAGAAAAGGATCAGCCTCGTCAGGGGAACGCACCTGGAGCAGAGGAAGTCCCCTCAGGCGACCAAGGACTAAGGGCCACGCCGCCTCAGGAGGCACCTCAACCTCCAGAGCACGCGGGCCGCGCCAGCACCCTCAACCTCGTCGAGCACCCGGTGTATTTCGTCAGTACAGTGCTGCGGGACGCGAGGGCGTGGTACCCAATGCCCCAAAAACTCCTCCTCGCACTGTTAGTGGCCTCGCGCAAGCTGTGGCACTACTTTCAAGGCCATCCAATCAAGGTCGTCTCAGCCTACCCCCCGGAAAGGGTACTCAGTAGCCCCAATTCAGTAGGGAGGGTCACCGAATGGAACATCAAACTGCAAGCATTCCAACTAGAATTCAGCACTACCAGGGTCATTAAGGGAGCTGCACTCGCGGATTTCATGGCGGAATGGACAGAGGCCCCAGGGCTCAAAATGGGTGAGGACCGGTCGCTCTCCCCGGGGAGTGAAGCGCCGGACGGTTGGGTAATGTACTTCGACGGAGTGCTCTCATGGCAGGGCGTAGGGGCTGGCGCAGTGCTCATATCCCCCACTCAGGACAGGCTTTACTATGCCGTGCAGCTCTGCTTCCAGCATGGGGAGAAGGTCTCCAACAACATAGCAGAGTACGAGGGCCTGATAGTGGGCTTGAAGGCAGCCGTGGCCTTGGGGGTAAAATGAATCACCATCAAGGGCGACTCGCAACTC
The DNA here is from genome assembly GCF_002162155.2 of Triticum dicoccoides. Taxonomy (NCBI): domain Eukaryota; kingdom Viridiplantae; phylum Streptophyta; class Magnoliopsida; order Poales; family Poaceae; genus Triticum; species Triticum dicoccoides. Next base: position 493,559,469 of record NC_041389.1, read on the forward strand.
CTCGTCAACTTCTCCAACAAGGTGTACGAGCCAAAGGACGAGCACATGGAAGCGTACCTCGTGGAGGTCCGCAAGATGGAGAAACCGTTTTGGGGGTTGGCGTTGCAGCATGTGCCTCGCGGCACCAATCAAGAGGTTGACAACATCGCCAAGAGGGCATCCAGGCGGCTGCCTCAGGAACCTGGCATCTTCGAGGAGCGACTCTTCAAACCCTCGGCGGCACCGTCGCTATCGAGCATAGCGCAACCTAGGGAGGAGCTCCCTCAGTCGCCCGCCTCGGGAGCCCCGGCCTGCGGCCCGGCCTCAGGGGCATGCCTGCTCCTGGCGTTGGAGTCTCAGGAAGGATACTGGATGGCAGAGCTCAAGAACTACTTGGCGCAAGGGACCTTACCGGAGAAGGAAGAGGACACAGAGCGTGTGGCGCGGCAGGCCATGGCCTACTGCATCATGGATGGGAAGCTCTACCGGAGGCGACCAAAGGACGTGTCCCTATGTTGCATTCCCAGAGAGCAAGGGAAGGAGCTGTTGGCGGACATACACGGTGGAGACTATGGGCACCACTCATCCTCGCGAACCCTCGTTGGCAAGGCGTTCCGCAGCGGGTTCTACTGGCCCACAACACTCAATGACGCTGTCGAGCTGGTGAAGGCTTGTGAGGCCTGCCAATTCCATGCTGTCGGCATTCTGGAACGGGGGTACCCAGACTTGCCTGCCTACGGCCTGCAGCGTGGCTCAAGGAGTGGCCCAGTACGGCCCATTTTCGTCAACAAAAGCTCAAGACCCTCGCGAGGTGCCAAGCCTCGCGGGGCGGACAACAGGAAGCTTCCTCAGGCACAACCTCGTCAGGCTGGCTCACAAGGAGGCGGAGAGATCAAGGCGGGGTACCTCACGAGGTGCCCGTGATGCAAGCCATGACGACCGGAGCCAAGCGGGCGCCAGGTGGGCGCCGGCCTGGGCAGTGTCCTTATTTCCTCTTTGGTGCAAAGGGGGCAAGCGCAGGCCAAGGTATCAAGCAAAGGCTACCATTTCGGTGCAACGAGACCAAGACTAGCAGAATGGTAGGATGGAGGTCATCGTGGAGCCCAGGAAGGCGTCATCGTCAAAGTCTTTGGTAGGCGAGGACCAACTTTAGTCAGGATAAGTGTACTAGATGTTCCCCTTCAAAATGGCCAATTGTTGGCGCCCTTCTCACTCAATATTTGGGAAGAGGGCCAGGGCCTCGCTATATAAGTAGGACTAGCCACTCTCAAGGAGGGGATCGACCGATCGAACCTTAGCCAGAACCACCAACGCAAGAACATCCCTCGCGAGGCTGTCCTTCCCTTGTAATGTTCATCATCAGCCCCTGAGGCAATCCACACACCACACACTGGAGTACGGTATTACACCACCATGGTGGCCTGAACCAGTATAAACCTTGCGTCCCTTGTGTTGCCCTTAGTTTAACCTAGATCCTTTGCGAGGCGACGAGACGTGAGTTGGTAGAAGGGTGATCTCCGCGTGCACCCCAGAGTTCGAACCTTAAGGGTCTGCCAGAACCCGAAATCCGGCATTTGGCGCGCCAGGTAGGGGTGCGCCGGAATCACGCCTTCCGCCGTCTTGTATTTCACCGTCCATCGCATCCATGTCTGACGCTCGTCGAGCCCGCGCCGAGCGCCGGGCTTCCCTCGCGGCCCATGTTGCCCAGGCGGCCCCCGTCGGATGGCCTCCCCGTCGTTCCCCGTCGCGTGCCGCCCACGCCGCCACCGGTCTGGTGGGGAACGAGCAGCAGGCCTCGTCCCTGCATCCTTCAGTGCGGCAAGAAGGCCACACCGCCACCCCGTCGCTGACTCCAGCAGGCTCGTCGTCGCACGCCCATCGCGCCCCTGCGGACGCGCACGCCGCGTTGCTCCTGGCACGAGAGCTCCTGCACTACCGTCCCGTCGACAACCTCTACGACGAGTGGCTTGCCCGCATCACCGAGCTCGTCAGTGCCGCAGGGGGCTCCCCTACACCATCCCTCTTGCTGCATCGCCCCCTGCCCTGCGCGGGCAACGCAGCTCGGGAGGCGCCTCAGCCGCCTCCCCCTCAAGAAGGTGCCCTGGCCCCAAGGCGCGCTGCCCCTGGACGGGACCCGCTACGTCCAGCGCCTGCGCAGCAAGAGAAGAGCTACCAAGAGATCCCTCGTCCTCAAGAAGTTGCCCGTGTGCTCCCCGTACCGGCACGTCATGACCGCGCTCCTGCTCCAGCGCGCCAAGACCTCGCGCTGCTCCTGGCGGCGGTGCGCGGAGACCTCCAAGATCAAGCCCTTCGCCACCAAAGGCCTCTAGTGGCCACTGCAGGCTGCCGCGCCTTCACCACCGAGCTGTGCAGCGTGGCCTGGCCGGGCAAGTTCAAGCCAGATCTGCCCCCGCGCTACGACGACACGGCTGACCCTGCGGAGTTCCTACAGCTCTACGAGCTGGGCATCAAAGCCGCCAATGGGGACGAGAAGGTCATGGCGAACTGGTTTCCCATGGCGCTCAAGGACGTTGCCCGCACCTAGCTCATGAACCTGGCTCCTGGCACGATCTCCTCCTGGAACGAGATGCGCACCCGCTGCATCGCCAACTTTCAGGGCACTCGTGACCGGCCCCCGGCCATGAGCGACGTGCGATGCATCAAGCAACAGCCAGGAGAGACCCTGCAAAAGTACATCCAGCGCTTCAACAACGCTCGCCTCAAGATCCCCAGGGTGACTGAGGGGGCCATCATCTCGGCCTTCTCTGACGGTGTGCGCGACATCAAGATGAAAGAGGAGCTGGCAATCCATGAAGACCTGTGCACATCCCTGGAGCTGTTCAACTTGGCGACCAAGTGCGCCAGGGCTGAGGAAGGGCGACTCTCCCTCCTCGAGCTTCCGGCTGCCGATCCAGAAGAGAAGAAGCCCAAGGTCAAGGAAGTGAAGCGCAAGGGGGCTGTTGTGCTTGCAGCAGAGCCACACACCAAGCGAGGCAGGGACCAGCCTGAGTCATCCAAGGGCAGCCGGTACTGCGTGTACCATGATCTCCACACCCACAACACCAACGAATGCCAAGAGCTCAGGGCTGTGCGAGATGTGCGTACCGGACAATGCCCCGAGCGCAACGACTGGGGCTATGGCCGAGGAGGAGGAAGAGGTGGAGGACGATGGGAAGACCGTGGCCCTCGCCAAGGGTGGCGTGACCGACCTCGCGAGGACCGCTGGCAGGACCAGCCTCGCGAGGGAGGCTGGAGGGATCAGCCTCGTGAGGAATGAAGACCATCATCAGGACGAAGGGGCTGGGGGCTTCCAGGAGCCGCGGGCAATCGCTTGCATCTTGGGCGGCGCTCAGGCCCCAGCCTCTCAGCACCTTCAAACAGTTTGCTCGCGAGGTGAATGCGGTCCTCCCCAAGCTTGAGGCCACACGCCCTCTCAGGTGGTCAGCGTGCGCTATCACATTCAGCTCAGTGGATCAGCTCAAGTGCGCAGCCACGGCCGGAGTTCTCCCGATGCTTTGCTCCCCGATCATCAGCAATGTGCAAGTCACCAGGACCCTCATCGATGGCGGAGCATGACTCAACGTCCTGTCCGTCGAGACATTCAACAATCTCCAAGTGTCATACAATCAACTTCAGCCAACCAAGCCTTTCTCAGGAGTCACTGATGGTTCCACCGTTCCGATAGGGCAAGTTCGCCTTCCTGTCACCTTTGGGCAGCGCGACAACTACCGCATCGAGCTCATTGACTTCGACGTCGCTCACATTCGCCTGCCATACAATGCCATCCTTGGGTACCCAGCCCTGGCCAAGTTCATGGAAGTGACTCATCATGGCTACAATGTCCTCAAGATGCCAGGAAGCGGTGGAGTCATCACGGTGCCTTGTGAGGAGAGGGATGCAGTGTGTTCCCTTGAGCGTGCTTTTCAAGCCGCGGCAATCGAAGACCCAGAGCACAAGAGCGGAAGACTTCCCGAGGCAGCCCCGAAGAAGAAGATGGCATCACCTGGTCCGAACCCTCGGGAGGCAGGCCCTTCCAGTGGTGTTGTGCCAGGATCCACGCCCGTTCGAGGGGCGCCTCCTTCTGTCGCATAGGGAGGCGCGCCCAGCGCCCTCCTTGGGCAAGGCTTGGGGGCTCTCTCCTGAAGGGCCATCGACTTTGCCAAGATCATGAGGGAGGCGCTCGGGCACCACTTGGAGGAGTGCTTCAAAGTGCGTTTCCCTCAGGCAGGAACAAGTCAAGGAGGGCCAAACCCTCGGGAGTTCAGCAGCGAGATCATTCAGGAGCTGCATGAGTCAAGGGTCATGAGTGGCAGCCGCCACGTACCCACCATAGCTCCCCATCCGTGCGAGGATGGAGGGTTGCGCGTCTGCATCGACGTACCAGGGCTCAATCGGGCCGCCTCTCAGGAGCGCTTCTGGCCCTCGCGCGTGGGATGTTGCGAGGGCCCGCCTCACAGCTATGTTCGCATGCCTTTTGGCCTGCCGAACGCGGTGGCCGCACGTCAGCGTCTTATAAGGAGCATTCTGGAGGCTCAGGAGGTCAGGCATTCCGCAGTCCTGGCGGAGATGGAGATGGTCCTCGAGGAGCCGCATGTGCCTCCGGAGCCCCCCGAGGCTCCTGGGCCTGGGGGCTCATGAGGGACGGTCTCCGCAGCGCGTGTCGTCAGCTACTTCAGCATCCTTCATCTCCAACATCATCAGGTGACATCCTTCGAGTTTGATTTTCAGCTGGGAGCGCCCCTAGGGCTGCATCATTCCCAAGCCGCGTGGGTCCGTCCCTGCGGCATGTATCCCAATTGTTTATGCCTTTAGGTTACTTTGTGGGGGGCTCACCTCAGGCTGCATTATCCCCAAGCCGCTCGGGCCTGACCGAGCGGCATGTATCTCTCTCGCGTTTATTCAGGTCGTGCATTTGACCCGCCATGATTATTACTTGATGCCTATGATGGCGCCCTTCTTCCCTCATGCCAGCCACTTGCACGTTAAAAGGGGGGGGGGTACCTGAGCATCGCGACTCATGGACTCTTACTGGCTCTCCAGCCCTCACCTCCTGGCCTTGTCCACGACATCGTGACCTGGCATACCAGCCACGGCTGAGCTCGCTCGAGGGCCGGGACCTGAGGACGTAGAGCGTCGGTATCTAACCAAATTTGTAGGAGCATATTATAAACAAAGGCCGAGAGCCATGCCCAACCCGCCTTGAGGTAGGGCCCCGTGAGTCCCGCGCTGGCTCATGGGTCCCCAGATACACCTCGTCAAGCCCTACCATGCCAACCACGAGTCAGGGCGGGGCTGTACACGCCCCGGGGGCTCCTCCCGGAGGGGAGCCCCCTCCCACGCACTAGTGGAAGCACCATGCTCCGTGCTGGCCGACACTACCGAGGAGTGGCTATGCCCGTACACATACGGAAGCGCTATGCTCCACGCTGGTGATAAACAATTGAGGGTGGCCCATGGCCGCATCAACCTCAGGGAGCCCAGAGCTTAGTGTCCGGACCTATCGTAATGCCTCCCCTCGGGAGTGCCACGCGAGGGGGCTGGGCACGGGGGCCACGCCCAGGCCACGCCCGGGCACACGCCACCTAGCCAGGCCCCTCGGGCCTGGTTTGTCGCGCGCCCCTCCCCGAGCGGAGCCAAGGTACGAAGGCCGTTTGAGCGTCAAGGGGGGCTCCTGAGCATCGCGACTCAGGAGCCTAACTGGTCACGTAGCCCCTCACTCCTTGGTCCCGTCCTGGGCTAATGGCGGTTGAGGTATGCGCGGGGCCGGGCCCTGCCGACATAGAAGGGTAGATCCTCTCCTATGCCTCCCCTCCCTACTTGTTCGTGCGTCAAGGGGGACACCTGAGCATCGCGACTCAGGAGCCTAACTAGTCATGCAGCCCCTCACTCCTTGGTCCCGTCCTAGTTTCCGGTTGGCGCTAATGGCGGCTCACGTATGCACGGGGCCGGGCCCTGCCGACGTAGAACACAGGCAAGCAGGAAGGAAAAGCGCAAATCTCAAGGAATTCAAAAGCAAATATTACAGTCCATAGGTTGTTTTCACAACGCCAAACACAAGTTGAAACGCCTCCACGAGGCATGATGCATGTTGCAGAAACCAAAACAGGACAAAAGTCATGGAGGGGTCACTTTCTGGCGGTGCCATCGCTGGTGGTGGAGTTGCGCTAGGCGTCTCCACCTCCCGAAGCCCCAGGATTGACAGCATCTCGCCTTGGCTTGGTGCTGAAGGCACGGAACCTCGCCAGCAGGGCTTCCGCTCGACCCTTCACTGCCTCAGCAGCGGCAGCGGCAAGCTCGCAGCTCGCAGGCTCCAGCAGGCTGTCAAGATCGACATTGGGGTCGCGAAGATAGACGTGGGTGAAGACACGCGCCAGTGCTGCAGAAGGAAGGACACGCGCCTCGGCCTCGGCCGTGGGGCCAAGGCCATTAGCGACATCTTCAAGTGCGCGCACCAGGAAGGGAAGCAACTTGGCGGGGCCATCCTCGGCGCCAGCTAGCGGCTTTTCCAGGCCGCCATCATATAGTGTCTTCAGCGCCAGGCCCCTCGGGCCTGGTTTGTCGCGCGCCCCTCCCCGAGCGGAGCCAAGGTACGAAGGCCGTTTGAGCGTCAAGGGGGGCTCCTGAGCATCGCGACTCAGGAGCCTAACTGGTCACGTAGCCCCTCACTCCTTGGTCCCGTCCTGGGCTAATGGCGGTTGAGGTATGCGCGGGGCCGGGCCCTGCCGACATAGAAGGGTAGATCCTCTCCTATGCCTCCCCTCCCTACTTGTTCGTGCGTCAAGGGGGACACCTGAGCATCGCGACTCAGGAGCCTAACTAGTCATGCAGCCCCTCACTCCTTGGTCCCGTCCTAGTTTCCAGTTGGCGCTAATGGCGGCTCAGGTATGCACGGGGCCGGGCCCTGCCGACGTAGAACACAGGCAAGCAGGAAGGAAAAGCGCAAATCTCAAGGAATTCAAAAGCAAATATTACAGTCCATAGGTTGTTTTCACAACGCCAAACACAAGTTGAAACGCCTCCACGAGGCATGATGCATGTTGAAGAAACCAAAACAGGACAAAAGTCATGGAGGGGTCACTTTCTGGCGGTGCCATCGCTGGTGGTGGAGTTGCGCTGGGCGTCTCCACCTCCCGAAGCCCCAGGATTGACAGCATCTCGCCTTGGCTTGGTGCTGAAGGCACGGAACCTCGCCAGCAGGGCTTCCGCTCGACCCTTCACTGCCTCAGCAGCGGCAGCGGCAAGCTCGCAGCTCGCAGGCTCCAGCAGGCTGTCAAGATCGACATTGGGGTCGCGAAGATAGACGTGGGTGAAGACACGCGCCAGTGCTGCAGAAGAAAGGACACGCGCCTCGGCCTCGGCCGTGGGGCCAAGGCCATTAGCGACATCTTCAAGTGCGCGCACCAGGAAGGGAAGCAACTTGGCGGGGCCATCCTCGGCGCCAGCTAGCGGCTTTTCCAGGCCGCCATCATATAGTGTCTTCAGCGAGGCGTGGGCCCTCTCCTCCAGCTGAGCGAAGGCCACACGGTCCTTGGCCAGGACCCTCGCCTTGCCGTCCAGCTTGATCCTCTCCGCCTCCAACGCCCGCTCCAGCGTCTCCAACCGACCACGATGTTCATCAAGCTCGGCGTCCCGGTCCTTGATGACAGTTTCTCGAGTCCCTATCTCCTCCTCCCTCTCCTAGCGGTTATGGACCTCCTTGACGAGCTTGCTGTGCAGGCCTTGCAGCTCTCTCTCCAGCGCCTTGAAGCGGCCCCGGACATCCGCAGCCTCACCCAAGGCAGCGTCGTGAGCGGCCTTGGCTTGAAGGATGGCCTGCTTCTCCTCGTCGCAGGCCGTCACGGCATGGACCAGCGCCGCCCGAACGGAGGCATCAGAGCGGACCCAGCCAGAGGCCAACTCCATGCGCCCGGCCACCAGGAGGGGATCGGCGCCCTAGAGATCTTCTCGCAGCCAGTCCAGCTCAGCGGCAGCACGATCCAAGAGAGTAGAAGGAGTCAGAGAAACGACAATTGGCGGAGTAGGAGGAGAAGACGGCAGCGTGATCACAACATCTAGCGTCGGGACCTTCTGAGCCCCAGTGGCCGCAGTAGTGGCATCAGACATGGACGCCTCGGGAGTCGCCTGGGCCACGGGGGCTGGGGCCACGCCAGCACGCCCCACCTGGCCTCGCGAGGATGACCGGGCAGGGGAGGCTCGAGCCTTGCCACCTCCTTCTCCCGCAGGTGGAAGCGTTGCCCCAGGCGAAGCCTCAAGGGCCCCTTTCAGCCTTTTCGCCGCAGGCACCGGCCTAGCCAAGGAATATGGACGTCAAGCCTCAGCAGCAGAAGCAGGAAGCGAAACAAAAATCAAGCACTTACTGGTCACCATCCACGGACTCAAGCAGCCTTCGGTCGAACTTAAAGCCCGAGAGCCGACTGTTGGGGTCGGCCTCAGGAGGCTCGGAAGCAGGGGGCACGTCAGAGGAGTCGAAGCTGGCTTCAGGCCGCCTTGAAGCCAGAGCAAACCCACGGGGAGCCAGCCCCGTCCTGTCCTTCCTCAGGACTAGGGGCGAGCTCTCCCCGCCACGCTCGTCGCCGGCGTCGTCGTCCAGCATGAGGCGGAGGGCACGAGACCTGCGCCGAGGGAGGGACCTCCCCGACTCTGCGTCGGTCGCTTCAGAGTCGGACTCCTCTTCCTCCTCCTCTTCTTCCACCTCCCTGCTAGAGTCGCTGGAAGATACGTTCACCGTCGCCAGAGTTGCCAGATCCTCGGGAACCTCCGTAGGAAATAGCCCCTCCCCGTTGAAGGAGGGCATGGATTTCACCACTTCCTCCCAATCACCACGAAGGAATAGGGGTACAGGAGCACCCTCGAGTCTCGCCACTTTCCCTCCGACCAAGGAATGGAGGACCGCCGCCAGATCTCCGTCGGCCAGAGCTGCGGGGCTCATGCGGAGGGCGGCATCGGCTTCCCCGAGCCTCCACATTGGGAGCGAGTGTTCCCGAAACAGAGCCACCCGGTGCTCCAGGAACTCCCTCAGGAGCATCGCCCCGGTCAGCTTCACCGTTGCCAGGTTTCCTGGCCACAGGTCCGCGTCCATCCTCTCTAGCACCAGCTTCGCGCGGGGATCGACGAGCTCCGCACGGGACCAAGCGTCAACGGCCTTAGGCTTCCCCGTGGGCAGCACCAGCCGAGGGTGGATGCGCCCAACGTCCACCATGACCCACTTGCTCCGGAAGCCCTCGATTCTCTTCCCATGCTGTGAGATGGCATTGGAGATAGAGTATGCGACAAAGCTCGCGCATGCGGTGATGGGGCCGCGAGAAACCCGGAGGTAAAAGTAGTGGCGGAGCAAGGCCACTAAGGGCTTTACCCAACGTGAGCCTCACAATAATAGGCGAAAATTGCCAGCAGGAGGACAGAGTTGGGGTGGAGGTGCAGTGCCTGCAAGTTGTATTGGCAAAGAACAGCAAGGAAAAACTCGGAAAAGGGAGGCACCAGACCGGCGATGATGGCACTCACGAAGAGCGGGTAGAAAGTGCTCCCCTTGTCTTCGGGCAGGGCGGAGTCGACCTTGAGCACGGACGCCCCCTCGTTACCTTGCGCCGGCATCATCTGGCGCGTGAGGGCGAGGTTCTTCTCCGACACGTTCGGAGGATCCAGAGCGGGTGAGTACCAGGCCTCGACCGAGGTCTGGTGAGGCACCATGGTTTGCCAAAGGTGCGGGATTGAAGCAGATCTGGAGGATTTCGGAAGCAAGAAGTAGGAGAGCAAGAAAGGGGATCTGGGACAATGACTGATGAAGGCGGAGAGGGTAAGCCTGGCCCGGGGCCGCCCTTTTGTGAGGCAAATAGTTGCCGAGGCGTCATGGGGAAGCGGGGACGCCCACGTCCAATCAACCGCCACGCGGCGCCCAAGGCCGCAGGCTATTGGGGTCGGCGGCGCTTCGCACTTGCCCCTTCGCTTCCCTGCTAAGCCAAGTCCGGGCGCGCCTTGGGCCCGGGGTCTACTGTAGGTGTTCTGGATGGGGGTACCCAGACTTGCCTGCCTGCGGCCTACAGTGTGGCTCAAGGAGTGGCCCAGTACGGCCCATCTTCGTCAACACAAGCTCAAGACCCTCGCGAGGGACCAAGCCTCGCAGGGCGGACGACAGGAAGCTTCCTCAGGTGCAGCCTCGTCAGGCTAGCTCGCGAGGAGGCGGAGAGATCAAGGCGGGGTACCTCACGAGGTGCCCGTGACGCAAGCCATGACGACCGGAGTCAGGCGGGCGCCGGCCTGGGCAGTGTCCTTGTTTCCTCTTTGGTGCAAAGGGGCAAGCGCAGGCCAAGGTATCAAGCAAAGGCTACCATTTTGGTGCAACAAGACCAAGACTAGCAGAACGGCAGGATGGAGGTCATCGTGGAGCCCAGGAAGGCTTCATCGTGAAAGTCTTTGGCAGGCGAGGACCAACTTTAGTCAGGATAAGTGTACTAGATGTTCCCCTTTAAAATGGATAATTGTTGGCGCCCTTCCCGCTCAATATTTGGGAAGAGGGCCAGGGCCTCGCTATATAAGTAGGACTAGCCACTCTCAAGGAGGGGATCGATCGATCGAACCTTAGCCAGAACCACCAACGCAAGAACATCCCTCGTGAGGCTGTTCTTCCCTTGTATTGTTCATCGTCAGCCCCTAAGGCAGTCCACACACCACACATTGGAGTACGGTATTACACCACCATGGTGGCCTGAACCAGTATAAACCTTGCGTCCCTTGTGTTGCTCTTAGTTTAGCCTAGATCCTTTGTGAGGCGACGAGACGTGAGTTCATAGAAGGGTGATCTCCGCGTGCACCCAGAGTTTGAACCTTAAGGGTCTGCCGGAACCCGAAATCTGACACACGCCAAGCAGATCCACCAGCTGGTGGGGACACTGCAGACCATACCCCTCTCGTGGCTATTCGCAGTTTGGGGGCTGGATATTCTGGGCCCGTTCCCTAGGGCGCCAAGGGGTTATCGCTACCTCTACATCGCCATGGACAAATTCACCAAGTGGGTTGAGGTGGAAGCTGTCCACACCATACCCACGGGCTCAGCAGTCAAGTTCATCAAGGGCCTCGAGAGCCGATTTGGGGTGCCTAACCGCATTATCACCAACAACGGTTCGCAGTTCACCAGCAATCTCTTCAAAATGTACTGTGCTAACCTTGGAACGCAGATATGCTACGCCTCGGTAGCACACCCCCGGAGCAACGGCCAGGCCGAGCGAGCCAACACGGAGGTCCTGAGGGGCCTCAAGACCAGGACCTTCAAGAAGAAGCTGGACGCCTGTGGCGGGGGCTGGTACGATGAGCTCTAGTCCGTGTTGTGGTCTATCCGCACGACCGCGGCCAAGCCGACTGGCGAGACCCCGTTCTTCCTCGTCTACAGAGCTGAGGCCTTCCTCCCTCACGAGGTCAGGCGTCATTCCGCATGGGTCCTGGCGTTCGACGAGGCGCAGCAGGACGCCATGCGGGGGACGGACCTCGTGCTGGGGGAGGAACGCCGTCGAGAAGCCGCGCTGCGAGCGGCAAGGTATCAGCAGGCGCTGCGGCGATACCACTGCCACAACATCTGCCCCAGAACTCTTGAGGTAGGGGACCTCGTGCTCAGACGGGTTCTCTCCAAGGAGGAGCTGCACAAGCTCTCTCCCATGTGGGAGGGCCCATTCAAGGTTGTTCATGTTTCCAGGCCCGACTCCGCGCGCTTGGAGACCCAGGAGGGTGTACCCGTCCAGAACGCATGGAACATTCAACATCTCCGAAGGTTCTACCCGTGAGCAAGGCCCGGTGCCTGTGAAGAAGGCGAATGCCTGTGAAGCTGCCGCATTTTGGAAAAGGCCCGGTGCCTGTGAAGAAGGCGAATGCCTGTGAAGCTGCCGCATTTTGGAAAAGGCCGGGTGCCTGTGAAAAAGGCGAATGCCTGTGAAGCTGCTGCATTTTGGAAAAGGCCCGGTGCCTGTGAAGAAGGCGAATGCCTGTGGAGCTCGCCGCCCGTGACACTCTCACGTAATAATGAGTGGGGCTGTACACGCCCCGGAGTCTCCGGAGTGCCGCCCTTGGGCATTGGGGGCTCCCGCCCACGCCTAGTGGCAGCACTTAGCTCTGCGCTGGTGACAAGATGTCGAAGACTAGATTAGGTGCTGGATGCGGCTTTTTCATTTGCTTTCTGCAGTTGGCTTGTTCGTTCCTATTTGAAGTTTTATTAGAGTTGCTGCCATCTCTAGTTTGTGACCCTTTGTCTTTTTCACTCACTTGCATTGTTTTCTCTCGCGCATGTCTCGTGAGGGAGGTACGCGGGCACCCTCGCGAGTGTTTTCTGCCCCGGTCGTTTGAAGCTTTCCTATCCGAGTCCGCTGCGGGAGCACTCCTCCCAGTCCGTGCCCCACGGGCATGGCGATGTGAGCACGGGACCTAGGTTGGTCGCCCCCGCTACCGAGGTTGGAAAGTACCCCTACCGACTAACCCTTGCAGGACATGAAACGCACGGCGAGGCCCCGGCCTCGGGAGGCGAAGACCACGACAAGCCTCCCCGAGCTAAGTAATTTCCGCACATGAGTAGCGGCACGAAGGCATAGCACAGAAATAGCAGAAATTGCATGATAATTAACAGCAACAGTTCAGCACGCCCCCGCGGGGCCCCAGACTACCTTCTTTTTGCGCAGGGAAGGAAGAAAAACAAAATAGGCGTGACTTGCTTGGCACTAACTCGCGGCGAGGGCTCGTACTGCCTCCGGGGCTCAGCTGGATCCCATCTCCCGCTTCACTAGGGCGCGGCGGCGGACCGACCCACTGCCTTCCCCCAGGCAGGTGCGACGGCGCGGGGGCTGGTCGAGGCCACCGCTGGAGGAGCTGCCGTCTGAAGGATAGTCACTGAAGCTTGGCGGGCCCCGGGCACCGCTGCCCACGCGCCTGCCGCCGCCTTCATCCTGATCAACACCGGGCTGGGCTCACGGCTGCGGTCATCATCTTCGGGGCAGCACCCAGCACGGCGGCCCTCTTCCCTGAACACCCTCACATAGAGGGTGGCATCGCCGTCGAACTTGAAGTGCAGGGTGCACCGCCGGCTTAGGCCGCGTGCGCGGGCAAATGTTTGCCAACCCCGGGTCAAGGCCGCCTCCCCGGTGACGGAGACCTCCAGCGAGGCCCAGGAGGCCATGCTGCAGCAACCATCCGCCTGAAGCCAGAGGCCGCCCGGAGCACCGGCCGGAGGTTCACCTACAAAGAAGTGGGGGAGCTGGAGCCAGGTGCTGGTCAGGTCCGCCGACCACACGACAAACTCCGGCAGCACCTCCGCTGAGCGGAAGCGTGTCCTGGGGGGTTGCGCAGCCACATCGTACCTCCCATCGATAGCCGGGCGCTCATCGCCGCGCAGAGGAACGCCCCCACGACTACGGGAAGCCACCACGGGGGCCGCAAGATGCTTGCGAGGGCGGCCCCGGCCACGCTTGGTCGAAGAAGAGTCAGGCCCTTCCTGACGAGCCTTTCCCTTCTCCACGGCCGAGAACCTCTTCGGCGGAGCCATGGGGATGGCTAGTAGCCGAGATGGAGAGAAAGGAGTAGCAGGAAGGAATGGGCTGAAAGGGCTCACACCGGTCCGCACTATAGCCGGAGAAGGCCAACCGCCGGCCTCCACGATCACAGGTAATTATGACCCACTTTTGCATGGAGGGACTTGTCAAGTCATGCGGTTGCCAAGGCATCATGGGGAAGCAGAGACGCCCACGTCCCATCAACCGCCACGCGGCGCCCAAGGCCGCAGGCTGTTGGGGCCTACGGCGCTTCGCACTTACCCCTTCGCTTCTCTGCTAAGACAAGTCCATGCGCGCCTTGGGCCCGGGGGCTACTGTCGTTGTTCTGGGAACTGGGGTACCCAGACTTGCCTGCCTGGGGCCTGCAGTGTGGCTCAAGGAGTGGCCTAGTACGACCCATCTTCGTCAACACAAGCTCAAGACCCTCGCGAGGGGCCAAGCCTCGCGGGGCGGACGATAGGAAGCTTCCTCAGGCGTAGCCTCGTCAGGCTGGCTCACGAGGAGGCGGAGAGATCAAGGCAGAGTACCTCACGAGGTGACCGTGATGCAAGCCATGACGACCGAAGCCAGGCGGGCACCAGGTGGGCGCCGACCTATGCAGTGTCCTTGTTTCCCGTTCGGTGCAAAGGGGGCAAGCACAGGCCAAGGCATCCGGCAAAGGTTACCATTTCGGTGCAACAAGACCAAGACCAGCAGAACGGCAGGATGGAGGTCATCGTGGAGCCCGAGAAGGTGTCATCGTCAGAATCTTTGGCAGGAGAGGACCAACTTTAGTCAGGGTAAGTGTACTAGATGTTCCCCTTCAAAATGGCCAATTGTTGGGGCCCTTCCCGCTCAATATTTGGAAGAGGACTAGGGCCTCGCTCTATAAATAGGACTAGCCATTCTCGAGGCAAGGGGGGATCGACCAATCGAACCTTAGCCAGAACCACCCACACCAACACAAGAACTCCTCCCCTCGCGAGGTTGTTCTTCCTTTGTATTGTTCATCATCAGCCCCAGAGGCAATCCACACACCACATACTGGAGTAGGGTATTACACCACAATGGTGGCCTGAACCAGTATAAACCTTGCGTCCCTTGTGTTGTTCTTCATGTAGCCTAGATACTTTGCGAGCCGACGAGACGTGAGCGGGTAGTGGAGTGATCTCCGCGCGCACCCCAGTGTTCGAACCTTAAGGGTCTACCGGAACCCGAAATGCGACACCGAGTTATATTATGATAGTGTCCTGGAAGGATCCCGCCTTGTGGTGGAGCAATGCGCCAAGGACATTATATTCCCATGAATATAGTCATGTTGTCCTTTGTAATGTGAAACAAGGTCATTTCTATTATTTATTTCCCGCTATTTGAAAGTTTTTCCTCCTATGCGGCCGTTTTATATATTAATCCAGAGAGTTGGCCAGTCATCGGCTTCTGCCCCCACATAGGAAGTACGGGGGTGTTCGGGGAAAACCTGAGCACTCTTTACCCTAGTTTTGGGTCCTTGAAGGAGGTGTTCAGTGCAACGAACCAGGAAATCGGACAATAAGGCTTTATCACTCTCACTTAGCCATAGGATTTTGACAAAAGAAGGGTAGGCGCAGCCCCTGGTGTTCGGAAGACCGCACTAGGGGCTTTATAAGCACCTGATCGGAAGAAAAGCCGATCCATCGCACGCTGCATTAGTTATCGCATAATGCAGAAGAAATCCTTAAAGATTTTGCAAACTCTCGAACAGCTAACCAGCTCTCGCTGTATCATGACAGTCAGTTTTCGGCTTTCTCTACCGAGGCGCTTGATGAAGCTATGTACCTAGGGTAGGGTCATGGACCTGTCCAAACTACCCTACCCAAGGACATCTCTAGAAGAAACCACCTGTCAATCGACTCAGAAGTGTTCCATTCGACAGACTCGAAGACACTCGACCATGAAGCCAACCACTCGACCATGAAGCCAACCACTCGACAGCCAGGAGATCTAAAGTCACTCTGCACGCAAACGGTCGGTCATTAAGTAGCTTTTATGGTCATCATAGCACTTTATTTGTAGCATTACCAGTAACACCCGATCTTAATGTATCTTAAACCCTGCATAACTGAGGGTCGGAGGGGTCTGGCGAACTCTATATAAGCCACCCCCCTCCTCAGTGTAAAGGGTTCGGAACCCTGTAACTCATACGCATATAATCCAGTCGACCGCCTCCAGGCTCCGAGACGTAGGGCTGTTACTTCCTCCGAGAAGGGCTTGAACTCGTAAATCCCTTGCGTATACAACTACTCCATAACTTGGATCTTGCCTCTCCATATCTACGCCCTACACTACTGTCAGACATAGAACCACGACAGTTGGCGCCCACCTTGGGGCAGGTGTCTTAGCGACTTATTGGAGAAGTTGCGATTTTTTCCTATCTCCTTCATCATGGTTTCAGGCGGAGTTTTGGTTGAGGGCCGCGAGATCCGTCTCGGCGCACTCATGTTCATCGCCGACGACTTTGCTTGGCTTCAAGAGGCTCCGCTCGACGTCGACGCGCTCCCTGTCCGTGGAGCGACGCACTTCGTGCGTGCGTCCGCGGCATCCTCCTGCGGCAATCGTCGACCCAGTATCAGTCGGTCCTTGCGTCATCCTTACCCCCTGTTTCCGCCAGCGCAAGCACTCCGGTCGGTTGAGGCTTCAGTGGTGGGTGAGACACGCAGTGGCTTGCCAGTCGGCCACCCCCCAAGTCGCGGCAATCGAGACCGACGAATCTCTCTACGGCCTATTCGACTGGCTCCGCAGAGACTGCATCCGAGTGTGACAGCAGTGATCCAGCGGCAGAGGTTCTGATGGTCGATGGGCCACGCGGTCCTCCCGGTTTTTCCCGCACCAACGGAGGCGACGGCGGAGGCGATCCGTCGCATGCCCATGAAGAGTATCTTCTCGAGCCCCTCACTTCGCTGCAGAGGGAAGATCTTCGCCGCTGGAACATGGATGCACTACACACTCCTATCGTTGGAGAAAGCCCCGAGGCTCGTGCCTTAGAGGACGCGCGCTTGGCCAACTTGGCTGAGTGCACTCGACTGGAGAACCTTCAGCGAGCACTCGACGAGCGTGTGCAGCAATGGGTTCCGGATTCCAGTCGACGTCAACTCTTTCCACCACCGACTCAGGTATATCGAACTCCGATTCAGAATTTAGCAGTTGCAGCCCATATAGCAGAGTCAATTTAGCCTTCCCAGTCAGAGGCTGGCAGAGGCTTGTTACAGATCAGATGAGAACGCCAATCTGAAAGCTTCTCTCGACGCGGCCAACAAGGAGGTCAGTCGTGTGAAGAATGACAAGATAGCTCTGAGTGACAAGGCTAGTGAACTGGCGGGGAAGAAGAACGATCTGGATATGTTTGTTTTCCAACTTAGTATAACGAGCCACAAGCTCGCAAGATTTCTGCGAAGAGTTAGTCGACAGACATCAAAGAGAGGTTGCTTCCGAGTGACTAAGAGAAAAACCGTAACATTTCTAAGACTACAGTCGAATCAAAGTATTCAACAGTAGCCTCGGGGACTACACCCAGTGGGTGCACTCAGCGTACCCCCACTGGTTTTACCGACTTGGTCCAATCAGTCGGCCGAAAAGAGATAAAGAGGTTATGATCCTAAAACTATAGCCCTATAGCTAACTACCAGCAGTCAGCCTTGGTCTCATCATGATCTACCAAAAAATAGGTTATTCAGACCACAGTCGACTGCCAGCAGTCCACCATAGTCTCGGGGACTACACCCAGTGGGTGCACTCAGCGTGCCCCCACCGGCTCCAAGATTCCGTTCGACATGGTCCGACCAGACCAAGTGAAGAAGTTAGAGTGAAGAAATTTAAAATGCGAAGACTATAGTCGAGTGCCAACAGTCCACCATAGTCTCGGGGACTACACCCAGTGGGTGCACTCAGCGTGCCCCCACCAATCCAACAATTCAATCGACACACCCAGTGGGTGTACAGATTCAAAGATCTTTGGAAATAAAGTGTTCAGATAGCATATCCTAACAGAACAAGCGGTGACCAACTAACCTGGACATTGCTCTGAAGGGCTGAGCTAGCATCATAAGCCGCTTGGCTGGCTTCCCGGATCACCTTCACCTGCTCCATCATGATCCCCGCCTGGCGTATAGCCTCCTTAGCAGCACCCGCTTGGTCCTTTGGGATGTGGTGTGTGGCGAAAAGGGAGGGCAGGTCAGCAATCGACGACGAAGGCCGGGCACTCGTTAGTGGCACAGGAAAGGACACGGAATGCCGAGTGACATCGCCACCTTCTTGAATCAATGCCTCAGACGCTGACGCGATCTGAGTGGTCTTGCCAGCCGACGCCTTTTTATTCCTCCTCGCCCTCAGTGGCACCTCGTCGTCATCATCAGGGAGATCAATGACATGAGGAGGAACTACAGGAAAAATTCTAAGTTAAAAACGAAAATCCAATCGACCAAAAGTGAAACTACAGAGAGCGAACCAAGGTTAGAGGTGGCAGCGTCTTCCATTTCCTGGTCTTCGTTCTTGGTGGAGGTCTCAGAGGTAGCAGCACTGCAGATTTCAGAAACCAGTTGGTTAATCAATGAGTCGACCAAGAGTTCGTCCGTGCTAAACGAGAAGACACAAGTTCTGCCATTACCCGGAAATGGTGGGAATGGCCATTCTCATCTTGGGCAAGGCCTTCTGCAGCTTTGATGGCGCCGCTCGTGGATGCTTTGGCGCTTTTTCAGTCGGCACCGGAGAAGCCGCCCAAGGGCGCTTTGACGATTGCACAACGGACGCAATCGCTTTGTCGCGCTCGCTCGCGGGGTCGTGGGCGAGCTTGGATCACCTTTCTGTACGAGGAGGATATACTTCCTCCTCCTCCTCTTTGCTGGAGTCGTCGTCATCCTCTTCCCCCTCACCATCAGATTGCCACTCCTCGTCACTTTCACCTCCGCTCGCCTCTCCCTCCTCAGCCTGTCCTTGCGCCCCGTTGGGCATCGAGTACATCTCAGTCGTGGCCTAGAAGACAACAAACAAGACAAAAGTCAGTCGACTGATTTTGAGCAAACAGAATGAAGAAAGCAGGATCATAGTCGAAGATGCAGAATTGGACCTTGTCTACTTCGTATGATTGGTCGAGTGGAGGAATCCTCCTAGCTCCTCGGGGGTTGTCTTTGTTCCTTGTGCTGCTCGCCAGCCACCTCTCCAGCGTGGCATCGTCAATCTCCTCCGGGTGGATCCGAGTGGTGTCTTAAGTGCCAGAATACAACCACATCGGATGGTCTCGAGCTTGAAGCGGCTGGATGCATCATCGGAGGAAGACCTCCAAGAGGTCCATGCCGGTCGCCCCGACACGGATAAGCTGGACGACACGCTCGACCAGCACCCACCTTAACCTGCGCCTCTGGGAGCGACAGGTGAAGATGTGCTTGAAAAGACCCCAATGAGGCCGGCAACCCAAGAAATTCTCGCACAAAGACACATAAGCAGCGAGTTACACGATGGTGTTGGGTGTGAAGTGGTGGAGTTGCGCCCCAAAGAAATTCAGAAATCCCCGAAAGAAAGGGTGATGCGGCAAAGAAAACCCACGGTCGACATGGGTGGCCAAGAGAACGCACTCACCATCCTGAGGCTGCGGCTTAGACTCCTTCCTTGGGAGCCGCGCCAATCCATGGGGGATCAGTCCTCCATCGGCCAGGTCGTCAAGATCTGCTTGACGAATCGTCGAGTGGATCCAGTCGCCCTGGATCCAGCCCTGCGGCAGGCCGGCCCTCGATGAAGATCCGCCTCGACTGGTCGCCCTTCCCTTCGCCTTCGCCATTGCTTTCTTCGCCCACTCCAGGGCCGCCGTCTTCTCTTTGACCATCATCGCCGACGAGACGCGCATGGGGCAGCGGCGCTGAGGTGGAAGCGAATGCGGCGGATAAGTCTGGAGAAGAGAGGAGGAAATGAGAACGCACTGTTCAAAAAAACCCCGTCCGGCGCCTTATATGAGGTTACTTCCGAGTGACTGACTTGTAGGCCCGGGCGATCCTGTCAAATCCCGCAACAGTCGCGCATGCGATACGTGGCAAAAAAGGTGGTGCGGAGATTGAGGCGTCCCTGCCTTATCCCATCCGATTACCGCGGCCTCCTCCGCCCTGCGCGCTTCCCAAAATACGAATCCCGCTAAATCCGCGGGTTGCAGAACAACTCGTCAGACGAAAGATCTCCTCCGCTCTGTCGCTCGGAGCTCTCCAAGTAAAAACTTCACTCGACGGATACAAAGAATGGATCAAGGCGACTAAAAAAGAAGTTGGTGCCATCACCTAAAGTTCATTGATCCAGAACAAGACATACTCATAGCATGAGAAATGGGTCGGAAGAGTTCTCAACTCCTTCCCCACTCAAACCTCGATCCATTCGGGGGCTAATAATGAAGCTATGTACCTAGGGTAGGGTCATGGACCTGTCCAAACTACCCTACCCAAGGACATCTCTAGAAGAAACCACCTGTCAATCGACTCAGAAGTGTTCCATTCAACAGACTCGAAGACACTCAACCATGAAGCCAACCACTCGACCATGAAGCCAACCACTCGACAGCCAGGAGATCTAAAGTCACTCTCCATGCAAACGGTCGGTCATTAAGTAGCTTTTATGGTCATCATAGCACTTTATTTGTAGCGCTACCAGTAACTCCCGATCTTAATATATCTTAAACCCTGCATAACTGAGGGCCGGAGGGGTCTCGCAAACTCTATATAAGCCACCCCCTCCTCAGTGTAAAGGGTTCGCACCCCTGTAACTCATACGCATATAATCCAGTCGACCGCCTCCGGGCTCTGAGACGTAGGGCTGTTACTTCCTCCGGGAAGGGCCTGAACTCGTAAATCCCTTGCGTATACAGCTACTCCATAGCTAGGATCTTGCCTCTCCATACCTACCCCCCTACACTACTGTCAGACTTAGAACCACGACAGCGCTCGACCGGAAGAACCGGGACACAATCGTAGTAGTTCTCCCTTTACTACCCTAGCCGATATAGCGGAACGTAGGGTAGCAAGCACAGGAGCCGGGCAACCCAACTATTGACCCAAGACATTATTCGGAGCTGATGCATATAATGCTATAAGTTCGGGGTGCCGAACGACCGTGAAGGTGTTCGGACTTTATTGCCGTATTATGGGTACAACGAGGCCCCTGGCATATTAAGGCATATCGTAGTGTACGGATGCCATTTGACAAAGAGTGTCAATAAGAAACAACAGCAGATAAGCGTCATATAAAGCCACATGTCGTAATTGAATAACACGTCGATGCGTACGAGTACAGGTAATGTGATAAAAAGAAATATGACTTCAGATGGTCATCGAGGGGAATATCTAAGGATTCCCTTATGCGTTCGAGTTGTTTCCCCTCTTGGTATATTCGTCCCTACATGGGTTTGGTCTCCATGTCGCCAGTCCTGGCCCACGCATAAGTGGACCTGCAAAGAAAAATGCAAAAACGTTTGTGTGCTATGGAGCGGTTAAGACGCATTGTGTGGCCTATCCTAGATTTGCCTCCGTCTACTGCCGGAGTGTTTAATTGAGCTCGTGACGAGCTGGGCTATCCTGTCGTGTAGTAGTTCGGACTCCTTTGACGGTGTCCGAAAGCTTGGCCGTCGACTCAAGGTTTGATTGAAAGATGCCACTCTTTGCTTCTACTGTTAAGGCGGCGGTGTACTCTTCGGCACGGAGGGAGCGTTCGTCCTTGCCATTAACTGTTATGATACAGCGCGGGCCGGGCATCTTGAGCTTAAGGTATGCATAATGTGGCCCCGCGTTGTATCGAGCAAACGCGGTTCGTCGGAGTAGTGCATGATAGTTACCGCGAAAAGGGACGATGTCGAAGATTAACTCTTCGGTACGGTAATTATTCGATGGTCCAAAGACTACCTCCAGAGTGATGGAGCCTATACAGCAGGCCTCCACACCTGGTATAACACCTTTAAAGGTGGTTTTATTGTGTTTGATCATTGAAGGATTGATAACCATCTTACGCACTGTGTCCTGATACAACAGGTTTAGACTGCTGCCTCCGTCCATAAGGACTCGTGTGAGGTGGAATCCGTCAATTATTGGGTCCAGGACTAGTGCGGCCGAATTGCCCTGACTGGTATTGGCCGGGCGATTCTTACGGTTAAAGGTGATCGGGCCGGACGACCATAGGTTATATTTTGGGGCGACTGGCTCCGTTGCGTCGTCATCCCTGAGAGTGCACATCCGCTCCCGCTTTGGAATATGGGTGGCGTTTATCATGTTCACCATTTTGATTTCCAGGGGAAATTTCTTTTTCCTCCTGTGTTCAGTGGCCGGGGCTCCTCGTCGTCGTCATTGCTTTATGACCCCTTTTCCTTGTTTTCGGCACCTAACCTGCCGGCTTATTTGAAGACCCAGCATTCTCTGTTTGTATGATTGGCTGGTGTTCCTGGGGTGCCATGAATTTGGCATGGACAGTCGAATATGCGGTCCAGACTGGACGGGCCCGGTTTGTTCCTTTTGAATGGCTTTTCCGCTGACCGGACATAGATCCACTGAAATCGGCATTGACGGCCGTGTCTTCGGCGTTATCGCCATTATTGCAACGCTTGTGTTTGTTGTGTCGGGGCTTGCCGTTGCTATCTCTGGCGTCTGAGGTGCCAGGATTTCTTGTTGTGCTGTCGCTACGAGTGTCGGCGTTCTAGGAATGGGGGTCCCCAAACTTGCCTGCCTGCGGCGTGGCTCAAGCAGTGGCTCAGTACAGCCCGTCTACATCAACCCAAGCTCAAGACCCTCGTGAGGGGCCAAGCCTCGCGGGGCGGACGACGTAAGGCTTCCTAAGGGGCGGCATCATCAGGCGGGCTCGCGAGGAGGCAAAGAGATCAAGGCAAGGAGTACCTCGCGAGGTGCTCATGACGCAAGCCATGACGATCGAGACCAGGCGGGCGCCAGGCGGGCGCCAGCCGGTGCAGTGTCCTCGTTTCCTCTTTGGTGCAAAGAGGGCAAGCGCAGGCGCGGAGTACCGAGGCATCAAGCAAAGGTTACCATATGGGTGCAACGAGACCAAGACCAGTAGAGCGGCAGGACGGAGGTCACCGTGGAGCCCAAGACACCGTCATCGCTGGAGTCTTGGGTAGTCGAAGACCAACTTTAGTCAGGATAACTTATACTAGCTATCCCCCTTCAAAACGGCCGTTGTTGGCTTCCTTCCCGCTCAATATTTGGGAAGAGGACCAGGGCCCCTATAAATAGAGATAGCCACCACAGTAGAAGGCATCTAGATCTCACCTAGAGCCAACAGAGATGGAGCTGTTCCTCCCCAGGCACACCACCACAAGAACACTCCTCGCGAGGCTGTTCTTCCTCTGTATAGTTCATCATCAGCCCCCGAGGCAATCCACCAAACCACACACTGGATTAGGGTATTACACCACGACGGTGGCCCGAACCAGTACGAACCTTGTGTCCCTTGTGTTGTTCATCGTGTAGCTTAGATTCACGGCGAGGTGTTGGGACGTGGATCGATAGGGAGTAGATCTTCATGCGCACCCCAGAGTTTGAACCTTAAGGGTTTTTCCGGAACCTGATATCCAACATTTGGCGTGCCAGGTAGGGGTGTGCCAGAATCTTTTCTTCAGCTGTTCCGCGTTCCATCTTTTTTGTCGTATCCATGGCGGACGCTCGGCGAGCTCACGCCGAGCGTCGGGCTGCTCTCGCCGCCCGCGTCGCCCAGACGGCTCCCATCCTCGTCATTCCTCGTCGCCTGCCGCCAACGCCGCCACCGGACCGGCGGGGAACGAGCAGCAAGCATCATTGCTGCATCCCTCGATGCGGCGGGAAGGCTGCACCACCACTCCATCGCTAACTCCAGCCGGTTCGTCGTCTCACGCTCGTCGTGCTCCTACGGACGCGTACGCCGCGTTGCTCCTGGCACGTGAGCTCCTGCACTACCGCCCCGTCGATGACCTCTACGAGGAGTGGCTCGCTCGAATCACCGAGCTCATCAGCACCGCAGGGGGCTCTCCTGCGCCGCCCCTCTCGCTGCCTTGCCCTCCATCCTGCATGGGCGATGCAGCTCAGGAGGCACCTCCGCCACCTCCTCCCCAAGAAGGTGCCCTGGCTCCAAGGCGCGCGGCCCCTGGACAAGACCCGCCGCGTCTAGTGCCCGCACGACAAGAAAGGAGCTACCAAGAAATCCCTCAGCCCCAAGAAGGCGCTCGCGTGCTCCCTGCTCCAGCACGTCAAGACCACATCCCTGCGCCAACACGTCAAGACCCCGCGCTGCCCCTGGCGGCGGCACACGGGAATCTCCAAGAGCAAGCCCCGCATTTGCAAAGGGCTCCGGTGGCCACCGTAGGCTGCCTAGCCTTCACCATCGAGCAACGCAGTGTCGCCTGTCCGGGCAAGTTCAAGCCAGATCTGCCTCCTCGCTACGACGGCACCGCCGACCCCGCGGAGTTCCTGCAGCTCTACGAGCTGGGCATTGAGGCGGCCAACAGAGACGAAAAGGTCATGGCGAACTGGTTTCCCATGGCGCTCAAGGACGGTGCCCGCACCTGGCTCCTGAACCTACCTCCCGGCTCGATGTCCTCTTTGGACGAGATGCGCAACCACTTCATCGCCAACTTCCAGGGCACTCGCGACCGTCCTCCGGTTGTGGGTGACCTGCGCTGCATCAAGCAGCAGCCCGGAGAGACCTTGCAGAAGTGCATCCAGCGCTTCAACAGCGCACGCCTCATGATTCCCAAGGTGACCGAGGAGGCCATCATCTGAGCGTTCTCTGACGGTGTCCGCGACGTTAATATCCAAGAGGAGCTCGCCATCCACGAGATTCTGTGCACATCCCTGGAGCTATTCAACCTGGCGACCAAGTGCGCAAGAGCTGAGGAGGGGCGCCTCTCCCTCCTCGAGCTTCCAACTGCTGACCCAGAAGAGAAGAAAGCCAAGGCCAAGGACGTGAAGCGCAAAGGAGCAGTGGTGCTCGCAGTAGAACTAGACATGAAGCACGGCAGGGACCAACCAGAGTCGTCCAAGGGCAACCGATTCTGCGCCTACCGCAACCTCTACACCCACAACACCAACGAATGCCAGGAGCTCAGAGCCGTTCGAGAAGGATGCATCAGTCGACGCTCCAAGTGCAATGACCGAGGGTACGGCCGAGGAGGAGGAAGAGTTGGAGGACGATGGGACGACCAAGGCCCTCGCCAGGAGTGGCGTGGCCGACCTCGCGAGGATCGCTGGCAGGACCAGCCTCGCGCGGGGGCTTGGAGGGATCAGCCTCGCAAGGATCGCCCGCAGGGCAATGCAGGCCTTCCTCCTCTGCCACCACTACCAAGAAGGAATGACGACCACCACCAGGATGAGGGGGCTAGGGGCTTCCAGGAGCCACGTGCTATCGCTTGCATCTTGGGCGGCGCCCACACCCCAGCCTCTCAGTGCATCTTCAAGCAGTTTGCTCGCGAGGTGAATGTAGTCCTCCCCAAGCTCGAGGCCACGCACCCGCTCAGGTGGTCCATGTGCGCCATCATGTTCAGCTTAGCAGATCAGCTCAAGTGCGCGGCCACAGCTGGCATCCTACCAATGCTTTGTTCCCTAGTCATCAGCAATGTGCAAGTTACCAGGACCGTCATTGATGGCGGCGCAGGACTCAACATTCTGTCCGTCGATATGTTCAACAACCTCCAAGTGCCTTATGATCAACTCCAGCCAACCAAGCCTTTCTCAGGAGTCACTGACGGCTCCACCACTCCGATAGGGCAGGTTCGCCTCCCTGTCACTTTCGGGCAGCACAAGAACTACCGTACCGAGCTCATCAACTTCGAGGTTGCCCACATTTTCCTGCCATACAATGCCATCCTCGGGTACCCAGCCCTAGCGAAGTTCATGGCGGTAACTCACCATGGTTACAATGTCCTCAAGATGCCGGGAGGCGGCGGAATCATCACAGTCCCCTGCGAAGAGAAGGATGCAGTGTGCTCTCTCGAGCGTGCCTTCCAAGCTGCATCAGTCGAGGACGCAGACAGTAGGAGCGTGAACCCTCCCGAGGTAGTTCCCAAGAAGAAGAAGACATCACCCAGCTCAAGGCTTCGGGAGGTTGGCACCTCCGGAGGCACCGCGCCAGGATCTACGCCCGTGCAAGGGTCGCCTCCCCCATCACATAGGAAGGCGCGCCTGGCGCCCTCCTCGGGCAAGGCTCGGGGGCTCTCTCCTGGAGGGCCTCAGACTTTGGCAAGATCACGAGGGAGGCACTCGGGCACCACTTGGAAGCGTGCTTCGTGGCACGTTTCCCTCAGGAAGGCACGGGGCAATGAGGGCCGAACCCTTAGGAGTTCATCACCAAGGCCACTCAGGAGCTTCAAGAATCGAGAGTCATACGCGGCGATCGCCGCCTACCTGGCGTAGCTCCCCATCCAGGCGAGGATGGCGGGCTGCGCATCTGCATCGACTACCCAAGGCTCAGTCTAGTCGCGTCTCCGGAGCGCTTCTGGCCCTTGCGCGTGGGATGCTGCGAGGGTCCGCTGCACAGCTACGTTCGCATGCCTTTTGGCCTGCCGAACGCGGCTGTGGCTCATTAGCGTCTTCTGTGGAGCCATCTAGCCGCTCAGGAGGCCAGACACCACGTGGTCCTGGCGGAGATGGAGATGGTCCTCGAGGAACCGCCCGGACCTGTAGAGCCTCCCGAGGCTCCGGGCTCCGGTGGCTCGTGAGGATCGGCCTCTTCACCGCATATCGTCAGCTACTCCAACACACAATCTACAATGGTATCAGGTGACATCTTTCGAGTTCATTTCAGCTGGGAGCGCCCTCAGGGCTACATTATTCCCAGGTCGCGTGGGTCCGTCCCTGCGGCATGTATCCCTTTTGCGTATGCTTTTAGTCTACATTGCTGGGGGTGCCCCTCACGCTGCATCATCCCCAAGCCACTCAGGCCTGACCCAGTGGCATGTATCCTTCCTGCATTTATCTAAGCTGATTTGCCTTTCATGCTTAACCTGCTTGTGATAATCGCTTGCTCAATTGACATCTACCTTTGGAGCCGCTCGCGCCGGCATGACGCTTGTGCATGGGGTCGTACCTGCAACATCGACAAATTTGAGTATTCGAGCTCTGGCCCGCGGTAGCCCTGCAAGCGTCACCTCACCAGGCCCTCAGTGCCCTCACCACTCTCTCGGAGCAACCAACGGCCGGCCGGCAATCGTAATGGAAACCCTTTCTTTTCTTGTGTTAGTTTACAGGGACTACTTGAGGCATCGTGAGCTCTCTCTCTCTCTCTCTTACCCATGCGGTCCGCTTGCGTGTTAAAATGGGGGGCGCCTGAGCATCGCGACTCAGGGGCTCTTACTGGCTCTCCAGCCCTCACCCCCTGGCCTTGTCCACGGCATCGCGACCTGGCATACCAGCGGCGGCTGAGCTTGCTTGAGGGCCAGGACCTGAGGATGTAGAGCACGAAGGAGAGTACGGGGAAGTGAGGGGAAGCTCACGAAGGCCTAACCCAGCTACATCCCAGCTGTAGACGAGCAATTTCAATGCCTCGCGAATGAGCGACTCCATGTCCTCGAGATAAGTCTTCCCCCTGAAACAGCTCATTGATGCGACACAAAGCCTCCACTTAATGTGGTTCTATGACGGCGATGTTGCCTTCCTTTCTCACCTATCGGTGGCTGCATGAGCGCTAAAGGGGACCTCCTGAGCATCGCGCCTCAGGGGATCTTACTGGACCTCGGGCCGCTCACCTCCTGGCCTTGACCACGGCATTGCGACCTGGCATACCAGCGACGGCCGAAGCCTGCCTACGGACCGGGACCTGTCGGCGTAGAGCACCAAGTTGTCGTGAGGTTGGAAAGGGGGAGCCAAGCCGGAACAGGACTTATAGTCCAAGGGAGGCCAAGCCGAAAGGGGGAGCCAAGCCACTGCTGCCGGAGGAGCCATTGGGGAGGCGGGTGGCAGGCCTAGCCCTTGCCACATTGACATCCCGGCTACCTCCTCTGGGGCAGCACTCCAGCCGGCGGCCTTCTGCATTGAAGACATTGAAGAGAATCAAGGAGGCGCCATCGTATTCACAATGAATCACGAGGGCACCCCCTGTTCGTCAGACCCGGGCGATCTTGCCCCAGCCTCGAATCATGTAGACCTTGCCCGGGGCGACGACTTCAACCTCTGCTCCGGTCGCCGGGGTACCACAGTCGGCGTGCTGCAGCCGAAGCTCGAGAGGCCCCCTCGGTGGCATCTCGAAGGCGAAGAAGGGAGGAAAGTGGATCCAGGTGCCCGGAGGCATCACGGCGTGAAGTACGAGCTCGCGAGAGGATTCCGCGGCGTGGACTCTAGGAGCAACGACATGCAATGCCATGGCTCCTCGGTGTTGCCGACGACGCGGACGGCGTCGCTCGGCGTCTCATTCTCCAGGGCCCTCAGCCCGGGCGTACAGGGGTAGCGGAAACCCAGGAGGTGGCCGCTCGTACCAAGGCCTCGACATCTCTGGCCTCGCAACCTCATCGCGCCGGCCAGGGACCGGCCGTTTCTTCGGCGGGAGCAGTCGGGCCCCTCTCGGGGAGCCTTTCCTTTCTCTTCAGCTGAGAACCGGCGGATTGGCGCCATTGGTGGCAAGATGGAGGAGGGGCAAGGAAGAAGAAGAGAGCGGAGCAAGAAGAGATGGACAATGGGGGCTTGCGCCTCTCCGTACTTATAGTCCAAGGGATGCCAACCGTCGGCCTCCATGATCGCAGGTAGTCATGACTCTTTTGGTATGCAGCAGGGACTCGTCAAATCGGGCAGTTGCCGAGGCAGCGTGGGGAAGCGGAGACGCCCACGTCGAATCAACCGCCATGTGGTGACCAAGGCCGCAGGCTTGGGGCCCGCGGCACTCCGCACTTGCCCTTTGGCTTCGCTGCTAAGCCAAGTTCGAGCACGCCTTAGGCCCGGGGGCTACTGTCGGCATTCTAGGTATGGGGGTCCCCAGATTTGCCTGCATGCGGCCTGCGGCGTGGCTCAAGTAGTGGCCCAGTACGGCCCGTCTACATCAACCCAAGCTCAAGACCCTCGCGAGGGGCCAAGCCTCGCGGGGCGGATGACGCAATCTTCCTCAGGGGCGGCCTCATCAGGCGAGCTCGTGAGGAGGCGGAGAGATGAAGGCAAGGAGTACCTCGCGAGGTTCTTGTGACGCAAGCCATGCCGATCGAGACCAGGCAGGCGCCAGCCGGTGCAGTGTCCTTGTTTCCTCTTTGGTGCAAAGGGGGCAAGCGCAGGCGCGGAGTACCGAGGCATCAAGCAAAGGTTACCATATCGGTGCAACGAGACCAAGACCAGCAGAGCGGCAGGATGGAGGTCACCGTACGTGGGGCGCAAGACGGCGTCATCGCCGGTGCCTTTAGCAGTCGAAGACCAACTTTAGTCAGGATAACTTGTACTAGCTGTCCCCCTTCAAAACGACCGTTGTTGGCTTCCTTCCCGCTCAATATTTGGGAAGAGGACCAGGGCCCCTATAAATAGAGATAGCCACCACAGTAGAAGGCATCTAGATCTCACCTAGAGCCAACAGAGACGGAGCCATTCCTCCCCAAGCACACCACCACAAGAACACTCCTCGTGAGGCTGTTCTTCCTCTGTACTTTTCATCAGCCCCCGAGGCAATACACCACACCACACACTGTATTAGGGTATTACACCAGGATGGTGGCCCGAACCAGTATAAACCTTGTGTCCCTTGTGTTGTTCATCGTATAGCTTAGATTCACGGCGAGGTGTTGGGACGTGGATCGGTAGGGAGTAGATCTTCGTGCGCACCCCAGCGTTCGGACCTTAAGGGTTTTGCCGAAACCCGATATCCGACAACGAGCCAACCAGCTATCCTCGCCTGCACAAAAGCGGGTCATGAGTGTCATGAGGGCTGCCATGGACATCGGCTTCTCTTGGCCAAGGTGTCGGGCAAGCCACTCGTCACGGATGTTATGCTTAAAGGACGCTAGGGCTTCGGCATCCGGACAATCGACAATTTGGTTCTTTTTAGTTAGGAACCAAGTGCAGAATTTCCTGACTGACTCTCCGAGCTGTTGGTTTATGTGACTTAAATCATCAGCATCCGGTGGTCGCACATAAGTTCCCTAGAAGTTATCCAGGAATGCATCTTCCAGGTTCTCCCAACTTCCAATAGAGTTTGCCGGCAAACTATTCAGCCAATGTCGAGCCGGTCCCTTGAGTTTTAGTGGGAGGTACTTGATGGCATGTAGATCATCGCCGCGGGCCATGTGAATGTGCAGAAGCAAATCTTCTATCGATACCGCCGGGTCTGTAAACCCATCGTAGGGCTCGATATTCACGGGCTTAAACCCTTCCGAGAATTCATGCTCCATTACTCTGTCAGTGAAGCATAGGGGGTGTGCGGCGCCTCCATGCCAGGCTACGTCACGACACAGTTCAAATGAGTCTAGTCTGTTGTATTCGGCCCGGCCGAATTTGTATTTAGGATATCCGGTGTGGCGGTCATCATCACGTGTTGGGCGCGCCCCCATGATCCGTAGATCGATCTTGACAATCCTGCTTTGTTTTCCAATTCATCTTGCAGGTCATGCGTGTAGCTCCGGGCCATCGTATTTTTGTTTGTTTGGCGACGGGGTGTGGGCTAGTGTTCGGGCTGATACGCTGCTTTGTCTCGGCCACGAGGTGGCCGGTCAGCCACATCCTGCGCTGGTAGTGTAGGCTCTAGTGCCTCCTCCTTGAATTGAGGTAACAACCAGCGCTTCGGGTAACTTTTGGTTGGGCACTCGAGTCCATATTCCTCGGCTGCCAGGACGTTAGTCCATCTATCATTTAGCAGATCATGATCAGCTTGAAGCTACTGGTGCTTTTTCTTCAGGCTTTTTGTAGTGGCTATAAGCCGGCACTTGAAGCGCTCCTGCTCGACGGGATCCTCCGGCACGGTAAATTCTTCGTCGCCGAGGCTCACCTCGTCTTCGGAGAGAGGCATGTAATTGTCGTCCTCCGGGTCTCCATCCATTGCCTGTTCATCAGGGCTAACTTGCCCATCCTCCCGTCCGGCTTGCTCGATGCTTGGCTGGGCGGGATTGTTTTCGTCTTCGGCATCATCCGGAGAGCTATTGTCTCTTGTGCCGGTATCACCATTTTTGCTATGGCGGGGCTTGGAGTGGCGCCGCTGACACCGGCGCTTAGATTGCCTCTCAAGGGGATTATCTTCTGTTGCCTCATCACCATTGCTTTCTTTGGGTGTGTCATATATCATCATGTATATATGGTTGACACACCCAAAGGGATTATCCATCATGTATATATCATATGATGAGGTGGCTGTTCAGCGCCCTGTGGGCGGTGGTTCCTATTCTTCTCCAGCATCGTCGTCCATACCATCGATGTCTTCAGAGTCGAAATCAAGCATGCCGGTTTAGTCGTCGACAGTGGCTATTAAGTGGGCGGTGGGTGGGAAACGAATTTCTTCATCGTCCACTTCCCACTGAAGCCGGACATAGTTCAGCCAAGAGTCTCTTGACAGGGAAGGAGATTTTAATGAATTTAGCACGTCGCCCAAGGGCGAGTGCTGAAAGATATCTGTGGAGGTAAACTCCATGACCGGTGCCCAATCAGGTTCTATAAGCACAGATGCACGTGGTTCGGAGCCTATGGCCGGAGACGAGTCCGAGGGTCCGATGACACAGACCTCATTGGAGGCGAAGTCTGTGTTCAGTTCTATCACCGATGAGTGTGCGGCCTCCGAGGCGGGGTCTATCCACTTGTCCTCGGATGGCACGATCTGCTCCGGATCTAAGGCCAGGGCAGCTACAGGTGCGTTCTCCTGAACACCGTCCGATGGCAGATCTAAGTCATGCTCATCGTGACTGTACGGTGCACCTGTCATGGGCTCGAATCCGTCGAAGATCAAGTCTCCGGGGATGTTGGCAGTGTAGTTCAGGCTTCCAAACCTGACTTGATGGCCAGGGGCGTAGCTATCGATCTGCTCCAGATGGCCAAGCGAGTTGGCCCACAGTGCGAAGCCGCCGAATACGAAGATCTGTCCGGGGAGGAAAACCTCACCCTGGATCGCATCGTTGTGGATGATTGAAGGAGACATCAAGCCTTATCATGACGGAACAGTGGAACTCTCAATGAAAGCACCAATGTCGGTGTCAAAAACGGCGGATCTCGGGTAGGGGGTCCCGAACTGTGCGTCTAAGGCTAATGGTAATAGGAGGTGGGGAACACAATGTTTACCCAGGTTCGGGCCCTCTCTATGGAGGTAATACCCTACTTCCTGCTTGATTGATCTTGATGATATGAGTATTAAAAGAGTTGATCTACCACGAGATCGTAGAGGCTAAACCCTAGAACCTAGCCTATGATTATGATTGTTCCTGTCCTACGGACTAAACCCTCCGGTTTATATAGACACTGGAGGGGGCTAGGGTTACACAAAGTCGGTTACAGAGAAAGAAATCTACATATCCGAATTGCCAAGCTTGCCTTCCACGCAAAGGAGAGTCCCACCCGGACACGGGACGAAGTCTTCAATCTTGTATCTTCATAGTCCAACATTCCGGCATAAGCATATAGTCCGGCTGTCCGAGGACCCCCTAATCCTGGACTCCCTCAATGGGTCTTGTCCATCACATCATTCTCTAATGATGTGATCCTGTTCATCAAATGACAACACATGTCTATGGTTAGGAAACATAACCATCTTTGATTAATGAGCTAGTCAAGTAGAGGCATACCAGGGACACTTTGTTTTGTCTATGTATTCACACATGTACTAAGTTTCCGGTTAATACAATTATAGCATGAATAATAAACATTTATCATGATATAAGGAAATATAAATAACAACTTTATTATTGCCTCTAGGGCATATTCCTTCAATCTCCCACTTGCACTAGAGTCAATAATCTAGATTACATAGTAATGATTCTAACACCATGGAGTCTTGGTGTTGATCATGTTTTGCTAGTGGAAGAGGCTTAGTCAATGGGTCTGCAACATTTAGATATGTATGTATGTTGCAAATCTCTATGTCTCCTTCCTTGACTTGATCGCTAATGGAATTGAAGCGTCTCTTGATGTGTTTGGTTCTCTTGTGAAATATGGATTCCTTTGCCAAGGCAATTGCTCCTGTATTTTCACAAAAGATTTACATTGGACCCAGTGCACTAGGTATAACACCTAGATTGGATATGAACTCCTTCATCCAGACTCCTTCATTTGCTGCTTCCGAAGCAGCTATGTACTCCGCTTCACACGTAGATCCCGCCACAACGCTCTGCTTGGAACTGCACCAACTGACAGCTCCACCATTCAATATAAATATGTATCCGTTTTGCGACTTAGAGTCATCCGAATCAGTGTCAAAGCTTTCATCGAAGTAACCATTTATGACAAGCTCTTTGTCACCTCCATAAACGAGAAACATATCCTTAGTCCTTTTCAGGTATTTCAGGATGTTCTTGACCGTTGTCCAGTGATCAACTCCTAGATTACTTTGGTACCTCCCTTCTAAACTTATAGCAAGGCACACAACAGGTCTGGTACACAGCATTGCATACATGATAGAACCTATGGCTGAGGCATAAGGAATGACTTTCATTTTCTCTCTATCTTTTGCAGTGGTCGGGCATTGAGTGTTGACTCAACTTCACACCTTGTAACACAGGCAAGAACCCTTTCCTTGACTGATCCATTTTGAACTTCTTCAAAACTTGACCAAGGTATGTGCTTTGTGAAAGTCCAATTAAGCGTCTTGATCTATCCCTATATATCTTGATGCCCAATATATAAGCAGCTTCACTGAGGTCTTTCATTGAAAAATTCTTATTCACGTATCCTTTTATGCTATCAAGAAATTATGTATTATTTCCAATCAACAATATGACATCCACATATGATATTAGAAATGCTGCAGAGCTCCCACTCACATTATCAAAGCGTATATTCCAACTCTGAGAGGCTTGCACCAGTCCATAAATGGATTGCTGGAGCTTGCACACTTTGTTAGCACCTTTTGTATCGACAAAACCTTCTGGTTGCATCATATACAACTCTTCTTTAAGAAATCCATTGAGGAATGCAGTTTTGACATCCATTTGCCAAATTTCATAATCATAAAGTGCGGCAATTGCTAACATGATTCGGACAGACTTAAGCATCGCTACGGGTGAGAAGGTCTCATCGTTGTCAACTCCTTGAACTTGTCGAAAACCTTTCGCAACAAGTCGAGCTTTGTAGATAGTAACATTGGTGTTAGCATCAGCGTTCTTCTTAAAGATCCATTTATTTTCTATGGCTTGCCGATCATTTGGCAAGTACACCAAAGTCCACACTTTGTTCTCATACATGGATCCCATCTCAGATTTCATGGCCTCAAGCCATTTCGCGGAATCTGGGCTCATCATCGGTTCCTCATAGTTCGTAGCTTCATCATGATCTACTAACATGACTTACAGAATAGGATTACCGTACCACTCTGGTGTGGACCGTACTTTGGTTGACCTACAAGGTTCAGTAGTAACTTGATCTGAAGTTTCATGATCATCATTATTAGCTTCTTCACTAATTGGTGCAGGAATCACTGGAACTGATTTCTGTGATGATCTACTTTCCAATTCAGGAGAAGGTACAATTACCTCATCAAGTTCTACTTTCCTCCCACTCACTTCTTTCGAGAGAAACTCCTTCTCTAGAAAGGATCCATTCTTAGTAAAGAATATCTTGCCTTCAGATCTGTGATAGAAGGTGTACCCAATAGTTTCCTTTGGTATCCTATGAAGACGCATTTCTCCGATTTGGGTTTGAGCTTATCAGGTTGAAGCTTTTTCACATAAGCATCGCAACCCCAAACTTTAAGAAATGACAACTTGGGTTTATTGCCAAACCCTAATTCATATGGTGTCGTCTCAACGGATTTAGATGGTGCCCTATTTAACGTGAATGCAGCTGTCTCTAAAGCATAACCCCAAAACGATAGCGGTAAATTAGTAAGAGACATCATAGATCGCACCATATCTAATAAAGTACGGTTACGATGTTCGGACATACCATTACACTCTGGTGTTCCAGGTGGCGTGAGTTGTGAAACTATTCCACATTGTTTCAAATGAAGACCAAACTCATAACTCAAATATTTGCCTCCGTGATCAGATTGTAGAAACTTTATTTTCTTGTTATGATGATTTTCCACTTCACTCTGAAATTCTTTGAACTTTTCAAATGTTTCAGACTTATGTTTCATTAAGTAGATATACCCAATCTGCTCAAATCATCTGTGAAGGTCAACACTCATTGGACTGTATACATCTGTATGTATTATTTCTAGTAAGTCAGTGGCTCGCTCCATTGTTCCGGAGAACGGAGTCTTAGTCATCTTGCCCATGAGGCATGGTACGCAAGCATCAAGTTATTCATAATCAAGTGATTCCAAAAGCCATCAACATGGAGTTTCTTCATGCGCTTTACACCAATATGACCTAAACGGGAGTGCCACAAATAAGTTGTACTATCATTACTAACTTTGCATCTTTTGGCTTCAACATTATGAATATGTGTATCACTATGATCGAGATTTAACAAAAATAGACCACTCATCAAGGGTGCATGACCATAAAAGATATTACTCATATAAATAGAACAACCATTATTCTCTGATTTAAATGAATAACCGTCTCGCATCAAACAAGATCTAGATATAATGTTCATGCTCAACGCTGGCACCAAATAACAATTATTCAGGTCTAAAACTAATCCCGAAGGTAGATGTAGAGGGTAGCATGCCGACGGCGATCACATCGACCTTGGGACCATTTCCCACGCGCATAATCATCTCGTCCTTAGCCAATCTTCATTTAATCCATAGCCCTGTTTCGAGTTCCAAATATGAGCAAGAGAACCAGTATCAAATACCCAAGCGCTACTACGAGCGAGTAAGGTACACATCAATAACATGTATATCAAATATACCTTTCACTTTTCCATCCTTTATATCCGCCAAATACTTGGGGCAATTCCGCTTCTAGTGACCAGTCCCTTTGTAGTAGAAGCACTCAGTTTCAGGCTTAGGTCCAGACTTGGGTTTCTTCCCGAGAGTAGCAACTTGCTTGCTATTATTCTTGAAGTTCCCCTTCTTCCCTTTGCCCTTTTTCCTGAAACTACTGGTCTTGTTAACCATCAACACTTGATGCTCCTTCTTGATTTATACCTCCGCAGCCTTTAGCATTTTGAAGAGCTTGAGAATTGTCTTTTCCATCCCTTGCACATTATAGTTCATCACGAAGCCTTTATAGCTTGGTGGCAGTGATTGAAGAACTATGTCAATGACACTATCATCAGGAAGATTAACTCCCAGCTGAGTCAAGTGGTTATGGTACCCAGACATTCTGAGTATGTATTCACTGACAAAACTATTCTCCTCCATCTTGCAGCTATAGAACTTGTTGGAGACTTCATATCTCTCAACTCGGCATTTGCTTGAAATATTAATTTCAACTCTTGGAACATCTCATATGCTACATGACGTTCAAAACGTCTTTGAAATCCCGATTCTAAGCCGTAAAGCATGGCACACTGAACTATCGAGTAGTCATTAGATCGAGCTTGCCAGACATTCATAACATTAGCATCTGCTCCTGCAGTGGGCCTTGCACCTAGCGGTGCTTCGAGGACATAATTCTTCTATGCAGCAATGAGGATAATCCTCAAGTTATGAACTTAGTCCGTGTAATTGCTACCATCATGTTTCAACTTAGCTTTCTCTAGGAACGCATTAAAATTCAAGGGAACGGTAGCACGGGGCATTGATCTACACCAACATAGATATGCAAAAAACTATGAGGACTAAGATCATGATAAATTAAAGTTCAATTAATCATATTACTAAAGAACTCCTACTTAGATAGACATCCCTCTAGTCATCTAAATGATCACATGATCCATATCAACTAAACCATGTCCGATCATCACGTGAGATGGAGTAGTTTTCAATGGTGAACATCTCTATGTTGATCATATCTACTGTCGGATTTCGAGTTCCGCAAACCCTTGATAGGTTCGAACTCTGGGGTGTGCGCGGAGATCTCAGCCTACCCAGCCTGCCTACTCGCGATCCTCACAGCCTAGCACGTCGAGCTCAAATGGACAGAGAGACACATCAGTTTATCCTAGTTAGGGCCACCTTGCGATGTAATACCGTACTCCAGCTTTGTGGTGGATTTCCTCGAGGGGCTGAGGATGAACTAGTACAGTGGATGAACAGCCTCAGTAGGTGAGGTGTTGTTGAGCTCAACAGAGCCGGTGAGGTGGTTGGGTGAGAATGGATCAGACCCCCCTCTATGGTGGTGGCTAAGTCCTATTTATAGTGGCCTTGGTCCTCTTCCCAAATGTTGACTATCCTGACTAAAGTGGTCTTCGCCTGCAAAAGCTTCTGGTCGTGACACTGCGGTGGGCTGATGTCTACTACGCAATCTTCTTCTTGTAGATGTTGTTGGGCCTCCAAGTGTAGAGGTTTGTAGGACAGTAGCAAATTTCCCTCAAGTAGATGACCTAAGGTTTATCAATCCGTGGGAGGCGTAGGATGAAGATGGTCTCTCTCAAACAACCCTGCAACCAAATAACAAAGACTCTCTTGTGTCCCCAACACACCCAATATAATGGTAAATTGTATAGGTACACTAGTTCGGCAAAGAGATGGTGATACAAGTGCAATATGGATGGTAGATATAGGTTTTTGTAATCTGAAAATATAAAAACACCAAGGTTACTAATGATAAAAGTGAGCGCAAACGATATTGCAACGCTAGGAAACAAGGCCTAGTGCAAGTTCTCTCAACAATAATAACATAATTGGATCATATAACTATCCCTCAACATGCAACAAACAGTCACTCCAAAGTCATTCATAGCGGAGAACAAACAAAGAGATTATAGTAGGGTACGAAACCACCTCAAAGTTATCCTTTCTGATCAATCTATTCAAGAGTCCGTAGTAAAATAACATGAAGCTATTCTTTCCGTTTGATCTATCCTAGAGCTCATACTAGAATAACACCTTAAGACACAAGTCAACCAAAACCCTAATGTCACCTAGATACTCCAATATCACCTCAAGTATCCGTGGGTATGTTTATACGATATGCATCACACAATCTCAGATTCATCTATTCAACCAACACAAAGTACTTCAAAGAGTGCCCTAAAGCTTCTACCAGACAGTCAAGACGAAAACGTGTGCCAACCCATATGCATAAGTTCACAAGGTGAACCCGCAAGTTGATCACCAAAACATGCATCAAGTAGATCACATGAATATCCCATTGTCACCACAGATAAGCACAACAAGACATACATCAAGTGTTCTCAAATCCTTAAAGACTCAATCCGACAAGACAACTTCAAGGGGAAAACTCAATTCATCACAAGAGAGTAGAGGGGGAGAAACATCATAAGATCCAACTATAATAGCAAAGCTCGCGATACATTAAGATCATATCACCTCAAGAACACGAGAGAGAGAGAGAGAGAGAGAGAGAGAGAGAGAGATCAAACACATAGCTACTAGTACATACCCTCAGCCCCGAGGGTGAAATACTCCTTCCTTGTCATGGAGAGCGCCGGGATGATGAAGATGCCCACCGGTGAGGGATCCCCCCTCCGGCAGGGTGCCGGAACAGGGTCCCGAGAGGTTTTTGGTGGCTACAGAGGCTTGCGGCGGGGGAACTCCCGATCTATTGTGCTCCACAATGTTTTTAGGGTATATGGATATATATAGGTGAAACAAGTCAGTCAGGGAGCCACGAGGGGCCCACGAGAGTGAGGGCGCGCCCAGGGGGTAGGGCGCGCCTCTCTGCCTCGTGGCTTCCTTGTTGCTTCCCTGCCATCTATTCCAAGTCTCCTGGATTTCTTTCGTTCCAAAAATAACTCTCCCGAAGTTTCATTCCGTTTGGACTCCATTTGATATTCCTTTTCTTCGAAACACTAAAATAGGCAAGAAAACATCAATTTGGGCTGGGCCTCCGGTTAATAGGTTAGTCCCAAAAATAATATAAAAGTTCTTAGTAAAGCCCGTAAACATCCAAAACTGGTAATATAATAGCATGGAACAGTCAAAAATTATAGATACGTTGGAGACGTATCATGGGCTCGGTGATGACCTCCATCCTGTCGTCCTGGCGGTCTTGGTCTTGTTGCACCAGAATGGAAACCTTTGGCTGATTCCTCGGGACTCTGCGCCTGCTGCTTTCCTCTTTTGCACCAAAGAGGAAACGGGTACTCTGCGCCTGTTGGCACCCGCCTGGCCTTGGTCTTCATGGCTCACATCAGCTGAGCCTTGTGAGGTACATCTTGCATAGAAGTCTCCGCTCCTCGGGAGCCAACCTGAGGAGGCCGATCCCCTTGGAGGTCTTGGCGTCGCCCACCTCGTGAGGCCTGGCCCCTCGTGAGGGTCTGGAGTTGTTGGTGCTGAAGCTGGGACGTACCAAGCCGTCGATGGAGCCATGTAGTGGGCCGCAGGCAGGGAAGTCTAGGTACCCCCGTATCCAGAACACTGATGGTAGCCCCCGGGCCCAAGGCACGCTCGGACTTAGCTTCTAGGCGAAGCCAAGGGGCAAGTGCGGAGCGCCGCTTGCCCTAACCGCTTGCGGCCTTGAACGAAACATGGTGATTCATGGGACGTGGGTGTCTCCACTTCCCCATGCTGCCTTGAAATCTGCCAAGCCTGGCGGCCGCCCGTTGCCAGAGCAGTCTGTCCCTGTAGATTGTTGCGCTCGGCCCTTGCTCCTTCTCTTCCTAGGCTTGCAATCCTTCACGCAGATCTGGTGCCAGTGCCGCTTCCCCTTCCTAGCTTCCGCCATGGCCCCACAGCAGTGGAAGAAGAAGGGGAGGTCGCACGCCCCGGCTGGACCCCCGTCGGCCTTGGAGCCAGCTCTCGAGCAGTCGACAGTGATCAATCAGGAGGGGCTGTGAACAAGGTCTGCCCTGCCCTCGCAGCCGATTCCAACGTGTGGAAAGCAACGGCCGCCCGGCCCGCGTCTTGGCTTGTGGATGATATGAGCACTGATACGTCTCCAACGTATCTATAATTTTTGATTGTTCCATGCTATTATATTACCCATTTTGGATGTTTATGGGCTTTATTTTACACATTTATATCATTTTTGGGACTAACCTACTAACCGAAGGCCCAGCCCGTATTGCTGTTTTTTTTGCCTATTTCAGTATTTCGAAGAAAAGGAATATCAAACAGAGTCCAAATGGAATGAAACCTTCAGGAGCGTGATTTTTGGAACGAACCTGATCTAGAGGACTTGGAGTGCAAGTCAAGAAGCAGCCGAGGCGGCCACGAGGGTGGAGGGCGCACCCACTCCTACAGGGCGCGCCCCCTATCCCGTGGGCCCCTCGGGCGGCCACCGACCTACTTCTTCCTCCTATATATAC
Source organism: Triticum dicoccoides (assembly GCF_002162155.2). Taxonomy (NCBI): domain Eukaryota; kingdom Viridiplantae; phylum Streptophyta; class Magnoliopsida; order Poales; family Poaceae; genus Triticum; species Triticum dicoccoides. Next base: position 493,599,352 of record NC_041389.1, read on the forward strand.
CCACGTACCCCGAGAACATCCAGGGAGCCAACGAAAACCTAATTCCACCGTCGTAACCTTCTGTATCCGCGAGATCCCATCTTGGAGCCTTTGTCGGCGCTCCGCCGGAGGGGGAATCGATCACGGAGGGCTTCTACATCAACACCATAGCCCCTCTGATGAGTTGTGAGTAGTTTCCCACAGTCCTTCGGGTCCATAGTTATTAGCTAGATGGCTTCTTCTCTCTTTTTGGATCTCAATACCATGTTCTCCTCGATCTTCTTGGAGATCTATTCGATGTAACTCTTTTTGCAGTGTGTTTGTCAAGATCCGATGAATTGTGGGTTTATGATCAAGTTTATCTATGAGAAATATTTGAATCTCCTCTGAATTCTGTTATGTGTGATTAAGTTATCTTTGCAAGTCTCTTCGAATTATCAGTTTGGTTTGGCCTACTAGATTGATCTTTCTTGCAATGGGAGAAGTGCTTAGCTTTGGGTTCAATCTTGTGGTGTCCTTTCCCAGTGACAGCAGGGGCAGCAAGGCACATATTGTATTGTTGCCATTGAGGATAAAAAGATGGGGTTTATATCATATTGCATGAGTTTATCCCTCTACGTCATGTCATCTCTCTTAATGCGTTACTCTGTTCTTTATGAACTTAATACTCTAGATGCATGCTGGATAGCGGTCGATGTGTGGAGTAATAGTAGTAGATGCAGGGAGGAGTCGGTCTACTTGTCACGCACGTGATGCCTATATACATGATCATGTCTAGATAATCTCATAATTATTCGCTTTTCTATCAATTGCTCGACAGTAATTTGTTCACCCACCATAATACTTATGCTATCTTGAGAGAAGCCACTAGTGAAACCTATGCCCCCCCGAGTCTATCTTTTATCATATAAGCTTTCAATCTACTTCTATTTGCATCTTTACTTTTCCAATCTATATTATAAAATACCAAAAATATATTTATCTTATCATACTATCTCTATCAGATCTCACTTTCGCAAGTGGCCGTGAAGGGATTGACAACCCCTTTATTGGTTGGTTGCGAGTTCTTTGTTTGTTTGTGTAGGTGCGTGGGACTTTTGAGGAGCCTCCTACTGGATTGATACCTTGGTTCTCAAAATCTGAGGGAAATACTTACGCTACTGTGCTGCATCACCCTTTCCTCTTCAAGGAAAACCAACGCAAGCTCAAGACATAGCAAGAAGGATTTCTGGCGTCGTTGTCGGGGAGGTGTTCGCTCAAGTTAAGACATACACGGTACCCATCACAAACTCATCTCCCTCGCATTTACATTATTTGCCTTTTGCCTCTCATTTTCCTCTTCCCCACTTCACCCTTGCCGTTTTATTCGCCCTCTCTTTCCCAATCTCCTCTCTCTCTTTTGCTTGCCTTTTTCCGTTTGCTTGTGTGTTGGATTACTTGTTGCCATGGCGCAAGATAATACCAAATTGTGTGATTACTCCAATACCAATAACAATAATTTCCTTAGTACTCCGATTGCTCCTCTTACTGATGTTGAGTCTTGTGAAATCAATACTGCTTTGCTGAATCTTATTATGAAAGATCAATTCGCCGGCCTTCCTAGTGAAGATGTCGCTACCCATCTAAACAACTTTGTTGATTTGTGTGATATGCAAAAGAAGAAAGATACGGATAATGATATTGTTAAATTGAAGTTATTTCCATTTTCACTAAGAGATCGTGCTAAAGTTTGGTTTTTGTCTTTGCCTAAGAATAGTATTGATTCATGGAATAAGAGCAAAGATGCTTTTATCTCTAAATATTTTCCTCCTACTAAGATCATCACTCTTAGGAACGATATTATGAATTTTAAACAACTTGATCATGAGCATGTTGCCCAATCTTGGGAAAGAATGAAATTGATGATTCACAATTGCCCTACTCATGGTTTGAATTTATGGATGATCATACAAAAATTTTATGCCGGATTGAACTTTGCTTCTAGAAATCTTTTAGATTCGGACGCGGGAGGCACGTTTATGGAAATCACTTTAGGAGATGCTACAAAACTTCTTGATAATATTATGGCTAATTATTCTCAATGGCACACCGAAAGATCTACTAGTAAAAAAGTGCATGCTATAGAAGAAATTAATGTTTTGAGTGGGAAGATGGATGAACTTATGAAATTATTTGCTACTAAAAGTTCTCCTCTTGATCCTAATGATATGCCTTTGTCTACTTTTATGGAGAATAATAATGAATCTATGAATGTGAATTTTGTTGGTAGGAATCGTTTTGGAAACAATGCTTATAGAGGAAACTTTAATCCTAGACCATTCCCTAGTAATTCCTCTAATAATTATGGAAATTCCTACAATAATTCTTATGGTAATAAGATGCCCTCTGATTTTGAGAATAGTGTTAAAGAATTTATGATCTCTCAAAAGAATTTTAATGCCTTGCTTGAAGAAAAATTGCTCAAAGTTGATGATTTGGCTAGGAACATTGATAGACTTTCGCTTGATGTTGATTCTATTGAACTTAGATCTACTCCTCCTAAGCATGATATCAATGAGTCTCTCAAAGCAATGAGAATTTCCATTGATGAGTGCAAGGAAAGAACCGTTAGATTGCGTGCTAAGAAAGATTGCTTTATAAAAGCGTGTTCTTCTAGTTTCAATGAAAATAATTATGAAGATCTTAAAGTTATTGATGTGTCCCCTATTAGATCTTTGTTTTGCAATATGAATCTTAATAATGATGGGACTGGAGATGAGTCAACTTTAGATAAAAGGCGTCCCAATAATTCGGAGTTTTTATATCTTGATGCTAAATTTGGTAAAAGTGGGATTGGAGAAGTCAAGACTTTAAATAGCATTGAACCCACTATCTTGGATTTCAAGGAATTTGATTATAATAATTGTTCTTTAGAAGGTTGTATTTCCTTGTTGCAATCCGTTGTGAATTCTCCTCATGCTTAGAGTCAAAATAAAGCTTTTACCAAACATATCGTTGATGCCTTGATGCATTCTTTGGATGAAAAACTTAATTTGGAAGTTTCTATACCTAGAAAACTTAATGATGAGTGGGAACCTACTATAAAGATTAAAATTTAAGATCATGAGTGTTATGCTTTGTGTGATTTGGGTGCTAGTGTTTCCACGATTCCGAAAACTTTATGTGATATCCTAGGTTTCCATGATCTTGATGATTGCTCTTTAAATTTGCACCTTGCGGATTCCACCATTAAAAAGCCAATGGGAAGAATCAATGATGTACTCATTGTTGCAAATAGAAATTTGGTGCCCGTATATTTTATCATTCTTGATATAGATTGCAATCTTTCTTTCCCTATTATTCTTGGTAGACCTTTCCTTAGAACGATTGGCGCGATTATTGATATGAAGGAAGGGAATATTAGATTCCAATTTCCATTAAATAAAGGCATGGAGCACTTTCCAAGAAACAAAGTCAAATTACCTTATGAATCTATCATGCGAGCTACTTATGAATTGAGCGCCAAAGATGGCACTACTTGAATCTATCCTCGCTTTTATGCCTAGCTAGGGGCATTAAATGATAGCGCTAGTTGCGAGGCAACCCAATTTTATTTGTGTTTTTTGTTTTTGTTCCTGTTTAGTAACAAATTTTTCATCTACCTTCTGTTTAGATGTGTTTTTATGTTTTAATTAGTGTTTGTGCGAAGTAGAACCTATAGGATAACCTATAGTGATAGTTAATTTGATTCTGCTGAAAGACAGAAACTTTGCATGCACTAAATTAGTTTTGTTAATTCACAGAAACATGATTTTGCGTTGATTCTTTTTGATGTAGATCAATAGACAAATTTCCCAGGACTTCCTATTTTGGTAGAATTTTTAGAGTTTCCAGAAGCATTCGTGGGTTACAGATTTCTACAGATTGTTCTGTTTTTGACAGATTCTGTTTTTCGTGTGTTGTTTGCTTATTTTGATGCATCTATGGCTAGTATTAAGTGGTATGAACCATAGAGAACTTGGAACACAGTAGGTTTAACACCAATATAAATAAAGAATGAGTTCATTACAGTACCTTATGTGGTGGTTTTTCTTTCTTTCACTAACGGAGCTTATGAGATTTCCTGTTGAGTTTTGTATTGTGAAGTTTTTCAAGGTTTGGGTAAAGATTTGATGGACTATGGAACAAGGAGTGGCAAGAGACTAAGCTTGGGGATGCCCATGGCACCCCAAGATATTCAAGAATAGCCAAAAGCCTAAGCTTGGGGATGCCCCCGGAAGGCATCCCCTCTTTCATCTTTGTTTATCGGTAACTTTACTTGGAGCTATATTTTTTATTCGCCACATGATATGTGTTTTGCTTGGAGCGTCTTGTATGATATTAGTATTTGCTTTTTAGTTTTCCACAATCATCCTTGCTGTACACACCTTTTGGGAGAAGCCAACTTGATTGGAATTTATTAGAATACTCTATGTGCTTCACTTATATCTTTTGAGCTAGGTAGTTTTTGCTCTAGTGCTTGACTTATATCTTTTAGAGCACGATGGTGGCTTAATTTTGTAGAAATTGCTAGTCTCTCATGCTTCACTTATATTATTTTGAGAGTCTCTTAGAACAGAATGGTATTTTCTATGGTTATAAAATTGGTCCTAGAATGGTGGGCATCCAAGTTGGGTATAATAAAAACTATCATAGAAAGTGAATTGGATGCTATGATCAATTTGATACTTGATAATTGTTTTGAGATATGGAGGTAGTGATATTAAAGTCATGCTAGTTCGGTGATTATGAATTTAAAGAATGCTTGTGTTGAAGTTGGCAAGTCCTATAGCATGCACGTATGGTGAAAGTTGTGTAACAAATTTGAAACATGAGGTGTTCTTAGATTGTGCTTATGAGTGGCGGTCAGGGACGAGTGATGGTCTTTTCCTACCAATCTATCCCTCTAGGAGCATGCGCGTAGTGCTTGGTTTTGGATGACTTGTAGATTTTTGCAGTAAGCATATGAGTTCTTTTGACTAATGTTGAGTCCATGGATTATACGCACTTTTACCTTTCCATCATTGCTAGCCTCTTCGGTACCGTGCATTGCCCTTTCTCACCTCGAGAGTTGGTGCAAACTTCGCCGATGCATCCAAACCCCGTGATATGATACGCTCTATCACACATAAACCTCCTTATATCTTCCTCAATACAGCCACCATACCTACCTTTTATGGCATTTCCATAGCCATTCTGAGATATATTGCCATGCAAATTTCCACCGTTCCTTTTATCATCATGACACGCATTACTATTGTCATATTGCCATTGCACGATCATGTAGTTGACATCGTATTTGTGGCGAGGCCACTTTGCATAATTTTCCATACATGTCACTCTTGATTCATTGCCCATCCCGGTACACTACCGGAGGCATTCATATAGAGTCATATCTTGTTCTAGTTTTGAGTTGTAATTCATGAGTTGTAAATCAATAAAGGTGTGATAATCATCATCATTAGAGCATTGTCCCCAAAAATAAAAAAAGGAAAGGCCAAAAAGGAAAAAAAGAAAGGCCAAAGAAAAAAAGGCCAAAAGAAAAAAGGCCCAAAAAATAAAAATAAATAAAAAGGGGGCAATGTTACTATCTCTTTCACACTTGTGCTTCAAAGTAGCACCATGTTCTTCATATAGAGAGTCTCATATGTTGTCACTTTCATATACTAGTCGGAATTTTTCATTATAGAACTTGGCTTGTATATTTCTACGATGGGCTTCCTCAAAATGCCCTAGGTCTTCGTGAGCAAGCAAGTTGGATGCACACCCACTAGTTTTCTTTTGTTGAGCTTTTGTACATTTATAGCTCTAGTGCATCCATTGCATGGCAATCCCTACTCCTCATGTTGACATCAATTGATGGGCATCTCCATAGCTCGTTGATTATCCTCGTCAATGTGATACTTTCTCCTTTTTTGTCTTCTCCACACAATCCCCATTATCATATTCTATTCCACCCATAGTGCTATATCCATGGCTCACGCTCATGTATTGCGTGAAAGTTGAAAAAGTTTGAGATTATTTAAGTACGAAACAATTGCTTGGCTTGTCATCGGGGGTGTATAATGTCGGCACCCATCTTCATCGACTCAAGCTCAAGACCCTCGCGAGGGGCCAAGCCTCGCGGGACGGACGACAGGAAGCTTCCTCAGGGGCGGCCTCACCAGGCAGGCTCATGAGGAGGCGGAGAAATCAAGGCAAGGGTACCTCGCGAGGTGCTCATGATGCAAGCCATGACGATCGAGACCAGGCGGGCGCCAGGCGGGCGCCGGCCTGGGCAGTGTCCTTGTTTCCACTTTGGTGCAAAGGGGGCAAGCGCAGGCGCGGAGTACCAAGGCGTCAAGTAAAGGTTACCATTTCGGTGCAACGAGACAAAGACCAGCAGAGCGGCAGGACGGAGGTCACCGTGGAGCCCAAGACGACGTCATCGTCAGGGCCTTTGGCAGTCGAAGACCAACTTTAGTTAGGATAAGTTGTACTAGATGTTCCCCCTCAAAATGGCCGTTGTTGGCGCCCTTCCCGCTCAATATTTGGGAAGAGGGCCATGGCCTCTATATATAGAGCTAGCCACCACAGTAGAGGGCATCGGATAGAGTCCCCATCAGATTGAGAGGCGATCGAACTCTCCCAAGTAGTTCATCGCACCAGCCCAAGAACACCTCTCGCGAGGCTGTTCTCCACTGTACTATTCATCATTAGCCCCTGAGGCAATCGACACACCACACACTGGAGTAGGGTATTACACCACAATAGTGGCCTGAACTAGTATAAATCCTGTCTCCCTTGTGTTGTTCATCTTGCTAGTCTAGATTCTCAGCGAGGCGTCGGGACGTAGGTTGGTAGAGGAGAGATCTTCGCGCGCACCCCAGAGTTTGAACCTTAAGGGTCTTCCGGAACCCAACATCTGACATTTGGCGCGCCAGGTAGGGGTGTGCCGGAATATTTCCCTCTGTTGTCTCGCGTCCCATCGTCTGTCGCGTCCATGGCTGACGCTCGCCGAGCTCGAGCCGAGCGTCGGGCCGCTCTCGCTCCCCACGTCGCCCCATCAGCGGGCCTCCCCGTCGTTCCCCTTTGCCTGCCGCCCACGCCGCCACCGGCCCGTCGGGGAACCAGCAGCAGGTGTCGTCGCTGCATCCCTTGGTGTGACGGGAAGGCTGCACCGCTACCCAGTCGCTGACTCCCGCAGGCTCGTCGTCGCACGCCTATCGCGCTCCTACGGACGCGCACGCCGCGTTGCCCCTGGCACGTGAGCTCCAGCACTACCGCCCTGTCGACGACCTCTATGAAGAGTGGCTGGCTTGCATCACCGAGCTCGTCAGTGCCACAGGGGGCTCCCCTGCGCCGTCCCTCTCGCTGCATCACCCTTCGTCCTGCGCGGGTAACGCAGCTCCGGAGGCGCCTCCGCCGCCTCCCCCCCAAGAGGGTGCCCTGGCTCCGAGGCGCGCGGCCCCTGGGCGAGACCCGCCGCACCCAGCGCCCGTGCAGCAAGAAAGGAGCTGCCAAGAAGTCCCTCACCCTCAAGAAGGCGCTCGCGTGCTCCCTGCACCGGTGCGCCATGATCACGTTCCTGCTCCAGCACGCCAAGACCCCGCGCTACTCCTGGCGGCAGCGCGCAGAGAACCCCAGGATCAAGCCCTACGTCAGCAGAGGCCCCTAGTGGCTACCGCGGGCCGCCGCGCCTTCACCACCGAGATGCACAGCGTGGCCTGGCCGGGCAAGTTCAAGCCGGATCTTCCTCCTCGCTATGACGGCACCGCCGACCCCGCGGAGTTCCTCCAGCTCTACGAGCTGGGCATCAAAGCGGCCAACGGAGACGAAAAAGTCAAGTCAAATTGGTTCCCCATGGCGCTCAAGGACGGTGCCCACACCTGGCTCCTGAACCTGCCTCCCAGCACGATCTCCTCTTGGGACGAGATGTGCACCCGCTTCATCGCCAACTTCCAGGGCACGCACGACCGCCCCCCTGCCATGAGCGACCTGCGCCGCATCAAGCAGCAGCCAGGAGAGACCCTACAGAAGTACATTCAGCGCTTCAACAATGCTTGCCTCAAGATCCCCAGGGTGACTGAGGAAGCCATCATCTCAGCCTCCTCTGATGGCATCCATGACATCAAGATGAAGGAGGAACTGGCGATCCATGAAGATCTGTGCACATCACTGGAGCTGTTCAACTTGGCGACCAAGTGCGCTAGGACTGAGGAGGGACGCCTCTCCCTCCTTGAGCTTCCAGCCGCTGATCCTGAAGAGAAGGAGTCCAAGGCCAAGGATGTGAAGCGCAATGGAGCAGTTGTGCTCGCAGCTGAGCCAGACACCAATCGTGGCAGAGATCAGCCGGAGTCGTCCAAGGGCAGCTCGTATTGCGTGTACCAAGGCCTTCACACCCACAACACCAACGAATGTCAAGAGCTCAGGGCTGTACGAGAAGGACGTGTCGACCGACGCCTGGAGCACGGTGATCGGGGCTATGGCCGAGGAGGAGGAAGAGGTGGAGGATGATGGGAAGATCATGGCCCTCGCTAAGGGTGGCGTGACAAGCCTCACGAGGACCGCTGGCAGGACTAGACTCGCGAGAGGGCTTGGAGGGATCAGCCTCGTGAGGATCGCCCTCAAGGCAACGCAGGTCTTCCTCCTCTGCCACCACCACCAAGAAGGAATGAAGACCGGCAGCAGGATGAGGGGGCTGGGGGCTTCCAGGAGCCACACGCTATCGCTTGCATCTTGGGCGGAGCTCAGGCCCCAGCCTCTCAGCGCATCTTCAAGTAGTTTGCTGCGAGGTGAATGCAATCCTCCAAGGCTCGAGGCCTCATGCCCTCTCAGGTGGTCCACGTGCGCTATCACGTTCAGCTCAGCGGATCAACTCAAGTGCGCAACAACAGCCGGGGTCCTCCCGATGTTGTGTTCCCCAGTCATCAGCAATGTGCAGGTCACCAGGACCCTCATCGATAGTGGCGCAGGGCTCAACGTTCTGTCTGTCGAGACATTGAACAACCTCCAAGTGCCTTACGATCAGCTTCAGCCAACCAAGCCTTTCTTAGGAGTCACCAATGGTTCTACCACCCCGATAGGGCAGGTCTGCCTCCCTGTCACCTTCGGACAGCGCAAAAAATATCGTACTGAGCTCATCGACTTTGACGTCGCCCACATTCGCCTGCCGTACAACGCCATCCTCGGGTATCCAGCCCTGGCCAAGTTCATGGCAGTGACTCACCATGGCTACAATGTCCTCAAGATGCTAGGAAGCTGTGGAGTCATTACAATCCCCTGTGATGAGAAAGATGCAGTGTGTTCTCTCGAGCATGCCTTCTAGGCCGCTTCAATCGAAGACCCAGATCACAAGAGCGGGAGCCTTCCCGCGACAGTCCCTAAGAAAAAGAAGACATCACCTGGCCCGGAACCTCAGAAGGCAGGCAGCTCTGGTGGCAAGGCGTCAGGATCCTCGCCCGCTCAAGGGGCGTCTCCCTCCGTCGCATAGGAAGGCGCGCCCGGCGCCCTCCTCGAGCAAGGCTCGGGGGCTCTCTCCTGGAGGGCCACCGACTTTGCCAAGGTCACGAGGGAGGCGCTCGGGCACCACTTGGAGGCGTGCTACGCGGCACGTTTCCCTCAGGAAGGTACAAGGCAAGGAAGATCCAACCCTTAGGAGTTCATCACTAAAATCACCCAGGAGCTACAGGAGTTAAGAGTCTTGCGCGGCAGCCGCCGCTTACCCGCCGTAGCTCCCTATCCAGGCGAGGATGGTGGGCTGCGCATCTGCATCGACATGCCAGGGCTCAACCGAGACGCGTCCCAGGAGCGCCACTGGCCTTCGCGCGTGGGATGCGGCGAGGGCCCGCCCCACAGCTACATTCGCATGCCCCTCGGCCTGCCGAATGCGGCCACTGCGCATCAGCGCCTGGTGCGGAGCATTCTGGAAGCTCAGGATGTCAGACACAACGCGGTCCTGGTGGAGATGGGGATGGTCCTCGAAGAGCCGCCCGGACCCCTGGAGCCTCCCCAAGCTCAGGGCTCTGGGGGCTCGTGAGGATCGGCCTCCTCACCGCGCATCGTCAGCTACTCCGACACTCCTTCGTCTCCAACGGTATCAAGTGACATCTTTCAAGTTCCCTTTCAACTAGGAGCGCCCCCAGGGCTGCATCATTCCCAGGTCGCGTGGGCCCATCCCTGCGGCGTGTATCTCTTTTGCTAATACCTCTAGTTTACCTTGTTGGGGGCGCCCCTCGGGCTGCCTCATCCCCAAGCCACTCGGGCCTAACCCAGTGGTGTGTATCTTTCTCGCATCTATCTAAGTTGGTTTGCTCGTTCATGCTCAACCTGCCTATCATAATCGCCTGCTCGATTGACACCAACCCTTGGAGCTGCTTGCCCCGGCACGACACTTGTGCATGGCTCCGTCCCTACAACATCGACAAACCTGAGTGGCCGAGCTCTGTCTGCGGCAGCCTCGCAAGGAGCCACCTCACCAAGCCCTCAGTGCCCCCATCACTCCCTCAGAGCAACACGTGGCTGGTTGGCAATCGTATTGGCAATCCTTGTTTTCCTCATGATTGGTTTGCAGGGCCACTCTAAGGAGTAATGTCAGGCGAGGCCTTCGCGAGCTCTCTTTCTCTCTCTTACCCGCGCAAACCGCTTGCACGTTAAAAGGGGGCGCCTGAGCATCGTGACTCATGGGCTCTTACTGGCTCTCTAGCCCTCACCTCCTGGCCTTGTCCACGGCATCGCGACCTGGCATACCAGCAATGGCTGAGCTCGCTCGAGGGCCAGGACCTGAGGACGTAGAGCATGAAGGAGAGTGTGGGGAAGAGGGAAGAAGCTCACGAGGACCTCATCGGGCAATTTCCCAGCTACCGGCGCGCAGGCCCCGTGCTGAGTGATGACTCCAAGCTCCTGAGATAAGTCACTCCCTGGAACAGCTAGCTAGCGCAACACCCGACCTTCACTTAATGCGGCTCTGTGACGGAAACGTTTCCGTCCTTTCTCGCCTAGCGGTGGCTGCTTGAGCGCTAAAGGGGACCTCCTGAGCATCGTCCCTTGGGTGCTCTTACTGGACCTTGGGCCGCTCACCTCCTGGCCTTGACCACGGCATCGCGACCTGGCATACCAGCGACGGCTGAAGCTTGCCTGGGTACCGGGACCTGTCAGCATAGAGCGTCGAGCCCCCGTGAGGATAGAAAGGAGGAACTTAGTTGGGACAGGACATGAACCTCGCATTGCTTCACGATAAGGATCATATCGACAAAAGACATCACAGACGCTTTACATGCCCCCTCGGGGTACTTCCTCGATTCCTCGCAGGGAAGAAAAGGTGCTAATCCTGAGGGACTCTAACTACGCACTCCTCCATGGTCGATGCCATCATCAATACTGGGCCGCTGAGCATCGGCGCCAACCCCATCCAGATCAGCCGCGCCGGCGGCTCGATGCGGCTGCCCTGCTCCGAGCACGACGCGAGCTCGGGGGCTCGTAGATGTCGTCGCTCATCTCTGGAGTCGCGAGGAGCTCGGGAGAGTCATTGGACCCTCCGGCTGCTCCACTGCTGCCAGAGGAGCTGCTGGGGAGGCGGGCGGCAGGCTTGGCCCTCGCGACTCCAAGGTTTCGGCCGGTGTCCCTGGGGCAGCACTCCAGACGGCGTCCTTCCGCATTGAAGACATTGAAGAACATCAAGGAGGCGCCGTCGTATTCTAGATGAATCATGAGGGCGCCCTTTGTCCGGCAGGCCCGGGCGATCTCGCCCCAGCCGCGGGTCATGAAGACCTTTCCCGGGGCAACAACCTCGACCTCCGCTTCGGTCACGGGGGTGCTGCAGACGGCGTGCTGCAGCCAGAGCTCGTGAGTCCCCCTCGGTGGTATTTCGAAGGCGAAGGAGGGAGGAAGGCGAATCCAGGAGCATGTGGGCATAGCAGTGTGAAGCACAAGCTCACGAGAATATCCCTCAGCATGGACCCCAGGGGCGACGACGCGCACCGCTATGACTCGTCGGTGTCGCCGGCGGCGCCAGCGGTGCCGCTCGGCGTCTCCTTCTCCAGAACCCTCGGCTCGGGCGTACAAGGGCAGCGGAAACCCCGGCGGTGGACGCTCATACCAAGGCCTCGACGTCTGCTGCCGAGCGCCCTCGTCGCAGCAGCGGGGGACTCGCCACTTCTTCAGTGGGAGTGGGACGTGCCCCTCTCGGGTGGCCTTCCCCTTCTCTTCGGCGGAGAACCGGCGAATCGGCGCCATTGTCGTCGAAATGGAGGAGGATCGAAGAAGAAGAGGCGGAGCAAGGAGAGATAAATTGGGAGGGCTCATGTCGTCCCGTACTTATAGCCAGAGGAGGCCAACCGTCGGCCTCCACGATCGCACGTAATCGTGACTCATTTTTGCATGCAGAGACCTGTCAAGTCGGGCAGTTGCCGAGGCGTCGTGGGGAAGCGGAGACGTCGACGTCCAATCAACCGCCACGCGGCGCCCAAGGCCGCAGGCTGTTGGGGCCCGCGGCGCTTCGCACTTGCCCCTTCGCTTCTCTGCTAAGCCAAGTCCGCGTGCGCCTTGGGCCCGGGGGCTACTGTCGGTGTTCTGGGCACGGGGGACTAATACGTCTTGAGCTTCCGTTGGTTTTCCTTGAAGAGGAAAGGGTGATGCAGCATAGTAGTGTAAGTATTTCCCTCAGTTTTTGAGAACCAAGGTATCAATCCAGTAGGAGGCTTCTCAACAAGTCCCACGAACCTACACAAACAAACAAAGAACTCGCAACCAACGCGACAAAGGGGTTGTCAATCCCTTCACGGCCACTTGCGAAAGTGAGATCTGATAGAGATAATATGATAAGATAAATATATTTTTGGTATTTTATAATATAGATGCAGAAAATAAAGATGCAATTAAAAGTAGATTGGAAGCAAATACGATAAGAGATAGACCCGGGGCCATAGGTTTCACTAGAGGTTTCTCTCAAGAGCATAAGTATTACGGTGGGTGAACAAATTACTATCAAGCAATTGATAGAAAAGCGAATAATTATGACGTTATCTAGGCATGATCATGTATATAGGCATCACTTCCGCAACAAGTAGACCGACTCGTGCCTGCATCTACTACTATTACTCCACACATCGACCGCTATCCAGCATGCATCTAGAGTATTAAGTTCATAAGAACAGAGTAACGCATTAAGCAAGATGACATGATGTAGAGGGATAAACTCAAGCAATATGATATAAACCCCATCTTTTTATCCTCTATGGAAACAATACAATACGTGTCTTGGAACCCTTTCTGTCACTGGGTAAGAACACCGCAAGATTGAACCCAAAGCTAAGCACTTCTCCCATGGCAAGAAAGATCAATCTAGCAGGCCAAACCAAACCAATAATTCGAAAAGACTTGCAAAGATAACTCAACCATATAAAAGAATTCAGAGAAGATTCAATTATTATCCATAGATAAATCTGATCATAAACCCACAATTCATCGGATCTTGACAAACACACCGCAAAAAGAGATTACATTGAATAGTTCTCCACAAGAGAGGGGAAGAGCATTGTATTGAGATCCAAAAAGAGAGAAGAAGCCATCTAGCTAATAACTATGGAACCGAAGGTCTGTGGTAAACTACTCACAACTCATCAGAAGGGCTATGGTGTTGATGTAGAAGCCCTCCATGGTGGATTTCCCCTCCGGCAGAACGCCGGCGACGGCTCCAAGATGGGATCTCACGGATACAGAAGATTACGGCGGTGGAAATTGTATTGTGGTTGCTCCCTGGATGTTTTCAGGATATGTAGGCTTATATGGGAGGAAGAAGTACGTCGCCCGAGGGGCCCACGAGACAGGGGGGCGCGCCCTATAGGAGGGGGGGCGCCCTCCTATCTCGTGGAGGCTCTGGTTGTTTCTTGACTTGCACTCCAAGTCCTCTGGATCACGTTCGTTCCAAAAATCATGCTCCCGAAGGTTTCATTCCGTTTGGACTCCGTTTGATATTCCTTTTCTTCGAAATACTAAAATAGGCAAAAAAGAGCAATACGGGTTGGGCCTCCGGTTAGTAGGTTAGTCCCAAAAATGATAATAATGTATAAAATAAAGCCCATAAACATCCAAAACAGGTAATATAATAGCATGGAACAATAAAAAATTATAGATACGTTGGAGATGTATCAAGCATCCCCAAGCTTAATTCCTGCTCGTCCTCGAGTAGGTAAATGATAAAAATAGAATTTTTGATGTGGAATGCTTCCTAGCATAATTCTCAATATAGTTTTATTTATTGTGGCATGAATGTTCAGATCCAAATGATTCAAGATAAAAGTTCATATTGACAAAAGAAATAGCAATACTTCAAGCATACTAATAAAAGCAATCATGTCTTCTCAAAATAACATGGCTAAAGAAAGTTCATCCCTACAAAATCATATAGTTAGGCTATGCTTCATTTTTGTCACACAAAGATGTTCCCAACTTCTATACCCCCGATGACAAGCCAAGCAATTGTTTCGTACTTAAATAATCTCAAACTTTTTCAACCTTCACGCAATACATGAGGGTGAGCCATGGATATAGCACTATGGGTGGAATAGAATAATGATTGGGGATTGTGTGGAGAAGACAAAAAGAGGAGAAAGTCTCTAATTGACGAGGCTAATCAACGGGCTATGGGAATGCCCATCAATTGATGTCAACATGAGGAGTAGGGATGGCCATGCAACGGATGCACTAGAGCTATAAATGAATGAAAGCTCAACAAAAGAAAACTAGTGGGTGTGCATCCAACTTGCTTGCTCACGAAGACCTAGTGCATTTGAGGAAGCCCATCGTAAGAATATACAAGCCAAGTTCTATAATAAAAAATTCCCACTAGTATAAGAAAGTGACAACCTATGAGACTCTCTACATGAAGAACATGGTGCTACTTTGAAGCACAATATATGAGACTCAATAAAGAACAAGGTGCTACTTTGAAGCACAAGTGTGGAAAAAGAGATAGTAGCATTGCCCTTTTTATTTATTTTCTTTATTTTATTTCTTTTTTTTCTTTTGGCCTTTCTTTTTTTCTTTTTGGCCTTCCCCTTTTTTGGGCAATGCTCTAATAATGATGATCATCACACTTTTATTGATTACAACACATGAATTACAACTCGAAACTAGAAAGAGATATGACTCTATATGAATGCCTCCGGCGGTGTACCGGGATGGTGCAATGAATCAAGAGTGACATGTATAAAAAATTATGCATGGTGGCTTGGCCACAAATACGATGTCAACTACATGATCATGCAATGGCAATATGACAACAGTAACGTATGTCATGATGATGATGAACGGAACGGTGGAAAGTTGCATCGCAATACATCTCGGAATGGCTATGGAAATGCCATAAATAGGTAGGTATGGTGGCTGTTTTTAGGAAGATATAAGGGGGTTTATGTGTGATAGAGCGTATCATATCACGGGGTTTGGATGCACCGGCGAAGTTTGCACCAACTCTCAAGGTGAGAAAGGGCAATGCACGGTACTGAAGAGGCTAGCAATGATGGAAAGGTAAAAGTGCATATAATCCATGGACTCAACATTAGTCAAAAGAACTCATATACTTATTGCAAAAATTTAGAAGTCATCAAAAACCAAGCACTGCGCGCATGCTCCTAGGGGGATAGATTGGTAGGAGAAGACCATCGCTCGTCCCCGACCGCCACTCATAAGGATGCACAAGCCAGGTACACTTCATGTTTCAAATTTGTTACACAACTTTAACCATACGTGCATGCTATGGGACTTGCTAACTTCAACACAAGCATTCTTTAAATTCATAATCACCCAACTAGCAGGACTTTAATATCAATACATCACTATCTCAAAACAATCATCAAGTATCAAGTTGATCATAGCATCCAATTCACTTCCTATGATAGTTTTTACTATACCCAACTTGGATGCTCATCATTCTAGGACCAAATTCATAACCATAGAAAATACCATGCTGTTCTAAGAGACTCTCAAAATAATATAAGTGAAGCATGAGAGACTAGCAATTTCTTCAAAATTAATCCACCGCCATGCTCTAAAAGATATAAGTGAAGCACTAGAGCAAAAACTATCATGCTCAAAAGATATAAGTGAAGCACATAGAGTATTCTATCAAATCCCAAGCAAATAGGCTTCTCCCAAAATGTGTGTTACAACAAGGATGATTGTAGTAAACTAACAAGCAAAGATCAAGTGAAGCACATAGAGTATTCTATCAAATCCCAAGCAAATAGGCTTCTCCCAAAAGGTGTGTTACAGCAAGGATGATTGTAGTAAACTAACAAGCAAAGATCAATATAATACACGACGCTCCAAGCAAAACACATATCATGTGGTAAATAAAAATATAGCTCCAAGTAAAGTTACCAATGAACGAAGACGAAAGAGGGGATGCCTTCGGGGCATCCCCAAGCTGATGCTTTTGGCTATTATTGAATATCTTGGGGTGCCTTTTGCATCCCCAAGCTTAGGCTTTTGCCACCCTTTATTCCATAGTCCATCAAATCTTTACCCAAAACTTGAAAACTTCACATCACAAAACTCAACAGGAAATCTTATAAGCTCCGTTAGTGAAAGAAAACAAAACCACCACATAAGGTACTGTAATGAACTCATTCTTTATTTAAATTGGTGTTAAACCTACTGTATTCAAAGTTCTCTATGGTTCATACCCTTACATACTAGCCATAGATGCATCAAAATAAGTAAACAACACAAGAAAAACAGAATCTGTCAAAAACAAAACAGTCTGTAGCAATCTGTAGCTAACGCAAACTTCTAGAACCTAAAAAATCCTACAAAAATTGGAAGTCCTAAAAAATTTGACTATTGAAAATCAGAAAAAAGAATCAATACAAAATCTTGTTCCTGTGATTTATTGAATTGTTTCTCGTGAGCGCAAAGTTTCTGTTTTTCAGCAGAATCAAATCAATTCATATCATAGGTTATCCTATAGGTTCTACTTGGCACAAACACTAAATAAAACATGAAAACACATCTAAACAGAAAGTAGAAACAAAATTTAACACCAAACAGGAACAAAAACAAAAAAAACATAAAGAAAATTGGGTTGCCTCCCAACTAGCGCTATCGTTTAACGCCCCTAGCTAGGCATAAAAGTGAAGATAGATCTAAGTGGTGCCATCTTTGGCACTTGATTCATAAGTAGCTCGCATGATAGATTCATAAGGTAATTTGACTTTATTTCTTGGAAAGTGCTCCATGCCTTACTTTAATGGAAATTGAAATCTAATATTCCCTTCCTTCATATCAATAATCGCACCAATCGTTCTAAGGAAAGGTCTACCAAGAATAATAGGGCAAGAAAGATTGAAATCTATATCAAGAACGATAAAATCAACGGGCACCAGATTTCTATTTGCAACAATAAGGAAATCATTGATCCTTCCGAATGGCTTTTTAATGGTGGAATCCGCAAGATGCAAATTTAACGAGCAATCATCAAGATCATGGAAACCTAGAATATCACATAAAGTTTTCGGAATCGTGGAAACATTAGCACCCAAATCACACAAAGCAAAACACTCATGATCTTTAATTTTAATCTTAATAGTAGGTTCCCACTTATAAATAAGTTTTCTAGGTATAGAAACTTCCAAATTAAGTTTTTCATCAAAAGATTTCATCAAGGCATCAAGGATATGTTTGGTAAAAGCTTTATTTTGACTATAAGCATGTGGAGAATTAACAACCGATTGCAACAAGGAAATACAACTTTCTAAAGAACAATTATCATAATCAAATTCCTTGAAATCCGAGATAGTGGGTTCAATGCTATTTAAAGTCATGGCCTCTCCAATCCCACTTTTACCAAATTTAGCATCGAGATCTAAAAACTCCGAATTCTTCGGACGCCTTCTAAATAAAGTCGACTCATCTCCAGTCCCATTATTTTCAAGATTCATATTACAAAACAAAGACCTAATAGGGGACACATCAATAACTTTAAGATCTTCATCATTATTTTCAAGGAAACTAGAAGAACACGTTTTTATAAAGCTATCCTTTTTAGCACGCAATCTAGCGGTTCTTTCCTTACACTCATCAATGGAGATTCTCATTGCTTTGATAGACTCATTGATATCATGCTTAGGAGGAGAAGATCTGAGTTTAAGAGAATCAAGATCAAGCAAAAGTCTATCAACGTTCCTAGCCAAATCATCAACTTTGAGCAATTTTTCTTCAAGCAAAGCATTAAAATTCTTTTGAGAAATCATAAATTATTTCACACTATTCTCAAAATCAGAGGGCATATTATTAAAATTACCATAAGAATTATTGTAGGAATTTCCATAATTATTAGAGGAATTACTAGGGAACGGTCTAGCATTAAAATTTCATCTATAGGCGTTGTTTCCAAAACTATTCCTACCAACAAAATTCACATCCATAGATTCATTATTATTCTCAATCAAAGTATACAAAGGCATATCATTGGGATCAAGAGGAGTATTTTTAGAAGCAAACAACTTCATAAGTTCATCCATCTTTCCACTCAAAACATTAATTTCTTCTATAGCATGCACTTTTTTACTAGTAGATCGTTCGGTATGCCATTGAGAATAATTAGCCATAATATTATCAAGAAGTTTTGTGGCATGTCCTAAAGTGATTTCCATAAACGTGCCTCCGGCGGCCGAATCTAAAAGATTTCTAGAAGCAAAGTTCAAACCGGCATAAAATTTTTGTATGATCATCCATAAATTCCAACCATGAGTAGGGCACTTGCGAATCATCAATTTCATTATTTCCCAAGATTGGGCAACATGCTCATGATCAAGTTATTTAAAATTCATAATATCATTCCTAAGAGTGATGATCTTAGCGGGAGGAAAATACTTAGCGATAAACGCATCTTTGCACTTGTTCCAAGAATCAATACTATTTTTAGGCAAAGACGAAAACCAAACTTTAGCACGATCTCTAAGCGAAAACGGAAATAGCTTCAATTTAACCATATCATTATCCGTATCTTTCTTCTTTTGCATATCACACAAATCAACAAAATTGTTTACATGAGTAGCGGCATCTTCACTAGGAAGGCCGCTAAATTGATCTTTCATAACAAGGTTCAGAAAAGCAGTATTGATTTCACAAGACTCAACATCATTAAGAGGAGTAATCGAAGTACTAAGGAAATCATTATTATTGGTATTCGATAAATCACACAATTTGGTATTATCTTGCGCCATGGCAACAAGTAATCCAACACACAAGCAAACAGAAAACAACAAACGGAAAAGAGAGGAGATTGGGAAATAGAGGGCAAATAAAATGGCAAGGGTGAAGTGGGGGAGAGGAAGACGAGAGGCAAAAGGCAAATAATGTAAATGCGAGGGAGATGAGTTTGTGATGGGTACTTGGTATGTCTTGACTTGAGCGAAGACCTCCCCGGCAACGATGCCAGAAATCCTTCTTGCTACGTCATGAGCTTGCGTTGGTTTTCCTTGAAGAGGAAAGGGTGATGCAACTTAGTAGCGTAAGTATTTCCCTCAGCTTTTGAGAACCAAGGTATCAATCCAGTAGGAGGCTTCTCAACAAGTCCCACGAACCTACACAAACAAACAAAGAACTCACAACCAACGCGAAAAAGGGGTTGTCAATCCCTTCACGGCCACTTGCGAAAGTGAGATCTGATAGAGATAATATGATAAGATAAATATATTTTTGGTATTTTATAATATAGATGTAGAAAATAAGGATGCAAATAAAAGTAGATTGGAAGCAAATATGATAAGAGATAGACCTGGGGGCCATAGGTTTCACTTGAGGCTTCTCTCAAGAGCATAAGTATTACGGTGGGTGAACAAATTACTGTCAAGCAATTGATAGAAAAGCGAATAATTATGACGTTATCTAGGCATGATCATGTATACAGGCATCATGTCCGCAACAAGTAGACCGACTCCTGCCTGCATCTACTACTATTACTCCACACATCGACCGCAATCCAGCATGCATCTAGAGTATTAAGTTCATAAGAACAGAGTAACGCATTAAGCAAGATGACATGATGTAGAGGGATAAACTCAAGCAATATGGTATAAACCCCATCATTATATCCTCGATGGCAACAATACAATACGTGTCTTGCAACCCTTTCTGTCACTGGGTAAGAACACCGCAAGATTGAACCCAAAGCTAAGCACTTCTCCCATGGCAAGATCAATCTAGTAGGTGAAACCAAACTGATAATTCGAAGAGACTTTAAAAGATAACTCAATCATATAAAAGAATTCAGAGAATATTCAATTATTATCCATAGATAAATCTGATCAGAAACCCACAATTCATTGGATCTTGACAAACACACCGCAAAAAGAGATTACATCGAATAGTTCTCCACAAGAGAGGGGAAGAACATTGTATTGAGATCCAAAAAGAGAGAAGAAGCCATCTAGCTAATAACCATGGATCCGAAGGTCTGTGGTAAACTACTCACAACTCATCGGAAGAGCTATGGTGTTGATGTAGAAGCCCTCCGTGGTGGATTCCCCCTCCGGCAGAACAACGGCGACGGCTCCAAGATGGGATCTCGCGGATACAGAAGGTTACGGCGGTGTAAATTGTATTGTGGTTGCTCCCTGGATGTTTTCGGGGTACGTAGGCTTATATGGGAGGAAGAAGTACGTCGGCGGACGCCCGAGGGGCCCACGAGGCAGAGGGGCGCGCCCTATAGGGGGGGGGCGCCCTCCTATCTCGTGGAGGCTCCAGTTGTTTCTTGACTTGCACTCCAAGTCCTCTGGATCAGGTTCGTTCCAAAAATCACGCTCCCGAAGGTTTCATTCCGTTTGGACTCCGTTTGATATTCCTTTTCTTCTAAATACTGAAATAGGCAAAAAAAACAGCAATACGGGCTGGGCCTCCGGTTAGTAGGTTACTCCCAAAAATGGTAATAATATATAAAATAAAGCCCATAAACATCCAAAACAGGTAATATAATAGCATGGAACAATCAAAGATTATAGATACGTTGGAGACATATCAGGGTCCCCAGACTTGCCTGCCTGCGGCCTGCGGCGTGGCTCAAGTGGTGGCCCAGTGCGGCCCATCTTCATCGACTCAAGCTCAAGACCCTCGCGAGGGGCCAAGCCTCGCGGGGTGGACGACAGGAAGCTTCCTCAGGGGCGGCCTCACCGGGTAGGCTCGTGAGGAGGCAGAGAGATCAAGGCAAGGGTACCTCGCGAGTTGCTCATGACACAAGCCATGACGATCGAGACCAAGTGGGCGCCAGGCGGGCGCCAGCCTGGGCAGTGTCCTTGTTTCCCCTTTGGTGCAAAGGGGGCAAGCGCAGGCGCGGAGTACCAAGGCGTCAAGTAAAGATTACCATTTCGGTGCAACGAGACCAAGACTAGCAGAGCGGCAGGACGGAGGTCACCATGGAGTCCAAGACGGCGTCATCATCAGGGCCTTTGGTAGTCGAAGACCAACTTTAGTCAGGATAAGTTGTACTAGATGTTCCCCTTCAAAATGGCCGTTGTTGGCTCCCTTCCCGCTAAATATTTGGGAAGAGGGCCAGGGCCTCTATATATAGAGCTAGCCACCAGAGTAGAGGGCATCGGATAGAGTCCCCATCAGATTGAGAGGCGACGAACTCTCCCAAGTAGTTCATGGCACCAGCCCAAGAACACCTCTCGCGAGGCTGTTCTCCACTGTACTGTTCATCATCAGCCCCTGAGGCAATCTACACACCACACACTGGAGTAGGGTATTACACCACAATGGTGGCCTGAACCAGTATAAACCCTGTGTCCCTTGTGTTGTTCATCTTGCTAGTCTAAATTCTCAACAAGGCGTCGGGACGTAGGTTGGTAGAGGAGAGATCTTCGCGCGCACCCCAGAGTTTGAACCTTAAGGGTCTGCCGGAACCCAACATCCGACATATAATTTGGGAGCATTTTTGTGTGACGAAAATGAAGCATAGCCTAACTATATGATTATTGTAGGGATGAACTTTCTTTAGCCATGTTATTTTGAGAAGACATGATTGCCTTGATTAGTATGCTTGAAGTATTACTATTTCTTATGTCAATATGAACTTTTATTTTGAATCATTTGGATCTGAAAATTCATGCCACAATAAATAAAATTACATTGAGAATTATGCTAGGTAGCATTCCACATCAAAAATTCTATTTTTATCATTTACGTACTCGAGGACGAGCAGGAATTAAGCTTGGGGATGCTTGATACGTCTCCAACGTATCTATAATTTTTGAGTGTTCCATGCTATTATATTACCCATTTTGGATGTTTATGGGCTTTACTTTACACATTTATATCATTTTTGGGACTAACCTACTAACCGGAGGCCCAGCCCGTAATGCTGTTTTTTTGCCTATTTCAGTATTCTGAAGAAAAGGAATATCAAACGGTGTCCAAACGGAAATGAAACCTTCGGGAGCGTGATTTTTGGAACGAACGTGATCCAGTGGACTTGGAGTGCAAGTCAAGAAGCAACCGAGGCGGCCACGAGGGTGGAGGGCGCGCCCACCCCTACAGGGCACGCCCCTATCTCGTGGGCCCCTCGAGCGGCCATCGACCTACTTCTTCCTCCTATATATACCCACGTACCCTGAGAACATCTAGGGAGCCAACGAAAACCTAATTCCACCGCCGTAACCTTCTGTATCCGCGAGATCCCATCTTGGAGCCTTCACCGACGCTCCTCCCGAGGGGGAATCGATCACGGAGGGCTTCTACATCAACACCATAGACCCTCCGATGAGTTGTGAGTAGTTTACCACAGACCTTCGGGTCCATAGTTATTATCTAGATGGCTCCTTCTCTCTTTTTGGATCTCAATACCATGTTCTCCTCGATCTTCTTGGAGACCTATTCGATGTAACTCTTTTTGCGGTGTGTTTGTCGAGATCCGATGAATTGTGGGTTTATGATCAAGTTTATCTATGAGAAATATTTGAATCTCCTCTAAATTCTTTTATGTGTGATTAAGTTATCTTTGCAAGTCTCTTTGAATTATCAGTTTGGTTTGGCCTACTAGATTGATCTTTCTTGCAATGGGAGAAGCGCTTAGCTTGATCTTGCGGTGTCCTTTCCTAGTGACAGCAGGGGCAGCAAGGCACGTATTGTATTGTTGCCATCGAGGATAAAAAGATGGGGTTTATATCATATTACATGAGTTTATCCCTCTACATCATGTCATCTTTCTTAATGCGTTAATCTGCTCTTTATGAACTTAATACTCTAGATGCATGCTGGATAGCGGTCGATATGTGGAGTAATAGTAGTAGATGGAGGCAGGAGTTGGTCTACTTGTAACAGATGTGATGCCTATATACATGATCATGCCTAGATAATCTCATAATTATTCGCTTTTCTATCAATTGCTTGACAGTAATTTGTTCACCCACCATAATACTTATGCTATCTTGAGAGAAGCCACTAATGAATGGCCCCCGAGTCTATCCTTTATCATATAAGCTTTCAATATACTTCTATTTGCATCTTTACTTTTCCAATCTATATTATAAAATACCAGAAATATATTTATCTTATCATACTATCTCTATCAGATCTCACTTTCGCAAGTGGCTGTGAAGGGATTGACAACCCCTTTATTGTGTTGGTTGCGAGTTCTTTGTTTGTTTGTGTAGGTGCGTGGGACTTTTGAGGAGCCTCCTACTGGATTGATACCTTGGTTCTCAAAAACTGAGGGAAATACTTACGCTACTGTGCTGCATCACCCTTTCCTCTTCAACGAAAACCAACGCAAGCTCAAGATGTAGCAAGCACCACTGAGATGCATCCATCTTCATGCTCTCTTCACAGGCCTGATTCCCGCTTTCTCTCCTTTCTTCAATGCCATAATCTGATATTACCAGATCCACCTGTTGCACCTGGATCCTCGCTCCATCATCCTCCTTGCTGTCTTTGCCTTCCTATGCGAGGCCATGGTCGGCATTGCTCCTTTCGTGGCCCTATTTCAACATTTCTTCTTGCTCCGCTTGGTCGATGCCTGCCAGCGCTTGGGTGCGTGTCCGTCGAAGCTTTTGCGGCAACGGCCGGCTCGGGAATCGACTTCAAGCTATCGCTAGACGCGAAGGGGTTCCGGAAGCAGTGGTTGTTTGTTGACGCCGATACGCGCAGCCCCTTGCTTATTACCCCTCGAGCGTCGGCCGTGCCTAGCTCTGGCTGGGGGCTCTCAAAGCTCATCGACGGTCGGCTTGCCCATGTCTGGAAGCGGCTGCATATGCCGCAGAAGCTGGGGGTGACATCGCCAATAGTGGTGAACGAATTCGTCCAGCGGCGCATCGCCCCGCTTCAGCGCCATTCTCGCCCAATGTGGGCCTTCACTGGCGTCGAGGACTCCATGAGGCTCCAAGAGCCGTTGTTGCCTTCCAAGACCCTGAACAAGGTGCTTGAGCTTCTGACAGGCAACTCCAGACCCGCCGATCTTCAAGGAAATGGCTGCCTCCTCTCCCAATGCTTGAACAAGGTGGCCTTCGTGGGGCAGATGCCCCTCTTTGACGAGTGGGGGTTACTCCCGGCGGCTTTGAGGGGCCTCGCAAGAATCCCATCCTTGTGGCTTCCCTTCTACTTGATCCTACGGCACGTGCCCCAAGTGTGGTAGCAGGGGAGTGCACGCGACCAGCTGCTGTCGAGCGGACCTTTGGAGGTCCGGCGCTATCCAGTGCCCAGTGGCTGAGACTCCTGGGACCCACGAACGGACCACCGCGGGGTTAGCGCAACCCGATGCTCCTGAGGCGAAGGCTCGTGAGGCTCGGGGTAACGATTCCGAGGTGGCTACTGATGGGTAGGCGCCTCCTGATACCCCTCTACCGAGCTCTCCCGCTCCAGAGGCTACCGCCCAAGGCGCCCTGCCGAGCGCTCCTACTCTAGAGCCTGCCTCCCAGGGTGCCCCGCCGAGCGCTCCTGCTCCAGAGGCTACCGCCCAGGGCGCCCCTCCGAGCGCTCCTGCTCCTGGGGACCGTCCCTTGAGGCCCGGCCGGCTTCGTCTGAATCTTGAATCGCTCCGCAAGAGGAAGGGATCTCCGAGCTGAAGTGGCGACACTCGCCGACCGCTGAAGATGAGGAAGTATATGGTTGTGGATAAGTAAGAACCTCATTTTGTGATTCCCTGCACACCATGCTCTTTTCTGACTAGGGCCTCGCAGGGTCCCTTTATGGTGAAGCCTCATGAGAGGCGTCCTTCCAAGGATGCTGGCTCGATCCCAACGCACAGACCCCCATGCCCAGGCTCCGCCCAAGGCACAAGGCTGACCATGGCTGCTGGGGCACCCCAAGGGAGTCCCCGACTCGAGCCTCCTACCTCCTTCTTCCGCAACCCAGCCTAGGGGGCGAGGGGTGCACAGACGGCTCTCCCACTGATCACTGCTGGCGGTTGGTTCCCCCTTGGGCCGTCTTCATCTTCGGGTTGTGGAGATGCATCGGCCAGCCCCCGGCCAAAGGCAGGCGAGACGTCCCACGCCACTCCGGTGGCTAACGGGGCCGAAGAAAGGCCTGGCCGCATGCTGGCGTTCACGCCCGAGCGCAGTGCTGTCCACTTCGAGTTCTTTAGCGAGGTTATGCATGCGATGATCCGGCTTGGTGGAGAGCTAGCCGACGTCGACGCCTGGTGTCGGTGTCAAAACCGGCGGATCTCGGGTAGGGGGTCCCAAGCTGTGCGTCTGAGGATCAATGGTAACATATCATGGGATTTTACCCAGCTTCGGTCTCTCTTGATGGGATATACCCTACATGCTGCTTGATTAACTATAATGAGTATAGGGGTTACAAGAGTTGATCTACCTCGAGATCATATGTTGTGGTCTAAACCCTGGAGGTATGATGAGTAATGTCATCATCTATCGACTAGCCTGGCCTCGGTTTATATAATGTACCAGAGGCCTAGGATAACAAGAGTCCTAGCCGAATACGCCGGTGGGGAGGAGTCCTTGTCTTGATCACCAAGTCATGTGGAATCTTCCTTGTATGCGGCAACTGTCCAAACTGGCCCATGAGTATACGGCCATGGGGGTCCTCGGCCCAATCTAACTGATCGGGAGACGACGTGATGAGTACCCCCTTGTCCAGGACACCGTCAGTAGCCCCCTAAACTGGTCTTCAAGTTGGGGACGCTCCTCGATTCTTCCTAACTGTTCTTCATCTTCGGTCGTCGGTCTTGAAAAATGGTTCAACAAATCTCCTTATCTTCAATCTTGACGATCGCCAAAGTGCATCCGAAGAGTTTATATGTCGGGTATCCGAGGAGCCCCTTTAAGTTTACGGCCTTGATCAATGCCTTGTTATTATTTTGCCACACCTTAGGTTTTAATTTATTCCCGGGCGGTTGTTTCCTCTTGCATCCGAGCTCCAACGACGAATTGCATTCCAGGTATCTTTTGCAGCCAAGCACCAACGCCGAACTGCTTCCGAGCTCCAACGCCAGAATGTATCCGAGCTGCACTTCTGGAATGTATCCGAGCTCCACCGCCGGAATGTATCCGAGGAGTATTGTTACAGCCGAGCTCCAATGCCGAACTATATCCGAGCTCCAACGTTGGACTGTATCCGAGCTCCAACGCCGGACTATGTCCAAGCTCCAACGCCGGACTATATCCTAGGTGTCATAGATCACCTTGGTTCAAAAAACTTGAAGCAGTTTAGCCGAGCTTAATGCCGGAAAGGCCCTCGACGAAGCCAGCCACTAGCGTCCGAGCTTTATGCCGGACTGCTTCCGGGGCGTCTATTGTAGTCGAGCACCAACGCCGGACTGTATCCGAGGTGGTGCACCACCTCCGCCATGGGCTGATTTTTATGAATTTAATTCGGAATTATGCAATGTAATATCTGCCGGGATGTATGGCCAATAGCCCTCAAGGTGCGTGTTGGCCTAATATCCGGGATGCACCTGAAGAAAAAAATCAAACCGATGACCCTAGTAGCCCCCGAGACTCAGGTCGATTCATAAAATCAGCCCGAGGATCAAATCCAGCTCGGCAGCATACTTAGGAATAGAAACGTGGTGTGCAAAGTCCTCGAGACTCAGGTTGGGTGCGGCCGACCAACCTGAGGATAATAATCTCCTCGAAAACTATATTGCACTTTAAATTTTCTGCATTGGATTGTCAATGTAGTAGCCCCCGAGACACTGGTCGGGTGGTGACACTAGGTCAGGGGATCAATCTATTCAAGAGTCCGTAGTAAAATAACATGAAGCTATTCTTTCCGTTTGATCTATCCTAGAGTTCATACTAGAATAACACCTTAAGACACAAGTCAACCAAAACCCTAATGTCACCAAGATACTCCAATATCACCTCAAGTATCCGTGGGTATGTTTATATGATATGCATCACACAATCTCAGATTCATCTATTCAACCAACACAAAGTACTTCAAAGAGTGCCCTAAAGCTTCTACCGGACAGTCAAGACGAAAACGTGTGCCAACCCCTATGCATAAGTTCACAAGGTGAACCCGCAAGTTGATCACCAAAACATACATCAGGTAGATCACGTGAATATCCCATTGTCACCACAGATAAGCACGACAAGACATACATCAAGTGTTCTCAAATCCTTAAACACTCAATCCGACAAGACAACTTCAAGGGGAAAACTCAATTCATCACAAGAGAGTAGAGGGGGAGAAACATCATAAGATCCAACTATAATAGCAAAGCTCGAGATACATTAAGATCACATCACCTCAAGAATACGAGAGAGAGAGAGAGAGAGAGAGAGAGAGAGAGAGAGAGAGATCAAACACATAGCTACTGGTACATACCCTCAGCCCCGAGGGTGAAATACTCCTTCCTCGTCATGGAGAGCATCGGGATGATGAAGATGCCCACCGGTGAGGGATCCCCCCTCCGATAGGGTGCCGGAACAGGGGCCCGAGAGGTTTTTGGTGGCTACAGAGGCTTGCGGCGGGGGAACTCCCGATCTATTGTGATCCCTGATGTTTTAGGGTATATGGATACATATAGGTGAAACAAGTCGGTCAGGGAGCCACGAGGAGCCCACGAGGGTGAGGGCGTGCCCAGGGGCTAGGGCGCGCCTCCCTGCCTCGTGGCTTCCTTGTTGCTTCCCTGACATCTACTCCAAGTCTCCTGGATTTCTTTCGTTCCAAATATAACTCTCCCAAAGGTTTCATTCCGTTTGGACTCCATTTGATATTCCTTTTCTTCGAAACACTGAAATAGGCAAGAAAACAACAATTTGGGCTGGGCCTCCGGTTAATAGGTTAGTCCCAAAAATAATATAAAAGTGCTTAGTAAAGCCCATAAACATCCAAAACGGGTAATATAATAGCATGGAACAATCAAAAATTATAGATACGTTGGAGACGTATCATGGGCTCGGCGATGATCTCCATCCTGTCGTCCTGTCGGTCTTGGTCTTATTGCACCCGAATGGAAACCTTTGGCTGATTCCTCGGGACTTCGCGCCTACTACTTGCCTCTTTTGCACCAAAGAGGAAACTGGTACTCTGCACCCATTGGCACCCGCCTGGCCTTGGTCTTCATGGCTCACGTCAGCTGAGCCTCGTGAGGTCCACCTCACATAGAAGTCTCCGCTCCTTGGGAGCCAACCTGACGAGGCCAATCCCCTTGAAGGTCTTGGCATCACCCGCCTCATGAGCCTTGGCCCCTCGCGAGGGTCTTGAGTTGTTGGTGCTGAAGCTGGGACGTACCAAGCCATTGATGGAGCCATGCAGTGGGCCGTAGGCAGGGAAGTCTAGGTACCCCCGTATCCAGAACACTGACAGTAGCCCCCGAGCCAAAGGAACGCTCGGACTTAGCTTCTAGGCGAAGCCAAGGGGCAAGTGCGTAGCGCCGCGGGCCCTAACCGCCTGCGGCCTTGAATAACACGTGGTGATTCTGCACTTCCCCATGCTGCCTTGAAATCCGCCAAGCCTGGCGGCCGCCCGTTGCCAGAGCAGGTTGTCCCTGTAGATTGTTGCGCTCGGCCCTCGCTCCTTCTCTTCCTAGGATTGCAATCCTTCACGCATATTTGGTGCCAGTGCCGCTTCCCCTTCCTAGCTTCCGCCATGGCCCCACAGCAAAGGAAGAAGAAGGGGAGGTCGCGCGCCCTGGGTGGACCCCCGTCGGACTTGGAGCCAGCTCTTGAGCAGTCGACAGTGATCAATCAGGAGGGGCTATGAACGAGGTCTACCCTGCTCTCGCAGCTGATTCCAACGAGTGGAAAGCGACGGCCGCCCGACCTACGTCTTGGCTTGTGGATGATATGAGCACTAATACGTCTCCAACGTATCTATAATTTTTGATTGTTCCATGCTATTATATTACCCGTTTTGGATGTTTATGGGCTTTACTTTACACATTTATATCAATTTTGGGACTAACCTACTAACTGGAGGCCTAGCCCGTATTGCTGTTTTTTTGCCTATTTCAGTATTCCGAAGAAAAGGAATATCAAACGGAGTCCAAATGGAATGAAACCTTCAGGAGCGTGATTTTTGGAACGAACGTGATCGAAAGGACTTGGAGTGCAAGTCAATAAGCAGCCGAGGCGGCCACGAGGTTGGAGGGTGCGCCCCCCTATCTCGTGGGCCCCTCGGGCAGCCACCTACCTACTTCTTCCTCCTATATATACCCACGTACCCCGAGTACATCCAGGGAGCCAAGGAAAACCTAATTCCACCGCCGTAACCTTCTGTATCTGCGAGATCCCATCTTGGAGCCTTCGTCGGTGCTCCGCCAGAGGGGCAATCGGTCACGGAGGGCTTCTACATCAACACCATAGCCCCTCTGATGAGTTGTGTGTAGTTTACCACAGACCTTCGGGTCCATAGTTATTACCTAGATGGCTTCTTCTCTCTTTTTGGATCTCAATACCATGTTCTCCTAGATCTTCTTGGAGATCTATTCGATGTAACTCTTTTTGCGGTGTGTTTGTCGAGATCCGATGAATTCTGGGTTTATGATCAAATTTATCTATGAGAAATATTTGAATCTCCTCTGAATTCTGTTATGTGTGATTAAGTTATCTTTTCAAGTCTCTTCGAATTATTAGTTTGGTTTGGCTTACTAGATTGATCTTTCTTGCAATGGGAGAAGTGCTTAGCTTTGGGTTCAATCTTGCGGTGTCCTTTCCCAGTGACAGCAGGGCAGCAAGGCACGTATTGTATTGTTGCCATCGAGGATAAAAAGATGAGGTTTATATCATATTGCATGAGTTTATCCCTCTATATCATGTCATCTTTCTTAATGCGTTACTTTGTTCTTTATGAACTTAATACACTAGATGCATGCTGGATAGCGGTCGATGTGTGGAGTAATAGTAGTAGATGTAGGCAGGAGTCGGTCTACTTGTCACGGACGTGATGCTTATATGGATGATCATGCCTAGATAATCATATAATTATTCACTTTTCTATCAATTGCTCGACAGTAATTTGTTCACCCACCATAATACTTATGCTATCTTGAGAGAAGCCACTAGTGAAACCTATGGCCCCCGTGTCTATCCTTTATCATATAAGGTTTCAATCTACTTCTATTTGCATCTTTACTTTTCCAATCTACATTATCAAATACCAAAAATATATTTATCTTATCATACTATATCTATCAGATCTCACTTTCGCAAGTGGTCGTGAAGGGATTGACAACCCCTTTATTGCGTTGGTTGCGAGTTCTTTGTTTGTTTCTGTAGGTGCGTGGGACTTTTGAGGAGCTTCCTACTGGATTGATACCTTGGTTCTCAAAAACCGAGGGAAATAATTATGCTAATGTGCTGCATCACCCTTTCCTATTAAGGAAAACCAACGCAAGCTCAAGACGTAGCAAGAAGGATTTCTGGCGTCGTTGCCGGGGAGGTCTTTGCTCAAGTCAAGACATACCAAGTACCCATCACAAACTCATCTCCCTCGCATTTACATTATTTCCATTTGCCTCTAGTTTTCCTCTTCCCCACTTCACCCTTGCCGTTTTATCCGCCCTCTCTTTCCCAATCTCCTCTCTCTCTTTCGCTTGCCTTTTTCTGTTTGCTTGTGTGTTGGATTACTTGTTGCCAAGGCGCAAGATAATACCAAATTTTGTGATTACTCCAATACCAATAACAATGATTTCCTTAGTACTCCGATTGCTCCTCTTAATGATGTTGAGTCTTGTGAAATCAATACTACTTTGCCGAATCTTATTATGAAAGATCAATTCGCCGACCTTCGTAGTGAAGATGTCGCTTCCCATCTAAACAACTTTGTTGATTTGTGTGATATGCAAAAGAAGAAAGATACGGATATGATATTGTTAAATTGAAGTTATTTCCATTTTCAGTAAGAGATCGTGCTAAAGTTTGGTTTTCATCTTTGCCTAAGAATAGTATTGATTCATGGAATAAGTGCAAAGATGCTTTTATCTCTAAATATTTTCCTCCTGCTAAGATCATCACTCTTAGGAACGATATTATGAATTTTAAACAACTTGATCATGAGCATGTTGCCCAATCTTGGGAAAGAATGAAATTGATGATTCACAATTGCCCTACTCATGGTTTGAATTTATGGATGATCATACAAAAATTTTATGCCGGATTGAACTTTGTTTCTAGAAATCTTTTAGATTCGGCCGCGGGAGGCACGTTTATGGAAATCACTTTAGGAGATGCTACAAAACTTCTTGATAATATTATGGCTAATTATTCTCAATGGCACACCGAAAGATCTACTAGTAAAAAAGTGCATGCTATAGAAGAAATTAATGTTTTGAGTGGGAAGATGGATGAACTTATGAAATTATTTGCTACTAAAAGTGCTCCTCTTGATCCTAATGATATGCCTTTGTCTACTTGGATTGATAATAATAATGAATCTATGGATGTGAAATTTGTTGGTAGGAATCGTTTTGGAAACAATGCTTATAGAGGAAACTTTAATCCTAGACCGTTCCCTAGTAATTCCTCTAATAATTATGGAAATTCCTACAATAATTCTTATGGTAATAAGATGCCCTCTGATTTTAATGCCTTTCTTGAAGAAAAAATGCACAAAGTTGATGATTTGGCTAGGAACGTTGATAGACTTTCGCTTGATGTTGATTCTCTTAAACTTAGATCTACTCCTCCTAAGCATGATATCAATGAGTCTCTCAAAGCAATGAGAATTTCCATTGATGAGTGCAAGGAAAGAACCGCTAGATTGCGTGCTAAGAAAGATTGCTTTATAAAAGCGTGTTCTTCTAGTTTCAATGAAAATAATTATGAAGATCTTAAAGTTATTGATGTGTCCCCTATTAGATCTTTGTTTTGCAATATGAATCTTAATAATGATGGGACTGGAGATGAGTCAAATTTAGTTAAAAGGTGTCCCAATAATTCGGAGTTTTTAGATCTTGATGTTAAATTTGGTAAAAGTGGGATTGGAGAGGTCAAGACTTTAAATAGCATTGAACCCACTATCTTGGATTTTAAGGAATTTTATTATAATAATTGTTCTTTAGAAGGTTGTATTTCCTTGTTGCAATCCGTTGTGAATTCTCCTCATGCTTATAGTCAAAATAAAGCTTTTACCAAACATATCGTTGATGCCTTGATGCATTCTTTTGATGAAAAACTTAATTTGGAAGTTTCTATAACTAGAAAACTTAATGATGAGTGGGAACCTACTATAAAGATTAAAATTTAAGATCATGAGTGTTATGCTTTGTGTGATGTTGGTGCTAGTGTTTCCACGATTCTGAAAACTTTATGTGATATTCTAGGTTTCCATGATCTTGATGATTGCTCTTTAAATCTGCACCTTTCGGATTCCACCATTAAAAAGCCAATGGGAAGAATCAATGATTTTCTCATTGTTGCAAATCGAAATTTGGTGCCCGTATATTTTATCATTCTTGATATAGATTGCAATCTTTCTTGCCCTATTATTCTTGGTAGACCTTTCCTTAGAACGATTGGCGCGATTATTGATATGAAGGAAGGGAATATTAGATTCCAATTTCCATTAAGGAAAGGCATGGAGCACTTTCCAAGAAAGAAAGTCAAATTACCTTATGAATCTATCATGCGAGTTGCTTATGAATTGAGCGCCAAAGATGGCACTACTTGAATCTATCCTCGCTTTTATGCCTTGCTAGGGGCGTTAAACGATAGCGCTAGTTGGGAGGCAACCCAATTTTATTTGTGTTTTTTTGTTTTTGTTCCTGTTTAGTAATAAATTTTTCATCTACCTTCCATTTAGATGTGTTTTTATGTTTTAATTAGTGTTTGTGCGAAGTAGAACCTATAGGATAAACTATGGTGATAGTTAATTTGATTCTGCTGAAAAACAGAAACTTTGCATGCACGAAATTAGTTTGGTTAATTCACAGAAATGTGCTTTTGCGTTGATTCTTTTTGATGTAGATCAATAGACAAAATTCCCAGGACTTCCTATTTTGGTAGGATGTTTAGAGTTCCAGAAGTATTTTGGTAGGACTGTTCTGTTTTTGACAGATTCTTTTTTTCGTGTGTTCTTTGCTTATTTTGATGCATCTATGGCTAGTATTAAGTGGTATGAACCATAGAGAACTTGGAATAAAGTAGGTTTAACACCAATATAAATAAATAATGAGTTCATTATAGTACCTTATGTGGTGGTTTTTTCTTTCTTTCACTAACGGAGCTTATGAGATTTCCTGTTGAGTTTTGTGTTGTGAAGTTTTCATGTTTTGGGTAAAGATTTGATGGACTATGGAATAAGGAGTGGCAAGAGCCTAAGCTTGGGGATGCTCATGGCACCCCAAGATATTCAAGAATAGCCAAAAGCCTAAGCTTGGGGATGCCCCCGGAAGGCATCCCCTCTTTCGTCTTTGTTTATCGATAACTTTACTTGGAGCTATATTTTTTATTCGCCACATGATATGTGTTTTTCTTGGAGCGTCTTGTATGATATTAGTATTTGTTTTTTAGTTTTCCACAATCATCCTTTCTGTACACACCTTTTGGGAGAAGCCCACTTGATTGGAATTTATTAGAATACTCTATGTGCTTCACTTATATCTTTTGAGCTAGGTAGTTTTTGCTCTAGTGCTTGACTTATATCTTTTAGAGCACGGCGGTGGCTTAATTTTGTAGAAATTGCTAGTCTCTCATGCTTCACTTATATTATTTTGATAGTCTCTTAGAACAACATTGTATTTGCTATGGTTATAAAATTGGTCCTAGAATGGTGGGCATCCA
Organism: Triticum dicoccoides; assembly: GCF_002162155.2. NCBI lineage: Eukaryota > Viridiplantae > Streptophyta > Magnoliopsida > Poales > Poaceae > Triticum > Triticum dicoccoides. The sequence goes on from NC_041389.1 coordinate 493,633,512, forward strand.
AGTTGGGTATAATAAAAACTATCATAGAAAGTGAATTGGATGCTATGATCAATTTGATACTTGATAATTGTTTTGAGATATGGAGGTAGTGATATTAAAGTCATGCTAGTTGGGTGATTATAAATTTAAAGAATACTTGTGTTGAAGTTGGCAAGTCCTGTAGCATGCACGTATGGTGAAAGTTGTGTAAAAAATTTGAAACATGAGGTGTTCTTAGGTTGTGCATCCTTATGAGTGGCGGTCGGGGACGAGTGATGGTCTTTTCCTACCAATCTATCCCTCTAGGAGCATGCACGTAGTGCTTGGTTTTTGATGACTTGTAGATTTTTCGCAATGAGCATATGAGTTCTTTTGACTAATGTTGAGTCCATGGATTATACGCACTTTTACCTTTCCATCATTGCTAGCCTCTTCGGTATCGTGCATTGCCCTTTCTCACCTTGAGAGTTGGTGCAAACTTCGTCGATGCATCCAAACCCCGTGATATGATACGCTCTATCACACATAAACCTCCTTATATCTTCCTCAAAACAGCCACCATACCTACCTATTATGGCATTTCCATAGCCATTCCGAGATATATTGCCATGCAAATTTCCACCGTTCCGTTTATCATCATGACACGCATTACTATTGTCATATTGCTAGTGCATGATCATGTAGTTGACATCATATTTGTGGCGAGGCCACTTTGAATAATTTTTCATACATGTCACTCTTGATTCATTGCCCATCCTGGTACACCACCGGAGGCATTCATATAGAGTCATATCTTGTTCTAGTTTTGAGTTGTAATTCATGAGTTGTAAATCAATAAAAGTGTGATGATCATCATTATTAGAGCATTGTCCCCAAAAAGAAAAAAAAAGGAAAGGCCAAAAAGGGAAAAAAAGGAAGGCCAAAGAAAAAAAAGGCCAAAAGAAAAAAGGCCCAAAAAAGAAAAAAAAGAAAAGAAAATAAATAAAAAGGGGGCAATGTTACTATCTCTTTCACACTTGTGCTTCAAAGTAGCACCATGTTCTTCATATAGAGAGTCTCATATGTTGTCACTTTCATATACTAGTGGGAATTTTTCATTATAGAACTTGGCTTGTGTATTCCTACGATGGGCTTCCTCAAAATGCCTAGGTATTCGTGAGCAAGAAAGTTGGATGCACACCCACTAGTTTTCTTTTGTTGAGCTTTCATACATTTATAGCTCTAGTGCATCCATTGCATGGCAATCCCTACTCCTCATGTTGACATCAATTGATGGGCATCTCCATAGCTCGTTGATTATCCTCATCAATATGAGACTTTCTCATGTTTTTGTCTTCACCACACAATCCCCATTATCATATTCTATTCCACCCATAGTGCTATATCCATGGCTCATGCTCATGTATTGCGTGAAAGTTGAAAAAGTTTGAGATTATTTAATTATGAAACAATTGCTTGGCTTGTCATCGGGGGTGTATAATGTCGGTGTTCTGGGAACGGAGGTCCCTAGACTTGCCTGTCTGCGGCCTGTGGCATGGCTCAAGAGGTGGCCCAGTGCGGCCCATCTTCATCAACTCCAGCTCAAGACCCTCGCGAGGGGCCAAGCCTCGCGGGGCGGACGACAGGAAGCTTCCTCAGGGGCGGCCTCACCTGGCAGGCTCGCGAGGAGGCGGAGAGATCAAGGCAAGGGTACCTCGCGAGGTGCTCAAGACACAAGCCATGACAATCGAGACCAGGCGGGCGCTAGGCGGGCGCCGGCCTGGGCAGTGTCCTTGTTTCCCCTTTGGTGCAAAGGGGGCAAGCGCAGGCACGGAGTACCAAGGCGTCAAGTAAAGGTTACCATTTCAGTGCAAGGAGACCAAGACCAGCAGAGCGGCGGGACGGAGGTCACCGTGGAGCCCAAGACGGCGTCATCGTCAGGGCCTTTGGCGGTCAAAGACCAAATTTAGTTAGGATAAGTTGTACTAGATGTTCCCCTTCAAAATGGTCATTGTTGGCGTCCTTCCCGCTCAATATTTGGGAAGAGGGCCATGGCCTCTATATATAGAGCTAGCCACCACAATAGAGGGCATCGGATAGAGTCCCCATCAGATTGAGAGGCGATCGAACTCTCCCAAGTAGTTCATCGCACCAGCTCAAGAACACCTCTCACGAGGCTGTTCTCCAGTGTACTGTTCATCATCAGCCCCTGAGGCAATCCACGCACCACACAATGGAGTAGGGTATTACACCACAATGGTGGCCTAAACCAGTATAAACCCTGTGCCCCTTGTGTTGTTCATCTTGCTAGTCTAGATTCTCAGCGAGGCGTCGGGACGTAGGTTGGTAGAGGAGAGATCTTCGCGCGCACCCCAGAGTTCAAACCTTAAGGGTGTGCCGGAACCCAACATCTGACATTTGGCGCACCAGGTAGGGGTGTGCCAGAATCTTTCCCTCTGTCGTCTTGCGTCCCATCGTCTGTCGTGTCCATGGCTGACGCTCGCCGAGCTCGAGCCGAGCATCGGGCTGCTCTGGCTGCCCACGTCGCCCAGACGGCTCCCGTCGGTGGGCCTCCCCGTCATTCCCCTTCGCCTGCCGCCCATGCTGCCACCGTCCCGACGGGGAATGAGCAGCAGGCGTCGTTGCTGCATCCCTCGGTGCGGCAGGAAGGCTGCACCGCTACCCCGTTGCTGACTCCCGCAAGCTCGTCGTCTCGCGACTGTCGCGCTCCTGCGGACGCGCAAGCCTTGTTGCTCCTAGCGCGTGAGCTCCTGCACTACCGCCCCGTCGACAACCTCTATGAAGAGTGGCTGGATTGCATCACCGAGCTCGTCAGCGCCGCAGGGGGCTCCCCTGCGCCGTCCCTCTCGCTGCATCACCCTCCGTCCTGCGCGGGTAACGCAGCTCCGGAGGCGCCTCCACCGCCTCCTCCCCAAGAGGGCGCCCTGGCTCCGAGGCGCGCGGCCCCTGGGCGAGACCCGCCGCGCCTAGCGCCTGTGCAGCAAGAAAGGAGCTGCCAAGAAGTCCCTCGCGCTGAAGAAGGCACTCGCGTGCTCCCTGCACCGGGGTGCCATGATCGCATTCCGGCTCCAACACGCCAAGTCCCCGCGCTGCTCCTGGCGGGCAGTACGCAGAGACCCCCTGGATCATGCCCTACGTCAGCAGAGGCCCCCAGTGGCTACCGTGGGCTGTCGCGCCTTCACCACCGACATGCGCAGCGTGGCCTGGCCGGGCAAGGTCAAGACAGATCTTCCTCCTCGCTATGACGGCACCGCCGACCGCACGGAGTTCCTCCAGCTCTATGAGCTGGGCATCGAAGCGGCCAACAGAGACGAAAAAGTCATGGCAAATTGGTTACCCAAGGCGCTCAAGGACGATGCCCGCACCTGGCTCCTGAACCTGCCTCCCAGCACGATCTCCTCTTGGGACGAGATGCGCACCCGCTTCATCACCAACTTCCAAGGCACGCGCGACCGGCTCCCTGCCATGAGCGACCTGCGCCGCATCAAGCAGCAGCTGTTGGGGAACGTAGCAGAAATTCAAAATTTTCTATGCATCACCAAGATCAATCTATGGAGAAATCTAGCAACGAGGGGAAGGGGAGTGCATCTACATACCCTTGTAGATTACTAAGCGAAAGCGTTCAAGAGAACGGGGTTGAGGGAGTCATACTCGTCGTGATCCAAATCACCGGAGATCCTAGTGCCGAACGGACGGCACCTCCGCGTTCAACACACATGCAGCCCGGTGACGTCTCCCATGCCTTGATCCAGCAAGGAGAGAGGGAGAGGTTGGGGAAGACTCCGTCCAGCAGTAGCACAACGGCGTGCTGGTGGTGGAGGAGCGTGGCACTCCAGCAGGGCTTCGCCAAGCTCCGCAAGAGACGAGGAGGGAGAGAGGTAGGGCTGCACCAAGGAGAGGAAAAACTCATGTGTTTGCAACCCCCAATACCTCGAGTATATATAGGGGAAGGGGAGGGGCTGCACCCCCATCTAGGGTTCCCTCCTAGGGGTGGCGGCAGCCCCAAAATCCATCTAGGGTGCGGCCAAGGGGGGAGAGGGGGAAACTTGCCCCCCAAGCAAGGTGGAGGCGCCCCCTTCCCAAACCCAAGGTGCCTTGGGCCCTGGTGGGGGGGCGCACCAGCCCACCTGGGGCTGGTCCCCTCCCACACTTGGCCCATGCAGCCCTCTGGGGCCGGTGGCCCCACCTGGTGGACCCCCGGGACCCTCCCGGTGGTCCCGGTACGTTATCGATAGCACCCGAAACTTTTCCGGTGACCAAAACAGGACTTCCCATATATAAATCTTTACCTCTGGATCATTCCGGAACACCTCATGATGTCCGGGATCTCATCCGGGACTCCAATCAACATTCAGTCACCACGTATATCTATTCCCTATAACCCTAGCGTCATCGAACCTTAAGTGTGTAGACCCTACGGGTTCGGGAACCATGCAGACATGACGGAGACAACTCTCCGGCCAATAACCAACAGCGGGATCTGGAGACCCATGTTGGCTCCCACATGTTCCACAATGATCTCATCGGATGAACCACGATGTCAAGGATTCAATCAAATCCGTATACAATTCCCTTTGTCTAGCGGTATAGTACTTGCCCGAGATTCGATCGTTGGTATCCCGATACCTTGTTCAATCTCGTTACCGGGAAGTCTCTTTACTTGTTCCGTAACACATCATCCCGCGATCAACTCCTTGATCACATTGTGCACATTATGATGATGTCCTACCGAGTGGGCCCAGAGATACCTCTCCGTCACACGGAGTGACAAATCCCAGTCTCGATTCGTGCCAACCCAACAGACACTTTCGAAGATACCCGTAGTGCACCTTTATGTCCACCGAGTTACGTTGTGACGTTTAGTACACCCAAAGCATTCCTACGGTATCTGGGAGTTGCACAATCTCATGGTCTAAGGAAAAGATACTTGACATTTAGAAAAGCTTTAGCATACGAACTACACAATCTTGTGCTAGGCTTAGGATTGGGTCTTGTCCATCACATCATTCTCCTAATGATGTGATCCCGTTATTAATGACATCCAATGTCCATGGTCAGGAAACCATGACCATCTGTTGATAAACGAGCTAGTCAACTAGAGGCTCACTAGGGACATGTTGTGGTCTATGTATTCACACATGTATTGCGGTTTCCGGTCAATACAATTATAGCATGAATAATAGGCAATTATCATGAACAAGGAAATACAATAATTACCATTTTATTATTGCCTCTAGGGCATATTTCCAATAGTCTCCCACTTGCACTAGAGTCAATAATCTAGTTCACATCACTATGTGATTGTAATGAATCGACACCCATGGGGTTTGATCATATCTCGCTTGTGAGAGAGGTTATTATTCAACGGATCTGAACCTTTTAGATCTGTGTGTTTTTGCAAATCTCTATGTCATCTCCTAGATGCAGCTACCACGCTCTATTTGGAGCTATTCCAAATAACTGTTCTACTATACAAATCCGGTTTACTACTCAGAATAATCTGGATTAGTGTCAAAGTTTGCGTCGGCGTACCCTTTTACGACGAACTCTTTTACCACCTCCATAATCGAGAAAATTCCTTAGTCCACTAGTTACTAAGGATAAGTTTGACCGTTGTCCTGTGATACATTCCTGGATCACTCTTGTACCCCTTGACTGACTCATGGCAAGGTACACTTCAGGTGCGGTACACAACATAGCATACCATAGAGCCTACGTCTGAAGCATAGCGGACGACCTTCGTCCTTTCTCTCTCTTCTGCCGTGGTCATGTCTTGAGTCTTACTCAATACTCACACCATATAACACAGCCAATAACTCCTTCTTTGCTGATCTATTTTGAACTCCTTCAAAATCTTGTCACGGTATGTATTCATTTGAAAGTACTATTAAGCGTTTTGATCTATCCTTATAGATCTTGATGCTTAATGTTCACATAGCTTAATCCAGGTTTTCCATTGAAAAACACTTTTCAAATAACCCTATATGCTTTCCAGAAATTCTACATCATTTTCGATCAACAATATGTCAACAACATATACTCATCAGAAATGCTATAGTGCTCCCACTCACTTCTTTGGAAATACAAGTTTCTCATAAATTTGTATAAACCTAAAATCTTTGATCATCTCATCAAAGCGTATATTCCAACTCCGAGATGCTTACTCCAGTCCTTAGAAGGATTGATGGAGCTTTGCACACTTGTTAGCATCTTTCAGGATTGACAAAACCTTCTGATTGTATCACATACAACCTTTCCTCAAGAATATCATTGAGGAAACAATGTTTTGACATCCTATCTGCAAGATTTCATAAATCATGCAGTATATTGCTAATATAATTGCAACAGACTCTTAGCATCGCTACGAATGAGAAAGTCTCATCGCAGTCAACTCCTTGAACTTGTTGGAAAACAACTTAACGACAAGTCGAGCTTTCTTAATGGTGATACTTACCATCATTGTCTGTCTTTCTTTTAAAATCCATATGTACCCAATAGCCTTACGACCATCAAGTAGTTCTTCCAAAGTCTATACTTTGTTTTCATACATGGATCCTCTCTCGGATTTTATGGCCTCGAGCCATTCGTCGGAATCTGGGCCAACCATCGCTTCTCCATAGCTCGTAGGTTCATTGTTGTCTAGCAACATGACCTCCAAGACAGCATTACCGTACCACTCTGAAGCAGTACGCGTCCTTGTCGTCCTATGAGGTTTGGTAGTGAATTGATCGGAAGTTTCATGATCACTATCAACAACTTCCACTTCAATTGGTGTAGGTGCCACAGGAACAACTTCTTGTGCCCTGCTACACACTGGTTGAAGTGATGGTTCAATAACTTCATCAAGTCTCCACCATCCTCCCACTCAATTCTTTCGAGAGAAACTTTTTCTCTAGAAAGGACCTGTTTCTAGAAACAATTACTTTTGCTTCCGGATCTGAATTAGGAGGTATACCCAACTGTTTTGGGTGTCCTATGAAGATGTATTTATCCGCTTTGGGTTCAAGCTTATCAGGATGAAACTTTTTCACATAAGCGTCGCAGCCCCAAACTTTCGAGAAACGACAGCTTAGGTTTCTCTAAACCATAATTCATACGGTGTCATCTCAACGGAATTACATGGTGCCCTATTTAAAGTGAATGTGGTTGTCTCTAATGCTTGACCCATGACCGATAGTGGTAATTCAATAAGAGACATCATAGTGTGCCCCATATCCAATAGGGTGCATCTATGATGTTCAGACACACCATCACACTATGGAGTTCCAGGAGGTATTAGTTGTGAAACAATTTCCACAATGTCTTAATTGTGTACCAAACTCGCAACTCAGATATTCACCTCTATGATCATATCATAGAAATTTTATCCTCTTGTCACGACGATCTTCAACTTCACTCTGAAATTACTTGAACCTTTCAATAATTCAGACTTGTGTTTCATCAAGTAAATATCCTCAACATCTACTCAAATCGTCTGTGAAGTAAGAACACAAAGATATCCACTGCGTGCCTCGACACTCATTGGACAACACACATCAAAAATGTATTACTTCCAACAAGTTGCTCTCTTGTTCCATCTTACTGAAAACGAGGCTTTTTAGTCATCTTGCCCATGTGGTATGATTTGCATGTCTCAAGTGATTTAGAATCAAGTGAGTCCAAATGATCCATCTGCATGGAGTTTCTTCATGCGCACATACCAATAGACATGGTTTGCATGTCTCAAACTTTTCAAAAACGAGTGAGTCCAAAGATCCATCAACATGGAGCTTCTTCATGCGTTTTATACCAACATGACTGAAATGGCAGTGCCACAAGCAGGTGGAACTATCATTACTATCTTATATCTTTTGGCATGAACATGTGTACCACTACGATCGAGATTCAATAAACCATTCTTTTAGGTGCAAGACCATTGAAGGTATTATTCAAATAAATAGAGTAACCATTATTCTCCTTAAATGAATAACCGTATTGCGATAGACATAATCCAATCATGTCTATGCTCAACACAAACACCAAATAAACATTATTTAGGTTTAACACCAATCTTGATGGTAGAGGGAGCAGGCGATGCTTGATCACATCAACCTTGGAAACACTTCCAACACACATCGTCATCTCACCTTTAGCTAGTCTCCGTTTATTCCGTAGCTCTTTTATTTCGAGTTACTAACATTTAGCAACCGAATCGGTATCTTAATACCCTGGTGCTACTAGGAGTACAAGTAAAGTACACATTTAGTATAATGTATATCCAATATACTTATGTCAACCCTGCCAGCCTTCTCATCTACCAAGTATCTAGGGTAGTCATGCTTCAGTGACCGTTCCCTCATTACAGAAGCACTTAGTCTCGGGTTTGGGTTCAACCTTGGGTTTCTTCACTAGAGCAGCAACTGATTTGCCATTTCATGAAGTATCCCTTCTTGCCCTTGCCCTTCTTGAAACTAGTGGTTTCACTAACCATCAACAATTGATGCTCCTTCTTGATTTCTACTTTCACGGCGTCAAACATTGCGAATATTTCAGGGATCATCATATCTATCCCTGATATGTTATAGTTCATCACAAAGCTCTAGCAGCTTGGTGGCAATGACTTTGGAGAAACATCACTATCTCATCTGGAAGATTAACTCCCACTCGATTCAAGTGATTGTTGTACTCAGACAATCTGAGCACAAGCTCAACGATTGAGCTTTTCTCCCTTAGTTTGCAGGCTAAGAAACTCGTCGGATGTCTTATACCTCTTCACGTGGGCACGAGCCTGAAATCCCAATTTCAGCCCTCGAAACATCTCATATGTTCCGCGACATTTCGAAATCGTCTTTGGTGCCTCAATTCTAAACTTTTTAACATTACTGAACTATCATATAGTTATCAAAATGTGTATGTCAGATGTTCGCAACATCCACAGACGACTTTCGAGGTTCAGCACACCGAGCGGTGCATTAAGGACATAAGCCTTCTACGCAATAATGAGGACAATCCTCAGTTTACAGACCCAGTCTGCATAATTGCTACTATCAACTTTCAACTATATTTTCTCTAGGAACATATCTAAATAGTAGAACTAAAGCGCGAGCTACGACATAATTTGCAAGAACCTTTTGACTATGTTCAGGATAATTAAGTTCATCTTATGAACTCCCACTCAGATAGACATCCCTCTAGTCATCTAAGTGATACATGATCTGAGTCAACTAGGTCGTGTCCGATCATCACGTGAGACAGACTAGTCATCACCGGTGAACATCTTCATGTTGATCGTATCTGCCATACGACTCATGCTCGACCTTTCGTCTCTTGTGTTCTGAGGCCATGTCTGTACATGCTCCTCTCGTCAAGTCAACCTAAGTGTTTCGTGTGTGTAAATCTGGCTTACACCCGTTGTATGTGAATGTTAGAATCTATCACACCCGATCATCACGTGGTGCTTCGAAACAACGAACTTTCGCAACGGTGCATAGTTAGGGGGGCCACTTTCTTGAAATTTTATGAGGGATCATCTTATTTACTATCGTCGTTCTAAGCAAATAAGATGCATAAACATGATAAACATCACATGCAATCAAAAAGTGACATGATATGGCCAATATCATTTTGCTCCTTCTGATCTCCATCTTCGCGGCTCCATGATCATCATCGTCACCGGCATGACACCATGATCTCCATCATCGTGTCTCCATGAAGTTGTCTCGCCAACTATTACTTCTACTACTATGGCTAACGGTTTAGCAATTAAGTAAAAAGTAATTACATGGCGTTATTCAGTGACACGCAGGTCATACAATAAATAAAGACAACGCCTATGGCTCCTGCCGGTTGTCATACTCATCGACATGCAAGTCATGATTCCTATTACAAGAACATGATCAATCTCATACATTACATATCATTCATCGCATTCTTTTGGCCATATCACATCACGTAGCATACCCTGCAAAAACAAGTTAGACGTCCTCTAATTGTTGTTTGCATGTTTTACGTGGCTGCTATGGGTTTCTAGCAAGAACGTTTCTTACCTACGCAAAAGCCACAACGTGATATGCCAATTGGTATTTACCCTTCATAAGGACCCTTTTCATCGAATCCGATCCGACTAAAGTGGGAGAGACTGGCACCCGCTAGCCACCTTATGCAACAAGTGCATGTCAGTCGGTGGAACCTGTCTCACGTAAGTGTACGTGTAAGGTCGGTCCGGGCCACTTCATCCCACAATACCGTCGAAACAAGATAGGACTAGTAACGGTAAGCATCTTGAACAAAATCAACACCCACAACAACTTGTGCTCTACTCGTGCAAAGAATCTACGCAATAGACCTAGCTCTGATACCACTGTTGGGGAACGTAGCAGAAATTCAAAATTTTCTACGCATCACCAAGATCAATCTATGGAGAAATCTAGCAACGAAGGGAAGGGGAGTGCATCTACATACCCTTGTAGATCACTAAGCGGAAGCGTTCAAGAGAACGGGGTTGAGGGAGTCGTACTCGTCGTGATCCAAATCACCGGAGATCCTAGTGCCGAACGGACGACACCTCCGCGTTCAACACACGTGCAGCCCGGTGACGTCTCCCACGCCTTGATCTAGCAAGGAGAGAGGGAGAGGTTGGGGAAGACTCCGTCCAGCAGCAGCACAACGGCGTGCTAGTGGTGGAGGAGCGTGGCACTCCAGCAGGGCTTCGCCAAGTACCGCAAGAGACGAGGAGGGAGAGAGGTAAGGCTGCGCCAAGGAGAGGAAAAACTCATGTTTTTGAAGCACCCAATACCTCAAGTATATATAGGGGAAGGGGAGGGGCTGCGCCCCCATCTAGGGTTCCCTCCCTAGGGGTGGCTGCAGCCCCAAAACCCATCTAGGGTGCGGCCAAGGGGGGGAGAGGGGGAAACTTGCGCCCCAAGCAAGGTGGAGGCGCCCCCTTCCCACACCCTAGGAACCTTGGGCCCTGGTGGGGGGGCGCACCAGCCCACCTGGGGCTGGTCCCCTTCCACACTTTTCCCATGCAGCCCTCTGGGGCCGGTGGCCCCACCTGGTGGATCCCCGGGACCCTCCCGATGGTGCCGGTACGTTACCGATAGCACCCGAAACTTTTCCGGTGACCAAAACAGGAGTTCCCACATATAAATCTTTACCCCCGGATCATTCCGGAACTCCTCGTGTAGTCCGGGATCTCATCCGGGACTCTGAAAAACATTCGATAACCACTTATATCTATTCCCTATAACGTTAGCGTCATCGAACCTTAAGTGTGTAGACCCTACGGGTTTGGGAACCATGCAGACATGACCGAGACAACTCTCCGGCCAATAACCAACAGCGGGATCTGGATACCCATGTTGGCTCCCACATGTTCCACGATGATCTCATCGGATGAACCACGATGTCAAGGATTCAATTAATCCCGTATACAATTCCCTTTGTCTAGCGGTATAGTACTTGCCCGAGATTCGATCGTCCGTATCCCGATACCTTGTTCGATCTCGTTACAGGCAAGTCTCTTTACTCGATCCATAACACATCATCCCATGATCAACTCCGTGATCACATTGTGCATGTTATGATGATGTCCTACCGAGTGGGCCTAGAGATACCTCTCCGTCACACGGAGTGACAAATCCCAGTCTCGATTCGTGCCAACCCAACAAACACTTTTGGAGATACCCGTAGTGCACCTTTATAGCCACCCAGTTATGTTGTGACGTTTGGTACACCCAAAGCATTCCTACGGTATCCGGGAGTTGCACAATCTCATGGTCTAAGGAAAAGATACTTGACATTTAGAAAAGCTTTAGCATACGAACTACACGATCTTGTGATAGGCTTAGGATTGGGTCTTGTCCATCACATCATTCTCCTAATGATGTGATCCCGTTATCAATGACATCCAATGTCCATGGTAAGGAAACCATGATAGGGACATGTTGTGGTCTATGTATTCACACATGTATTGCAGTTTCCGGTCAATACAATTATAGCATGAATAATAGACAATTATCATGAACAAAGAAATACAATAATAACCATTTTATTATTGCCTCTAGGGCATATTTCCAACAGCAGCCAGGAGAGACCCTATAGAAGTACATTCAGTGCTTCAACAACGCTCGCCTCAAGATCCCCAGGGTGACTGAGGAAGCCATCATCTCAGCCTTCTCTTATGGCGTCTGTGACATCAAGATGAAGGGGGAACTGGCGATCCACAAAGATCTGTGCACATCACTGGAGCTGTTCAACTTGGCGACCAAGTGCGCCAGGACTGAGGAGGGACGCCTCTACCTCCTCGAGCTTCCAGCCGCTGATCCTGAAGAGAAGAAGTCCAGGCCAAGGATGTGAAGTGCAAGGGAGCAGTTGTGCTCACAGCTGAGCCAGACACCAAGCATGGCAGAGATCAGCCGGAGTCGTCCAAGGGCAGCTGCTATTGTGTGTACCACGGCCTTCACACCCACAACACCAACGAATGTTAAGAGCTCAGGGTTGTATGAGAAGGACGTGTCGGCCGATGCGTCAAGCGCGGTGATCAGGGCTATGGCCGAGGAGGAGGAAGAGGTGGAGGATGATGGGAAGATCGTGGCCCTTGCCAAGGGTGGCGTGACCAGCCTCGCGAGGACCGCTGGCAGGACCAGCCTCGCGAGGGGGCTCGGAGGGATCAGCCTCGTGAGGATCGCCCACAAGGCAACACAGGCCTTCCTCCTCTGCCACCACCGCCAAGAAGGAATGAAGACCAGGACCAGGACGAGGGGGCTAGGGGCTTCCAGGAGCCACGCGCTATCGCTTGCATCTTGGGCGGAGCTCAGGCCCCAGCTTCTCAGCACATATTCAAGTAGTTTGCTGCGAGGTGAACGCAATCCTCCCAAGGCTCGAGGCCTCACGCCCTCTCAGGTGGTCCACGTGCGCTATCACGTTCAGCTCAGCGGATCAGCTCAAGTGCGCATCAACAGCCGGGGTCCTCCCGATGCTCTGTTCCCAGTCATCAGCAATGTGTAGGTCACCAGGACCCTCATCGATGGAGGCGCAGGGCTCAACGTTCTATCTGTCGACACCTTGAACAACCTCCAAGTGCCTTACGATCCGCTTCAGCCAACCAAGCCTTTCTCAGGAGTCATTGATGGTTCTACCACCCTGATAGGGCAGGTCCGCCTCCCTATCACCTTCGGACAGCGCAAAAACTATCGTACTGAGCTCATCGACTTCAACATCGCCCACATTCGCCTGCCGTACAACGCCATCCTCGGGTATCCAGCCCTGGCCAAGTTCATGGCAGTGACTCACCATGGCTACAATGTCCTCAAGATGCCAGGAAGCGGTGGAGTCATTACAGTCCCCTGTGAGGAGAAAGTTGCAGTGTGTTCTCTCGAGCGTGCCTTCTAGGCCGCTTCAATCGAAGACCCGGATCACAAGAGCGGGAGCCTTCCCGTGGCAGTCCCTAAGTAGAAGAAGACATCACCTGGCCCGGAACCTTAGGAGGCAGGCACCTTCAGTGGCAAGGCGTCAGGACCCTCGCCCGCTCAAGGGGCGTCTCCCTCTGTCGCATAGGAAGGCGCGCCCGGCGCCCTCCTCGAGCAAGGCTCGAGGGCTCTCTCCTGGAGGGCCACCGACTTTGCCAAGGTCACGAGGGAGGCGCTCGGACACCACTTGGAGGCGTGCTTCGCGGCATGTTTCCCTCAGGAAGGTACAAGGCAAGGAAGATCCAACCCTCAGGAGTTCAGCACTAAAATCACCGAGGAGCTACAGGAGTCAAGAGTCTTGCGCGGCAGCCGCCGCTTACCCGCCGTAGCTCCCCATCCAGGTGAGGATGGTGGGCTGCGCGTCTGCATCGACATGCCAGGGCTCACCCGAGACGCGTCTTAGGAGCGCCGCTAGCCTTCGCGCGTGGGACGCTGCGAGGGCCCGCCCCACAGCTACATTCGCATGCCTCTCAGCCTGCCGAATGCGGCCGCTGCGCATCAGTGCCTGGTGCGGAGCATTCTGGAAGCTCAGGAGGTCAGACACAACGCGGTCCTAGCGGAGATAGGGATGGTCCTCGAAGAGCCGCCCGGACCCCTGGAGCCTCCCCAAGCTCAGGGCCCTGGGGGCTCGTGAGGATCGGCCTCGTCACCGCGCATCGTCAGCTACCCCAACACTCCTTCGTCTCTGAGGGAGTCCTGGACTAGGGGGTGTCCGGATAGCCGGACTATCATCGGCCGGACTCCAAGACTATGAAGATACAAGATTGAAGACTTCGTCCCGTGTCCGGATGGGACTTTTCTTGGAGTGGAAGGCAAGCTTGGCGATACGGATATGTAGATCTCCTACCATTGTAACCGACTCTGTGTAACCCTAGCCCTCTCCGGTGTCTATATAAACCGGATGGCTTTAGTCCGTAGGACGAACAACAATCATACCATAGGCTAGCTTCTAGGGTTTAGCCTCCTTGATCTCGTGGTAGATCTACTCTTGTAACCCACATCATCAATATTAATCAAGCAGGACGTAGGGTTTTACCTCCATCAAGAGGGCCCGAACCTGGGTAAAAACATCGTGTCCCTCGTCTCCTGTTACCATCCGCCTAGACGCACAGTTCGGGACCCCCTACCCGAGATCCGCTGGTTTTGACACCGACATTGCTGCTTTCATTGAGAGTTCCTCTGTGTCGTCGCCGATAGGCTCGATGGCTTCTTCGATCATCATCAACGACGCAGTCCAGGGTGAGACCTTCCTCCCCGGATAGATCTTCGTGTTCGGCGGCTTTGCACTGCGGGCCAATTCGCTTGGCCATCTAGAGCAGATCGAAAGTTACGCCCCCGGCCGTCAGGTTAGATTTGGAAGTTTGAACTTCCCGGCTGACATACGCGGGGACTTGATCTTCGATGGATTCGAGCCACAGCCAAGCGCGCCGCACTATCATGATGGGCATGATTTAGCTCTGCAGCCGGACAGTACCCTGTAGGCCGCACTCGAGCCCGCTCCAATCTTCAATTCGGAGCCGGCTGCGCAGATCAAGGATGGATGGCTAGACACCGCCTCGGGGGCTGCAACCTCTACGGCGTTAGATCCAAACACTGATCTTGTCCCTCATGAAGCTCGTGACTCTGAGGTGCCGGACTCCTTGCCGGACTCCGAACCTCCCGCGCCTCCACCAATCGAATCCGGTTGGGCGCCGATCATGGAGTCCACCGCAGCGGACATCTTTCAACACTCACCTTTTGGCGACATCTTGAGTTCGCTAAAGTATCTCTCATTATCAGGAGAGCCCTGGCCGGACTGCGGCCAGGACGGTTGGGATGCGGACGGCAAAGAAATTCAAAGCCCACCCACCACCCACTTGGTAGCCACTGTCGACGATCTAACCGACATGCTAGATTATGACTCCGAAGACATCGACGGTATGGACGACGACGCCGGAGACGACCAAGAACCAGCGCCTAACGGGCACAGGAAAGCCACCCCAACTCACGACGTATACATGGTGGGTACACCAAAAGGAAGCGACAATGAGGAAAAACGGGACGTGGCGAAGGACAACTCCCCCAATAAACAACCAAAATGGCTACGCAAGCGCCGCCCGAAGACCGGCCTCGATAAAAACGGCACCCATACGAACCCGGCCCTAGAGCAGGGCGAAGCAGTGGATGAAGCACATGCCACCAAGCAGCCATCCGAACATGATGAACTGGACAAGCAACCCATCCCCGGCGAAGACGATCTCACATCACCAGAGCATACGAACCTTCATAAAAGGCTCGTCGCCACTGCAAGAAGTTTGAAGAAGCAAAAGCGGAAGCTCAAAACAGCGGAGGACGCACTCAGAATAAGATGGAGCAAAGTACTCAACACCGCAGATAAATATGGCACTAGTCACCAGACAAAGAGCTACCCGAAGCGCAAGTTGTTGCCCGAATTTGACGAGGAGGCCTTAGAGCCCCCGCAGTCAAAAAAGAAAGAAGCTGCCTGGCCGGATAGACGACCGGATGACAGGCCAAGAGAAGCAAGGGGCGCCGCACACAAGCCGGCACATGATCAGCTTAAAGACCCTCGGAAAAAGGATGACCCAACCAAATCTATCTACGAGCCAAAAAAGAAGACTCCAGGAAGCAACATAACCCGCCGAGCATTTGAAGACAACAGCACACCCAAATACAAGGGCGCCGCACACCCACTATGTTTCACCGACGAGGTACTGGATCATGGATTTCCAGCGGGATTCAAACCCGTAAACATAGAGGCATATGACGGAACAACAGACCCCGGAGTTTGGATTGAGGATTATATCCTACACATACATATGGCCAGAGGAGACGATCTCCATGCCATAAAATACCTACCCCTCAAGCTCAAAGGGCTAGCTCGGCATTGGCTTAAAAGCCTCCCAGAAAATACCATTGGAAGTTGGGAATTGCTTGAAGATGCGTTTCGAGCAAATTTTCAAGGGACTTATGTCCGCCCTCCGGATGCAGACAATTTAAGTCACATAACTCAACAGCCCGGAGAGTCAGCATGCAAATTTTGGAACAGGTTCCTCACTAAAAAGAACCAAATAGTCGACTGTCCGGACGCTGAAGCCTTAGCAGCCTTTAAACACAACGTCCGAGACGAATGGCTTGCCAGACACCTCGGCCAGGAAAAACCAAGAACAATGGCCACACTAACAAGCCTCATGACCCGCTTTTGCGCGGGGGAAGACAGCTGGCTGGCTAGATGCAGCACCAGCGACACGAGTACATCCGAAGTCAGGGATGGAAATGGGAAATCACGACGCAGTAAAGATCAGCGCCAGAACAAGGAAAATGGCCCAAATAGTACGACGGTCAATGCCGGATTCAAAAGCTCTCTGCCGAATAACAAAACACTGCCCCTCAAGGACAACAGTGACGAGCTATCTAATCTAAACATGATTTTGGACAGGCTATGTCAAATACATGGTACCTCCGGAAAGCCTGCAAACCATACCCACAGAAATTGTTGGGTCTTCAAGCAGTCCAGCCGACTTAACGCCAAACACAAGGGGCTCGACACACCAAGCGAAAGTGACGAACCCCAAAAGCAGCACTCCGGACAACAAAAGACTTTCCCACAAGAAGTCAAGACAGTGAACTCACTTCATGTGATAACACGAAAAACACAGCGCGGCACCTGACATACCAGGACACCGTCCGCAGAATGGGGATAGACCCTACCAAAATTCGCCATAAACAGCACTTCCTTCAAAGGAGTGGCACCAGGCCTTTAAGCCAATTATACGGGCTCTGCACCACCAGAGGTTGTGTTCGGTTCATCCGACAACCCCCGTCGCGAAAAGTTCACTCTCCATAGCGCCCCATTTTACAGTGGCCATCGAGCACTCCTGGGACGCAAAGCTTTCGCCCGCTTTAACGCAATACCACACTACACGCCTTTTATACTTACAATGCCCGGTCAACGCGGCATAATCTCATTAAAGAGTAACTCCGAGTGTTCCTCGACCACGGAGAGCGTGGGGCTGCCTCGACAGCTAATCCGACCTTGCAGGTCAAGGCCCCTAAACACAGGTCATTCAGACCCCGGACACGGTTAGGCGAGTCCGGCGTAAATAAACAAGGGGCTTCCCAGCCGCATACCCCCTCTATAAGGGGCAGCGCGTCTAAATGATGAGAGCTAATAAAGCTCAACTTTCTTCATCTTCCAAATTATACTTTATTTTAATACAAATTTTGCACGATATTTCTTAGAAACTAAGTCCTTCTCTTTTACAGATGAAGCACGTGCTACACCCATCCAGGATACAGCACAACGGAGACACAGGCACAGACGTGCAGCAGGGATCCGTCGCAAGGATTCTTTTCAGATTAAGACCCTGCGTAAACCTTTCTTACTGTCTCTTGTTGATACACATCCCCCGGTTTCCTACCATAGCCGAGGAGGAGGCTGGCGTTTTGGCATCGGCCGCGTCAGAAGTTCCCGCCTGTACCTGGACACTAGGGGCTTAGGGCATTGTTCTGCCCAGTATCATAAAGACCGAACACCTCAAGGAGTGTTCGGCTCGAGTTAGGCCTTATATGCACCAGATCCGAATCATGTCTTTGGTCAAATGTTGGGTTTGCCCGGCTCCTGTGTTTTGCTGCCTTACATTCCGTATCATCCGCTAACGCGGCACCAGGAGAACTACTGTGATTGTGCCCCGGTTCGGCCGGGCGAGCACCTTAGTAGAGAAAGCCGAAAACTGACTGTCATGATATAGCGAGAGACTGGTCAACCACTCGATCGACCATTGCAATGTTTAGAATTCCTCCGCTTTGACGAAGGACCGTTTCCCGGTCAGGCACATACGCGCCCCGAGTTCGGAGAAGAGCGGTGCCGCCAGGGGCTATGTAGTAGCTCCACATTCGAGCTCCTATGGCTAAGTGAAAGTGATAAAGCATTATAGTCTGGTTGCCTAGTTTGCTACGCTATCACCTCCTTGAAAGGACCAAGACGTTGGACTAAGTGTGAAAAAGCGCTTTTCTTTTTTGCAAACACCCCCGCACCATGTGCATGGGGGCTGAAGCCAAAGACTGCCATCTTTCAGATTATACATACATATACGGTCGCACAGGAGATAGTTCAATACTTGAACACACAAGTATAAAAAGATATTGCATTATAAACATGATCTCAGAAATCATACATGTCATTCAAACATAACATTTTTCGAGCACTGCGACTCTATTAAACGAGCGCCCTGCAGGACTTCGTCAAAATAGTGCTCGGTGGGGAATCGGCTTTTGTCCGAACCCCGGGATGCAACAACGGTGGCATCCATCTCCGCCCAGTATGTCTTACCACGGGTGAGAGCCATTCGTGCACCTTCTATACTGGGCGAACTCAACCAGCCGATCACTTAACGGAAGCGGACGCTCCGGACTATGGAATTGAGACCAGAAAAGCCCTTCCATTTCGTGATCCTTCTGGCTTCGGAAGTGCACGACTGCGTTCGCCGCACTCGCTGCCAAGTCCAGATAAGGATCCTCCGCACCGTACAGTCGGCCCAGCTGAGCATACTTCGGATCTGTGAACTTCCTACGCAGCATAAAGGGCTTCCCAGCCATAATGTCCCCGACCTGACGCAGTTCCTCCTTCATAGCCCGCATCGCACTACGGGCATCCTTGGCTTCGGCGTCGGCCTTCTTCAGGTCCTCTTGCTCCACTCGGCGTTCTCTTTCAAGAACGTCTTGGCGGTCGGTAGCAACTTTTAATTTCGCGGCCATTTCGGCCATCTCCTCCCTGCTTCGACAGTGAGCAGCCTTCTCGGCTTCTAGCTCTTCCGCTGCCTTCGAGGCAGCCGCTTCGCTTTTTCTAGCTTGCTCCTTGACCCGAGCAAGTTCTGCTCGAAGGTCTTCCATAGCAGCATCACCATCTGCATCAAGCATACAAATTGTAAGGAATGGGCATCATCTCCCTTACTGTGCGACCACGGAGCAACCACATACCTTGTGACTCATCAAGTCATTTATTGACTAGCGAGATGTCCGCATCCGCAACGTCGAGTTGCCTCTTCAGCTCGGCAAATCCATCAATCCGGCTAGCCACCAAACGTTCCGCCACCTGCATAGGAAAGGTGACATTCTATAACTGAGATTATGATCCTCGGCATGCTGTCGCTTTCGACAGCATACCAAGTCTCAGGGGCTACTATCTATATAGGGTGCACTTCATGTGCAAAACTGTCAAAAGGTATGTCATCTTTTGCGTACCTCAAAACCCGTCAGCAAGCTTCCAACGGCCTCATACAACCCGCTCTCGGTGGACGAGATCCTTTCAATCACCGTACTCATTAATGTGCGGTGATCTTCTGAGATAGACGCCCTCTTAAGCAAATCCTGCAGCTCCACCAGCCGTACTCCAATGGGTGCCGAACTCTCTGGCCCCGCCGGACTCGGGGAGACCCTCCGCGACGACACCTCAGGGTCATCTGCCCCGCACAAAGGGGCGGCAGATGGAGGCGTTTCACTCTCCATCATCTCCGGACGAAGGTCTCCCGAAGATGAGCTGTGCTGAGACGGGCTGGGATCCGAACTACAAGGTGAAAACTTCGGTTATCCTTAGAAATTAAGCAGGGGCGTCCACTATTATAAAGTCCCCCTTTCTTACTTACGGCTCGCTAGAGGGCTGATTCCTCTGAGGAGACAGTACGGCCGGGGTTCTTCCCGGCACCGGACCTTCCGGAACAGATTTCTTTCCCCGCTTTGAGGCCTTGGCCTCCGGGTCTTTGGAAGTGGTCCTCTTCTCCCCCTGGAAGGAGGAACTCTCAATTCCTCCCTTACTGAAAGCCTCCTTGACAGGGGTGGTAGTTTCCCTATGCCCCCCTTCGCCCTCCTCCGAAGGTGCGACCTCCAACATTTTGATTAACACGGGATCCTGCGTGGTCTCAGGGAGGGGGGCCGGACACCGTATCAGTTTTGCTTGCGCTATCCACTCCTATCCAAGGGATAGCTGGTTAAAAGGCAAACCCATGATAAACAAATGGATGATGTGTCCGGACACAGGGCTACTTACTTGAGTATCCGGGCGATTGCAGCTTAGGCCAGCATCCTCGGTCAAGCCCGGACGCATCTCTTGCGATCCGAAAAACAGTTTGTACATCTCCGCGGGTGTCAAACCCATGAAGTGTTGAAGAGCTCGTGGCCCCTCCGGATTGAATTCCCACAGGCGGAGGGGGCAACGTTTGCAGGGTTGTAGGCGCCGGATCAGCATAACCTGTACCAATACGACCAGATTAATCTCCCTTTCTTGGAGGCCTCGAATCCGGTCCTGCAATGCGGAACGTCTTTAGACGGCCCCTAGTCACGCCCCTTGTTGACCCATGATGTCAACTGTTGTGGAGGGCCCGAGCGGAAGACGGGCGGCGGCCTCTGCCTGATGCCCCTGGGAGCGGTGATATAGAACCACTCCTGTTGCCACAAGTCGAGCTCCTCCTGAAAAGAGCCCTCGGGCCATGGAGCATCGGCCCTCTTGCTTATGACCGCCCCTCCGCACTCTGCCTGACGTACCTCAATCATCTTCGGCTCCACGTTGAAGGTTTTGAGCCACAAGCCGAAGTGAGGGGTAGTACGGAGGAAGGCTTCGCAAACGACAATAAACGATGAGATGTGGAGGATGGACTCCGGAACCAGTTCATGGAATTCCAGTCCATAGTAAAACATGAGCCCCCTCACGAAGGGGTCCATCGGGAAGCCTAAACCCCGACGGAGGTGAGACACGAACACAACGCTCTCACCGGGCTCGGGAGTAGGAATAACCTGCCCTCGGGCAGGCAACCTATGCGAAATCTCGTAGGTCAAGTACCTGGCGTCTCTCAGCTTTAACAAGTCTTCTTCCGTGACGGAGGAGGGCATCCACCGGCCCCGTAGGTCGGAGCCGGACATTGTCGAAGGTCGAAGGTACCTGAATCTGGAGCCCTGGGTGTTGGAACTCGGGGGCGAGGGGCGGATTCGATTGAAGATTGAAGAAAAAGAACCGGCCTTGGTCTCATTATAAAGAGGAAGAATACCGAGAGCCGTCCCCGTGACCATTTGGAACCCGCCTTCGATGGAGGGGGCGTGGCAACGGGCGTGGTTGGGTTACCCACGTCCGTATTTATGGGAATCCCGGAATAAGGGGAACACGATCTCTGCTTCGACAAGACGTGCCAAGGAAACCGCTTCGCTAAACGCGCTGAGGTGGTACAATAAAAACAATTTAAGTAAAGGCTTGGTAGTGGTGTGACGTCACACCATCAAATATGTCAGCAGATTGAACTTGTGTAAATACTATTCTCTCTATGGTGGTATGTGGAAATTATTTTTGCAGAGCCGGACACTATCCTGGTGTTCACAATCTTCTATAAATTATTCGGAGGAGGAACCCGCCTTGCAAAGCCGAAGACAATATGCGCACCGGACTCGTCGTCATTGAAGCCTAGTTCAGGGGCTACTGAGGGAGTCCTGGACTAGGGGGTGTCCGGATAGCCGGACTATCATCGGCCGGACTCCAGGACTATGAAGATACAAGATTGAAGACTTCGTCCCGTGTCCGGATGGGACTTTTCTTGGCGTGGAAGGCAAGCTTGGCGATACGGATATGTAGATCTCCTACCATTGTAACCGACTCTGTGTAACCCTAGCCCTCTGCGGTGTCTATATAAACTGGATGGCTTTAGTCTGTAGGACGAACAACAATCATACCATAGGCTAGCTTCTAGGGTTTAGCCTCCTTGATCTCGTGGTAGATCTACTCTTGTAACCCACATCATCAATATTAATCAAGCAGGACGTAGGGTTTTACCTCCATCAAGAGGGCCCGAACCTGGGTAAAAACATCGTGTCCCTCGTCTCCTGTTACCATCCGCCTAGACGCACAGTTCGGGACCCCCTACCCGAGATCCGCCGGTTTTGACACTGACAGTCTCCAACGGTATCAGGTGACATCTTACAAGTTCCCTTTCAACTGGGAGCACCCCCAGGGCTGCATCATTCCCAGGTCGCGTGGGCCCGTCCCTGCGGCGTGTATATCTTTTGCTAATACCTCTAGTTTACCTTGCTGGGGGTGCCCCTCGGGCTGCATCATCCCCAAGCCACTCGAGCCTGACCCAGTGGTGTGTATCTTTCTTGCATCTATCTGAGTTGGTTTGCTCTTTCATGCTCAACCTGCCTATCATAATCGCCTGCTCGATTGATGCCAACCCTTGGAGCTGCTTGCCCCGGCACGACGCTTGTGCATGGGTCCGTCCCTACAACATCGACAAACCTGAGTGACTGAGCTCTAGCCGCGGCAGCCCCACAAGGAACCACCTCACCAGGCCCTTAGTGCCCCCATCACTCCCTCAGAGCAACCCGTGGCTGGTCGGCAATCGTATTGGCAATCCTTGTTTTCCTCATGATTGGTTTGCAGGGCCACTCTAAGGAGTAATGTCAGGCGAGGCCTTCGCGAGCTCTCTTTCTCTCTCTTACCTGCGCGAACCGCTTGCACGTTAAAAGGGGGGCGCCTGAGCATCGCGACTCATGGGCTCTTACTGGCTCTCCAGCACTCACCTCCTAGCCTTGTCCACGGCATCGCGACCTGGCATACCAGCGACGGCTGAGCTCGCTCGAGGGCTGGGACCTGAGGACGTAGAGCACAAAGGAGAGTTTGGGGAAGAGGGAAGAAGCTCATGAGGACCTCATCGGGCAATTTCCCAGCTACCGGCGCGTAGGCCCCGCGCCGTGCCGAGTGATGACTCCAAGCTCCTGAGATAAGTCACTCCTTGGAACAGCTAGCTAGCGCAACACCCAACCTTCACTTAATGTGGCTCTGTGACGGAAACGTTGCCGTCCTTTCTCGCCTAGCGGTGGCTGCTTGAGCGCTAAAGGGGACCTCCTGAGCATCGCGCCTCGGGGGCTCTTACTGGACCTTGGGTCGCTCACCTCCTGGCCTTGACCACGGCATCGCGACCTGGCATACCAGCGATGACTGAAGCTTGCCTGGGGACTGGGACCTGTCAGTATAGAGCGTCGAGCCCCCGTGAGGATAGAAAGGAAGAACTAAGCTAGGCCAGGACATGGACCTCGCACTGCTTCACGATAAGGATCGTATCGACAAAAGACATCACAGACGCTTTACATGCCCCCTCGGGGTACTTCCTTGACTCCTCGCAGGGAACAAAAGGTGCTAATCCCGAGGGACTCTAACTACACGCTCCTCCATGGTAGATGCCATCATCAATAGTGGGCCGCTGAGCATCGGCGCCAACCCCATCCAGATCAGCCGCGCTGGCGGCCCGATGCAGCTGCCCTGCTCCGAGCACGACGCGAGATCGGGGGCTCGTAGCTGTCGTTGCTCGTCTCCGGAGTCGCGAGAAGCTCGGGAGAGTTGTTGGGGCAGCACTCCAGACGGCGTCCTTCCGCATCGAAGACCTTGAGGAACATCAAGGAGGCGCCGTCGTATTCCAGATGAATCACGAGGACGCCCTCCGTCCGGCAGGCCCGGGCGATCTCGCCCCAGCCGCGGGTCATGAAGACCTTGCCCAGGGCAACAACCTCGACCTCCGCTTCGGTCGCGGGGGTGCTGCAGTCGGCGTGCTGCAGCCAGAGCTCCTGAGGCCCCCTCGGCGGTATTTCAAAGGCGAAGGAGGGAGGAAGGCGAATCCAGGAGCATGTGGGCATAGCGGTGTGAAGCACAAGCTCACGAGAAGAGCCCTCAGCATGGACCCCAGGGGCGACGACGCGCACCGCTTTGACTCGTCGGCGTCGCTGACGGCGCTGGCGATGCCTCTTGGCGTCTCCTTCTCCAGAACCCTCGGCTCGGGCGTACAAGGGCAGCGGAAACCCCGGCGGCGGCCGCTCATACCAAGGCCTCGACGTCTCCTGCCGAGCGCCCTCATTGGGGCGGCGGGGGACTGGCCGCATCTTCAGTGGGAGTGGGACGTGCCCCTCTTGGGGGGCCTTCCCCTTCTCTTTGACGGAGAACCGGCGAATCGGCGCCATTGTCGTCGAAATGGAGGAGGAGCGAAGAAGAAGAGGCGGAGCAAGGAGAGATAAATTGGGAGGGCTCTTGTCGTCCCGTACTTATAGCCAGAGGAGGCCAACCGTCGGCCTCCACGATCACAGGTAATCATGACTCATTTTTGCATGCAGAGACCTGTCAATTCGGGCAGTTACCGAGGCGTCGTGGGGAAGCGGAGACGCCAACGTCCAATCAACCGCCACGCGGCGCCCAAGGCCGCAGGCTGTTGGGGCCTGCGGTGCTTCGCACTTGCCCTTCGCTTCTTTGCTAAGCCAAGTCCGCGCGCGCCTTGGGCTCGGGGGCTACTGTCGGTGTTCTGGGAATGGGGGTCTGCTACGTCTTGAGCTTGCGTTGGTTTTCCTTGAAGACGAAAGGGTGATGCAGCACAGTAGCGTAAGTATTTCCCTCAGTTTTTGAGAACCAAGGTATCAATCCAGTCGGAGGCTTCTCAACAAGTCCCATGAACCTACACAAACAAACAAATAACTCGCAACCAATGCGACAAAGGGGTTGTCAATCCCTTCACGGCCACTTGCGAAAGTGAGATCTGATAGAGATAATATGACAAGATAAATATATTTTTGGTATTTTATGATATAGATGTAGAAAATAAAGATGCAAATAAAAGTAGATTGGGAGCAAATATTATAAGAGATAGACCCGGGGGCCATAGGTTTCACTAGAGGCTTCTCTCAAGAGCATAAGTATTACGGTGGGTGAACAAATTACTGTCAAGCAATTGATAGAAAAGCGAATAATTATGATGTTATCTAGGCATGATCATGTATATAGGCATCACGTCTGCAACAAGTAGACCGACTCCTGCCAGCATGTACTACTATTACTCCACACATCGACCGCTATCCAGCATGCATCTAGAGTATTAAGTTCATAAGAACAGAGTAACGCATTAAGAAAGATGACATGATGTAGATGGATAAACTCAAGCAATATGATATAAACCCCATCTTTTTATCCTCGATGGCAACAATACAATACGTGTCTTGCAACCCTTTCTGTCACTGGGTAAGAACACTGCAAGATTAAACCCAAAGCTAAGCACTTCTCCCATGGCAAGAAAGATCAATCTAGTAGGCCAAACCAAACCGATAATTCGAAGAGACTTGCAAAGATAACTCAATCATATAAAATAATTCAGAGAAGATTCAATTATTATCCATAGATAAATCTGATCATAAACCCACAATTCATCAGATCTTGACAAACACACCGCAAAAAGAGATTACATCGAATAGTTCTCCATAAGAGAGGGGAAGAACATTGTATTGAGATCCAAAAAGAGAGAAGAAGACATCTAACTAATAACTGTGGACCCGAAGGTCTGTGGTAAACTACTCACAACTCATCGGAAGGGCTATGGGGTTGATGTAGAAGCCCTCCATGGTGGATTTCCCCTCCGACAGAACGCCGCCGACGGCTCCAAGATGGGATCTCGTGGATACAGAAGGTTACGATGGTGAAAATTGTATTGTGGTTGCTCCCTGGATGTTTTCGGGGTACATAGGCTTATATGGGAGGAAGAAGTACGTCGGTGGACCCCCGAGGGGCCCACGAGACAGGGGGGCGTGCCCTATAGGGGGGCGCCCTCCTATCTCGTGGAGGCTCCGGTTGTTTCTTGACTTGCACTCCAAGTCCTCTGGATCACGTTCGCTCCAAAAATCACGCTTCCGAAGGTTTCATATTCCGTTTGATATTCCTTTTCTTCGAAATACTAAAAGAGGCAAAAAAACAGCAATATGGGTTGGGCCTCCGGTTAGTAGGTTAGTCCCAAAAATGATAATAATGTATAAAATAAAGCCCATAAACATCCAAAACAGGTAATATAATAGCATGGAACAATCAAAAATTATAGATACGTTGGAAACGTATCAAGCATCCCCAAGCTTAAATCCTGCTCGTCCTTGAGTAGGTAAATGATAAAAATAGAATATTTGATGTGGAATGCTTCCTAGCATAATTCTCAATATAATTTTCTTTATTGTGGCATCAATGTTCAGATCCAAATGATTCAAGATAAAAGTTCATATTGACAAAAGAAATAGAAATACTTCAAGCATACTAATAAAAGCAATCATGTCTTCTCAAAATAACATGGCTAAAGAAAGTTCATCCCTACAAAATCATATAGTTAGGCTATGCTTCATTTTCGTCACACAAAGATGTTCCCAACTTCTATACCCCCGATGACAAGCCAAGCAATTGTTTCGTACTTAAATAATCTCAAACTTTTTCAACCTTCACGCAATATATGAGCGTGAGCCATGGATATAGCACTATGGGTGGAATAGAATAATGATTGGGGATTGTGTGGAGAAGACAAAAAGAGGAGAAAGTCTCACATTGACGAGGATAATCAACGGGCTATGGGAATGCCCATCAATTAATGTCAACATGAGGAGTAGGGATGGCCATGCAACGGATGCACTAGAGCTATAAATGAATGAAAGCTCAACAAAAGAAAACTAGTGGGTGTGCATCCAACTTGCTTGCTCACGAAGACCTAGTGCATTTGAGGAAGCCCATCGTAAGAATATACAAGCCAAGTTCTATAATAAAAAATTCCCACTAGTATAAGAAAGTGACAACCTATGAGACTCTCTACATGAAGAACATGGTGCTACTTTGAAGCACAATATATGAGACTCAATAAAGAACAAGGTGCTACTCTGAAGCACAAGTGTGGAAAAAGAGATAGTAGCATTGCCCTTTTTATTTTTTTATTTCTTTTTTTTCTTTTGGCCTTTCTTTTTTTATTTTTGGCCTTTCCCTTTTTTTTGTTTTTGGGCAATGCTCTAATAATGATGATCATCACACTTTTATTGATTACAATACATGAATTACAACTCGAAACTAGAACACGATATGACTCTATATGAATGCCTCCGGCGGTGTATCGGGATGGTACAATGAATCAAGAGTGACATGTATAAAAAAATATGCATGGTGGCTTTGCCACAAATACGATGTCAACTACATGATCATGCAATGGCAATATGACAACAGTAACGTATGTCATGATGATGATGAACAGAACGGTGGAAAGTTGCATGGCAATATATCTCGGAATGGCTATGGAAATGCCATAAATAGGTAGGTATGGTGGCTGTTTTGAGGAAGATATAAGGGGGTTTATGTGTGATAGAGCGTATCATATCACGGGTTTGGATGCACCGGCGAAGTTTGCACCAACTCTCAAGGTGAGAAAGGGCAATGCACAGTACTGAAGAGGCTAGCAATGATGGAAAGGTAAAAGTACGTATAATCCATGGACTCAACATTAGTCAAAAGAACGCATATACTTATTGCAAAAATTTAGAATTCATCAAAAAACAAGAACTATGCGCATGCTCCTAGGGGTATAGATTGGTAGGAAAAGACCATCGCTCGTCCCTGACCGCCACTCATAAGGATGCACAAGCCAGGTACACTTCATGTTTCAAATTTGTTACACAACTTTAACCATATGTGCATGCTATGGGACTTGCTAACTTCAACACATGCATTCTTTAAATTCATAATCACCCAACTAGCATGACTTTAATATCACTACCTCCCTATCTCAAAACAATCATCAAGTATCAAGTTGATCATAGTATCCAATTCACTTCCTATGATAGTTTTTACTATACCCAACTTGGATGCTTATGATTCTAGGACCAAATTCATAACCAAAGCAAATACCATGCTGTTCTAAGAGACTCTCTAAATAATATAAGTGAAGCATGAGAGACTAGTAGTTTCTTCAAAATTAATCCACCGCCATGCTCTAAAAGATATAAGTGAAGCACTAGAGCAAAAACTATCAAGCTCAAAAGATATAAGTGAAGCACATAGAGTATTCTATCAAATCCCAAGAAAATAGGCTTCTCCCAAAAGGTGTGTTACAGCAAGGATGATTGTAGTAAACTAACAAGCAAAGATCAACATAATACACGATGCTCCAAGCCAAACACATATCATGTGGTAAATAAAAATATAGCTCCAAGTAAAGTTACCAATGAACGAAGACGAAAGAGGGTATGCCTTCGGGGCATCCCCAAGCTTAGGCTTTTGGATATTCTTGAATATCTTGGGGTGCCTTGGGCATCCCCAAGCTTAGGCTTTTGGCACCCTTTATTCCATAGTCCATCAAATCTTTACCCAAAACTTGAAAACTTCACAACACAAAACTCAACAGGAAATCTTATAAGCTCCGTTAGGGAAAGAAAACAAAACCACCACATAAGGTACTGTAATGAACTCATTATTTATTTAAATTGGTGTTAAACCCACTGTATTCCAAGTTCTCTATGGTTCATACCCTTACATACTAGCCATAGATGCATCAAAATAAGTAAACAACACACGAAAAACAGAATCTGTCAAAAACAGAACAGTCTGTAGCAATCTGTAGCTAACGCAAACTTCTGGAACCTAAAAAATCGTACCAAAATAGTAAGTCCTAAACAATTTGTTTGTTGAACATCAGAAAAAAGAAACAATGCAAAAGCTCGTTCCTGTGATTTATTGAATTTTTTCTCGTGAGCGCAAAGTTTCTGTTTTTCAGCAGAATCAGATCAACTCATATCATAGGTTATCCTATAGGTTCTACTTGGCACAAACACTAAATAAAACATGAAAACACATCTAAACAGAAAGTAGAAACAAAATTTAACACTAAACAGGAACAAAAACAAAAAAACATAAAGAAAATTGGGTTGCCTCCCAACTAGCGCTATCGTTTAGCGCCCCTAGCTAAGCATAAAAGCGAAGATAGATCTAAGTGGTGCCATCTTTGGCACTTGATTCATAAGTAGTGTCACATCCCTAGCTTCTGGTGCTTCCTAGTGTTTGCATCTTGCTTGCATCATGTTTAACTTTCATGGAAATTTGAAATGGGGATGTTCAAACCCTAGCATCAAAAGGAATTCAAATAGGTTCAACCAAAATATTTTTCAATGATTTCAAAATGCCCTTTAAAAATGTTCATCATTTCTGGATCAAGGTGGAAGCATCTACCAAAAATGGTTCACATTTTTGCAGGACATATTTGGACTTTGAAGTAATCCAAACATATTTGAATTGGGGCTATTTAAATTCTATGTATATTTTAGATGCTCCAAAAATGTTGGAAATTGTTAAGGGTCCCTGGAATAATTCAGAAAGCACCCATAATTATTTCCAGGATTTTATGAAATGGTTTAGCATTATTACTAAACCAAAACAGAGAAACAAAATAGAAAACAGAAACAAGAGAGAGATAGAGAGAAGTGCTTACCTGTGCAGCCCACCAGAGCCGGCCCAGCTCCTGTGCTGGTCCAGCACTGTGCAGCCCAGCCCACCGCAGCCGCCACCGTCTTCAACCTCCTGCCAGTAGGCAGGAGGGCGTGTGCCCGACGCGCGCGCGCACACGCCAGCCACCTCATGCTTGCTTGCTTGCCGCTGGACTCACCCAAGGGCGCCACACACCCTCCCAAGCCTCTCACGCTCTCCCGTGCCTTCTCCCCCCTCCTCTAGCTCCCTCTCTCTCCCACCGAGCGGAGCTCGTCGCCACCGCTCGCTGCAGCCGCAACCACCGTCTCCCCCTCGCCTCACCGACGCGCCTAGAAGTTCCGTCTCGACGTCCTCAACCTCCTCGACGAGCCACGAGGCCCCGGATGCGCCGCAACGCCGCCACCGCCGCTGTTTCCCTCGTCGGGCACCGGAGATCGTTGCCGCCGATTCGTCGTCCACAGGGCCTCCCCGAGCTCGCTGACCCCCTCTCCGACCCCGCTGTGAGCTCCTCTTCCTCTCCCCTTAGCTTCCGTGCTCGTTTGGCCTCTGTAGCCGTTGTTTCCACCTCACCCGAAAGCTCCCTGCCGCTGGCCATGGCGCCGTCGTGGCTAGAGCCACAGTGGCTCGAAGCCAACCTCAATGTTGTGCTCAGCGCAGCACCAGGAGCCCATAGCCACCGCCAGCTCCTCCTCCCGTGCACCGTAGCGTCGAACCTAACCCCGTCCGAACTCCGGCCACCGCAGTCGAGCTCGCCGGTGTCGTTTCCGGCGTCCCCGTGTCCAACCACTTGCACCACAGGATGCGGCAGCTCCCCAGCTACGCGTAGCATGTCTCCACCAGGGATTTGGTCACCGGAGGACCAAATCCGAGGCCCTCCGCCGCGTCTGACCTTGCCGGCGTCGAGTCACCGGCGGGTTTGGCCCCGCTGACCAGGGGTTTGACCTCCCTGGGGTCAACACGCGTGGGCCCGCCCCTGACTAGATTAGTTTAGGACTAATTACCCCTGCTGACACTGACAGTGGGCCCAGTGGCTGTTAATTTGATTAGTTAGAATTAATTAACCCTGTTAGTTACTTGTGTCACTGACATGTGGACCCCAATGGTCAGGTTTGACCTGGATCAGGTCAGTTCACCTGCTGACATCATCATGATGTCATGCTGACGCAGTAAATTCTTTCTGGAATTAGTTTAATTCTAAAATAGCCAGGAAATTCTAGAAAATGTTATAAACTTCTAAAAATCATATAAAATCAACCGTAACTCAGAATGAAATAAATTATATATGAAAAATGATTAGAAAAATCCAATCTATCCATCTGTACCATTTTCATGCATGTTAGAACAACTTATGACTACTGTTCAGGACAATTCAATTAAATGGCATGTAATAAATCACGTATGGAGTTTGAATTTGAATCTTTGATTCAAACCAACTTCATTTAATCTGGTTTTAGTTGCATTAGCACAAACCACAGCATATTGCCATGTCACATTCATGTATCATATTGTTGCATTGCATTGATTGCATTTCTTCTTTGTTTGTCGGTGCTTGTCCCCTCTCAGTAGACGTGTACCGACGATGTGATCGATGACACCGATGAAGAACTATACTATCTTCAGAAGTGCCAGGCAAGCAAAACCCCCTTGTTCATTCCGATACAATCCCACTCTCTCGCTCCTTCTCTCTTTTACTGCATTAGGACAACAAGGACATATTTGTTACTTGCTGCGGTAGTTGAACCCCTTATCCTCTGCATGACCTGTCATTGCCACAGTAAATAGATGAAACCCATTAGCATGAGTAGGAGTTGTTTGAGCCCTGATGTGCCTACTCATTCATGCTTGTTTGCCATGCCTGCTATTGCTTAGAGTTGTGTTAGGTCTGATTCATCGAGGATGAATCGGAGGTGTGTGAACATGTCCTACTATTGAGAGCTAAGTGTGTGAACACGATTTGGTAAAGGTAGCGGTGAGAGGCCATGTAGGAGTACATGGTGGGTTGTCTCATTGCAGCCGTCCTCAAGAACTGAGTTCTGTGTTTGTGATCCATGAACAGTTACTACCACACATTGGGCTCCGGGTGCTCCAAGCTCTCTCGACTTATTAATCAACTCGATCTCTGTCCAGGAGTTGCAACTAGTTTCTGGTGTTTGTAGGTAGTGTTAGTAGTCTACCAAGTGGCACCCGGTACAGGTGGGCTTGGGACAGACTAGGCACAGTGGCCCGGTGTACCAAGTAGCACCCGGATGGTGGGCTTGGGAACCCTGCACACATCGTTTGGGGCCGTGAGCGACACCCTAGTCGGATCTCCTTGCGGATGGAACCTGAATAGGCGATAAACCTGGACGAGAGACTTGTGTGGTTAGTCAGGTCGTGGCCGACACCCTCGCTGGGCTTCCGCTTGAAGGTTGCCGAGTACATGTTGTGTAAACGGCGGTAAGTGGTGAGAGCGTGTGTGAAGAAGTACACCCCTGCAGGGTTAATATGATCTATTCGAATAGCCGTGTCCGCGGTAAAGGACTTCTGGGTTGCCTGTACAGTTCATAGACAAGTGAAAGTGGATACTCTAAAATGCGCAAGATAAGTGTCAGTGCTATGGATGGCGTTCTCGTAGGGATACGGGAGCGGATCCATAGTGGTCTATTGATATGGTGAATATGTGGACTCGTGTGCGCCACCTCAAAAGAGTTACTTGCAGTCGTAGTTCAGGATAGCCACCGAGTCAAAGCTGGCTTGCTGCAGTTAAACCCCACCACCCCTTTGTTGATAATGATGCATATGTAGATAGTTCTGATGTAAGTCTTGCTGGGTACATTTGTACTCACGTTGCTTAATTTTTGTTTTTGCAGAGAGACTTCAGTCTCGCTAGTAGTTCCACATGGACTTCGACGTTTAGCTTGTTACCTCAGCTACGATCTTGTGCCCTCGGCAAGATCTGGTAGATAGTCAGGCTTCTCAGCCTTTTTCTTTTATAGATGTCTGTACTCAGACATGATAAGCTTCCGCTTGTGCTTTGACTTGTATGCTCTGAATGTTGGGTCATGAGACTCATGTTTGTAATATCTTGCTCCTCAGAGCCTATTGAATAAAATACTTGAGTCATAGAGTCATGTTGTGATGCCATGTTGTATTTGCACATATCGAGCATATTGTGTGTATGTTATTGAAATGCTTGGTATGTGTGGGATCTGACTATCTAGTTGTTTATCCTTGGTAGCCTCTCTTACCGGGAAATGTCTCCTAGTGCTTCCACTGAGCCCTGGTAGCTTGCTACTGCTCCGGAACACTTAGGCTGGCCGGCATGTGTCCTTCTTCGTTCTTGTGTCTGTCCCTTCGGGGAAATGTCACGCGGTGTCTACCAGAGTCCTGTTAGCCTGCTACAGCCCGGTTTACCGGATTCCTGCTAGCCCAGTTGCTACAGCCCGGATTCACTCGCTGATGACCGACACGTTCGTTGTTGGGTCATGTATGCCTATCCCTGTAAGTTAGTGCCACTTTGGGTTCACGACTAGCCATGTCAGCCCGGGTTCTTTGTCATATGGATGCTAGCGGCACTATCATATACGTGAGCCAAAAGGCACAAACGGTCCCGGGCCAGGTAAGGTGGCACCCGTGGGAATACCGTGCGTGAGGCCGCAAAGTGATATGATGTGTTACATGCTAGATCGGTGTGACTTAGGATCGGGGTCCTGACAAGTAGCTCGCATGATACATTCATAAGGTAATTTCACTTTCTTTCTTGGAAAGTTCTCCATGCCTTTCTTTAATGGAAATTGGAATCTAATATTCCCTTCCTTCATATCAATAATCGCACCAATCGTTCTAAGGAAAGGTCTACCATGAATAATAGGGCAAGAAAGATTGCAATCTATATCAAGAACGGTAAAATCAACGGGCACCAAATTTCTATTTGCAACAATAAGGAAATCATTGATCCTTCCGAATGGCTTTTTAATGGTGGAATCCGCAAGATGCAAATTTGACGAGCAATCATCAAGATCATGGAAACCTAGAATATCACATAAAGTTTTCGGAATCGTGGAAACACTAGCACCCAAATCACACAAAGCAAAACACTCATGATCTTTAATTTTAATCTTAATAGTTGGTTCCCACTCATCATTAAGTTTTCTAGGCATAGAAACTTCCAAATTAAGTTTTTCATCAAAAGATTGCATCAAGGCATCAACGATATGTTTGGTAAAAGCTTTATTTTGACTTTAAGCATGTGGAGAATTAACAACGGATTTCAACAAGGAAATACAACTTTCTAAAGAACAATTATCATAATCAAATTCCTTGAAATCCGAGATAGTGGGTTCAATGCTATTTAAAGTCATGACCTCTCCAATCCCACTTTTACCAAATTTAGCATCAAGATCTAAAAACTCCGAATTCTTGGGATGCCTTCTAAATAAAGTTGACTCATCTCCAGTCCCATTATTTTCAAGATTCATATTAAAAAACAAAGATCTAATATGGGACACATCAATAACTTTAAGATCTTCATCATTATTTTCATGGAAACTAGAAGAACACGTTTTTATAAAGCTATCCTTTTTAGCACGCAATCTAGTGGTTCTTTCCTTACACTCATCAATGGAGATTCTCATTGCTTTGAGAGACTCATTGATATCATGCTTAGGAGGAGAAGATCTGAGTTTAAGAGAATCAATATCAAGCGAAATTCTATCAACGTTCCTCGCCAAATCATCAACTTTGAGCAATTTTTCTTCAAGCAAAGCATTAAAATTCTTTTGAGAAATCATAAATTATTTCACACTCTTCTCAAAATCAGAGGGCATATTATTAAAATTACGATAAGAATTATTGAAGGAATTTCCATAATTATTAGAGGAATTACTAGGGAACGGTCTAGCATTAAAATTTCCTCTATAGGCGTTGTTTCCAAAACTATTCCTACCAACAAAATTCACATCCATAGATTCATTATTATTCTCAATCAAAGTACACAAAGGCATATCATTGGGATCAAGAGGAGTATTTTTAGTAGCAAACAACTTCATAAGTTCATCCATCTTTCCACTCAAAACATTAATTTCTTCTATAGCATGCACTTTTTTACTAGTAGATCGTTTGGTATGCCATTGAGAATAATTAGCCATAATATTATCAAGAAGTTTTGTGGCATGTCCTAAAGTGATTTCCATAAACGTGCCTCCGGCGGCCGAATCTAAAAGATTTCTAGAAGCAAAGTTCAAACCGGCATAAATTTTTTGTATGATCATCCATAAATTCAAACCATGAGTAGGGCAATTGCGAATCATCAATTTCATTCTTTCCCAAGATTGGGCAACATGCTCATGATCAAGTTATTTAAAATTCATAATATCGTTCCTAAGAGTGATGATCTTAGCGGGAGGAAAATACTTAGCGATAAATGCATCTTTGCACTTGTTGCAAGAATCAATACTATTTTTAGGCAAAGACGAAAACCAAACTTTAGCATGATCTCTAAGCGAAAATGGAAATAGCTTCAATTTAACAATATCATTATCCGTATCTTTCTTCTTTTGCATATCACACAAATCAACAAAATTGTTTACATGAGTAGCGGCATCTTCGCTAGGAAGGCCAGCGAATTGATCTTTCATAATAAGGTTCAGCAAAGCAGTATTGATTTCACAAGACTCAACATCATTAAGTGGAGCAATCAGAGTACTAAGGAAATCATTATTATTGGTATTCGACAAATCACACAATTTGGTATTATCTTGCGCCATGGCAACAAGTAATCCAACACACAAGCAAACAGAAAACGACAAACGGAAAAGAGAGGAGATTGGGAAAGAGAGGGCCAATAAAATGGCAAGGGTGAAGTGGGGGAGAGGAAAACGAGAGGCAAATGGAAAATAATGTAAATTCGAGGGAGATGAGTTTGTGATGGGTACTTGGTATGTCTTGACTTGAGCGAAGACCTCCCCGGCAACGGCGCTAAAAATCCTTCTTGCTACGTCTTGAGCTTGCGTTAGTTTTCCTTGAAGAGGAAAGGGTAATGTAGCTTAGTAGTGTAAATATTTCCCTCAGTTTTTGAGAACCAAGGTATCAATCTAGTAGGAGGCTTCTCAACAAGTCCCACGAACCTACACAAACAAACAAAGAACTCGCAACTAACGCGACAAAGGGGGTTGTCAATCCCTTCACGGCCACTTGCGAAAGTGAGATCTGATAGAGATAATATGATAAGATAAATATATTTTTGTTATTTTATAATATAGATGCAGAAAATAAAGATGCAAATAAAAGTATATTGGAAGCAAATATGATAAGAGATAGACCCGGGGGCCATAGGTTTCACTAGAGGCTTCTCTCAAGAGCATAAGTATTACGGTGGGTGAACAAATTACTGTCAAGCAATTGATAGAAAAGCGAATAATTATGACGTTATCTAGGCATGATCATGTATATAGGCATCACGTCCGCAACAAGTAGACCAACTCCTGCCTGCATATACTACTATTACTCCACACATCGACCGCTATCCAGCATGCATCTAGAGTATTAAGTTCATAAGAACAGAGTAACGCATTAAGCAAGCTGACATGATGTAGAGGGATAAACTCAAGCAATATGATATAAACCCCATCATTTTATCCTCGATGGCAACAATACAATACGTGTCTTGCAACCCTTTCTGTCACTGGGTAAGAACACCGCAAGATTGAACCCAAAGCTAAGCACTTCTCCCATGGCAAGATCAATCTAGTAGGCCAAACCAAACCGATAATTCGAAGAGACTTGGAAAGATAACTCAATCATATAGAAGAATTCAGAGAAGATTCAATTATTATCCATAGATAAATCTGATCATAAACCCACAATTCATCAGATCTTGACAAACACACCGCAAGAAGAGATTACATCGAATAGTTCTCCACAAGAGAGGGGAAGAACATTGTATTGAGATCCAAAAAGAGAGAAGAAGCCATCTAGCTAATAACTATGGACCCGAAGGTCTATGGTAAACTACTCACAACTCATCGGAAGGGCTATGGTGTTCATGTGTAAGCCCTCCATGGTGGATTCCCCCTCCGGCAGAACACCGGCGACGGCTCCAAGATGGGATCTCGTGGATACAGAAGGTTACGGTGGTGGAAATTGCATTGTGGTTGCTCCCTAGATGTTTTCGGGGTACATAGGCTTATATGGGAGGAAGAAGTACGTCGGTAGATGCCCGAGGGGCCCACGAGACAGAGCGGCGCGCCCTATAGGGGGGGCGCCCTCCTATCTCATGGAGGCTCCGCTTGTTTCTTGACTTGCACTCCAAGTCCTCTGGATCACGTTCATTCCAAAAATCACGCTCCCGAAGGTTTCATTCTGTTTGGACTACGTTTGATATTCCTTTTCTTCGAAATACTGAAATAGGCAAAAAAACAACAATACGGGCTCTGCCTCCGGTTAGTAGGTTATTCCCAAAAATGGTAATAATGTATAAAATAAAGCCCATAAACATCCAAAACAAGTAATATAATAGCATCGAACAATAAAAAATTATAGATACGTTGGAGACGTATCAGGGTCCCCGGACTTGCCTGCCTGCGGCCTGCGGCGTGGCTCAAGTGGTGGCCTAGTGCGGCCCATCTTCATTGACTCAAGCTCAAGACCCTCGCGAGGGGCCAAGCCTATCGGGGTGGACGACAGGAAGCTTCCTCAGGGGTGGCCTCACCAGGCGGGCTCGCGAGGAGGCGGAGAGATCAAGGCAAGGGTACCTCGTGAGGTGCTTATGACGCAAGCCATGACGATCGAGACCAGGGGGGCGCCAGGCGGGTGACGGCCAGAGCAGTGTCCTTGTTTCCCCTTTGGTGCAAAGGGGGCAAGCACAGGCGCGGAGTACCAAGGCCTCAAGTAAAGGTTACCATTTCGGTGCAACGAGACCAAGACCAGCAGAGCGGCAGGACGGAGGTCACCATGGAGTCCAAGACGGTGTCATCGTCAGGGCCTTTGGCAGTCGAAGACCAACTTTAGTCACGATAAGTTGTACTAGATGTTCCCCTTCAAAATGGCCGTTGTTGGCGCCCTTCCCGCTCAATATTTGGGATGAGGGCTAGGGTCTCTATATATAGAGCTAGCCACCACAGTAGAGGGCATCAGATAGAGTCCCCATCAGATTGAGAGGCGATCGAACTCTCCCAAGTAGTTCATGGCACCAGCCCAAGAACACCTCTCGCGAGGCTGTTCTCCACTGTAATGTTCATCATCAGCCCCTAAGTCAATCCACACACCACACACTGGAGTAGGGTATCACACCACAATGGTGGCCTGAACCAGTATAAACCCTGTGTCCCTTGTGTTGTTCATCTTGCTAGTCTAGATTCTCAGCGAGGCGTCGGGACGTAGGTTGGTAGAGGAGAGATCTTCGCGCGCACCCCAGAGTTTGAACCTTAAGGGTCTGCCGGAACCAAACATCCGACATATAATTTGGGAGCATTTTTGTGTGACGAAAATGAAGCATAGCCTAACTATATGATTTTTGTAGGGATGAACTTTCTTTAGCCATGCTATTTTGAGAAGACATGATTGCCTTGATTAGTATGCTTGAAGTATTACTATTTCTTATGTCAATATGAACTTTTATTTTGAATCATTTGGATCTGAACATTCATGCCACAATAAATAAAATTACATTGAGAATTATGCTAGGTAGCATTCCACATCAAAATTTCTGTTTCTATCATTTACCTACTCGAGGACGAGCATGAATAAGCTTGGGGATGCTTGATACGTCTACAATGTATCTATAATTTTTGAGTGTTCCATGCTATTATATTACCCATTTTGGATGCTTATGGGCTTTACTTTACACATTTATATCATTTTTGGGACTAACCTACTAACCGCAGGCCCAGCCCGTATTGATGTATTTTTGCCTATTTCAGTATTTCAAAGAAAAGGAATATCAAATGGAGTCCAAACAGAATGAAACGTTCGGGAGCGTGATTTGTGGAACGAACGTGATCCAGAGGACTTGGAGTGCAAGTCAAGAAGTAGCCGAGGCGGCCACGAGGGTGGAGGGTGCGCCCACCCCTACAGGGCACGCCCTCCTATCTCGTGGGCCCCTCGGGTGGCCACCAACCTACTTCTTCCTCCTATATATACCCACGTACCCCGAGAACATCCAGGGAGCCAACGAAAACCTAATTCCACTGCCATAACCTTCTGTATCCGCGAGATCCCATCTTGGAGCCTTTGCCGGTGCTCCGCTCGAGGGGGAATCAATCACGGAGGGCTTCTACATCAACACCATAGCCCGTCTGATGAGTTGTGAGTAGTTTACCACAGACCTTCGGGTCCATAGTTATTATCTAGATGGCTTCTTCTCTCTTTTTGGATCTCAATACCATGTTCTCCTCGATCTTCTTGGAGACCTATTCGATGTAACTCTTTTTGCGGTGTGTTTGTCGAGATCCAATGAATTGTGGGTTTATGATCAAGTTTATCTATGAGAAATATTTGAATCTCCTCTAAATTCTTTTATGTGTGATTAAGTTATCTTTGCAAGTCTCTTCGAATTATCAGTTTGGTTTGGCCTACTAGATTGATCTTTCTTGCAATGGGAGAAGTGCTTAGCTTTGGGTTCAATCTTGCGGTGTCCTTTCCTAGTGACAGCAGGGGCAGCAAGGCACGTATTGTATTGTTGCCATCAAGGATAAAAAGATGGGGTTTATATCATATTGCATGAGGTTATCCCTCTACGTCATGTCATCTTTCTTCATGCGTTACTCTACTCTTTATGAACTTAATACTCTATATGCATGATGGATAGCGGTCGATGTGTGGAGTAATAGTAGTAGATGCAGGCAGGAGTCGGTCTACTTGTCACGGATGTGATGCCTATATACATGATTATGCCTAGATAATCTCATAATTATTCGCTTTTCTATCAATTGCTCGACAGTAATTTGTTCACCCACCGTAATACTTAGGCTATCTTGAGAGAAGCCACTACTGAATGGCCCCCGAGTCTATCCTTTATCATATAAGCTTTCAATCTACTTCTATTTGCATCTTTACTTTTCCAATCTATATTATAAAATACCAAAAATATATTTATCTTAACATACTATCTCTATCGGATCTCACTTTTGCAAGTGGCCGTGAAGGGATTGACAACCCCTTTATTGCGTTGGTTGCGAGTTCTTTGTTTGTTTGTGTAGGTGCGTGGGACTTTTGAGGAGCCTCCTACTGGATTGATACCTTGGTTCTCAAAAGCTGAGGGAAATACTTACGCTACTGTGCTGCATCACCCTTTCCTCTTCAACGAAAACCAACGCAAGCTCAAGATGTAGCAAGCACCACTGAGATGCATCCATCTTCATGCTCTCTTCACAGGCCTGATTCCCGCTTTCTCTTCTTTCTTCAATGCCATAATCTGACATTACCAGATCCACCTGCTGCACCAGGATCCCCGCTCCATCATCCTCCTTGCTGTCTTCGCCTTCCTATGCGAGGCCATGGTCAGCATTGCTCCTTTCGTGGCCCTGTTTCACCATTTCTTCTTGCTCCGCTTGGTTGACGACCGCCAGCGCTTGGGTGCGTGTCCGTCGAAGCTTTTGCGGCAACGGACGGCTCGGGAATCGACTTCGAGCTATCGCCAGACACGAAGGGGTTCCGGAAGCAGTGGTTGTTTGTTGATGCCGGTACGTGCAGCCCCTTGCTTCTTACCCCTCGAGCGCCGGTCGTGCCCAGCTCCGGCTGGGGGCTCTCAATGCTCATCGACAGTCGGCTTGCCCATGTCTGGAAGCGGCTGGATATGCCGCAGAAGCTGGGGGTGACAGCACCAATAGTGGTGAAGGAATTCGTCCGGTGGCGCATCGCCCCGCTTCAGCGCCATTCTCGCCCAATGTGGGCCTTCACCGGCGTCAAGGACTCCATTAGGCTCCAAGAGCCGATGTTGCCTTCCAAGACCCTGAACAAGGTGCTTGAGCTTCTGACGGGGAACTCCAGACCCGCCGATCTTCAAGGAAATGGCTGCCTACTCTACCAATGCTCGAACAAGGTGGCCTTCGTGGGGCAGATGCCCCTCTTTGACGAGTGGGGGTTACTCCCGGCGGCCTTGAGGGGCCTCGCAAGAATCCCATCCTTGTGGCTTCCATGCTACTTGATCCTGCGGCACGTGCCCCAAGTTTGGTAGTAGGGGGGGGTGCACGCTACCAGCTGTTGTCGAGTGGAACTCTAGAGGTCCGGCGCCATCCAGTGCCCCAGAGGCTGAGACTCCTGGGACCCACGAAGGGACCACCGCGGGGTCAGAGCAACCCGATGCTCCGGAGGCGAAGGCTCCTGAGGCTCGGGGTAATGGTTCCGAGGTGGCTACTGATGGGGAGGCGCCTCCTGATGCCCCTCTACCGAGCGCTCCCGCTCGAGAGGCTGCCGCCCAGGGCGCCCTGCCAAGCGCTCCTACTCCAGAGCCTGCCGCCCAGGGCGCCCCGCCGAGCGCTCCTGCTCCTGGGGACCTTCCCTTGAGGCCCGGCCGACATCGTCTGAATCTTGAATCGCTCCGCAAGAGGAAGGGATCTCCCAGTTGCAGTGGCGACGCTCACCGACCGCTGAAGCTGAGGAAGTATATGGTTGTGGAAAAGTAAGAACCTCATTTTGCGATTCCCTACACACCATGCTCTTTTCTGACTAGGGCCTCGCAGGGTCCCTGTATGGTGAAGCCTCATGAGAGGCGTCCTTCCAAGGATGCTGGCTCGATCCCGAACCACAGACCCCCATACCCAGGCTCCGCCCAAGGCACAGGGCTAACCCTGGCTGCTGGGGCACCGCAAGGGGGTCCCGGACTCGAGTCTCCTACCTCCTTCTTCTGCAACCCGACCTAGGGGCGAGGGGTGCGCTGACGTCTCTCCCACTGATCACTGCTGGCGGTTGGATGCCCCTTGGGCCATCTTCATCTTCGGCTTGTGGAGATGCATCGGCCATCCCCCGGCCGGAGGCAGGCGAGACGTCCCACGCCACTCCGGCGGCTAACGGGGACGAAGAAAGGCCTGGCCGCATGCTGGCGTTCACGCCTGAGCGCAGTGCGGTCTGCTTCGAGTTCTTTAGCAAGGTGATGCGCGCGATGATCCAGCTTAGTGGAGAGCTACCCGACGTCGACACCCGGTGTCAGTGTCAAAACCGGCGGATCTCGGGTAGGGGGTCCCAAGCTGTGCGTCTTAGGATCAATGGTAACATAACACGGGATTTTACCCAGCTTCGGGCTCTCTTGATGAGATAATACCCTACATGCTGCTTGATTGACTATAATGAGTATAGGGGTTACAAGAGTTGATCTACCTTGAGATCATATGTTGTGGTCTAAACCCTGGAGGTATGATGAGTAATGTCATCATCTATCGACTAGCCTGGCCTTGGTTTATATAATGTACCAGAGGCCTAGGATAACAAGAGTCCTAGCCGAATACGCCGGTGGGGAGGAGTCCTTGTCTTGATCACCAAGTCTTGTGGGATCTTCCTTGTATGCAGCAACTGTCCAAACTGGCCCATGAGTATACGGCCATGGGGGTCCTCGGCCCAATCTAA
The DNA here is from genome assembly GCF_002162155.2 of Triticum dicoccoides. Lineage (NCBI taxonomy): Eukaryota > Viridiplantae > Streptophyta > Magnoliopsida > Poales > Poaceae > Triticum > Triticum dicoccoides. Next base: position 493,675,755 of record NC_041389.1, read on the forward strand.
CTGATCGAGAGACGACGTGATGAGTACCCCCTAGTCCAGGACACCGTCAGTAGCCCCCTGAACTGGTCTTCAAGTTGGGGACGCTCCTCGATTCTTCCTAACTGTTCTTCATCTTCGGTCATCGGTCTTGAAAACTGGTTCAACAAATCTCCTTATATTCGATCTTGAGGATCGCCATAGTGCATCCGAAGAGTTTATACACTAGGTATCCGAGGATCCCCTTTAAGTTTACGGCCTTGATCAATGCCTTGTTATTTTTATGCCACACCTCAGGTTTTAAGTTATTCCTGGGCGGTAGTGTCCTCTTGCATCCAAGCTCCAACGACGGATTGCATTCGAGGTATCTTTTGCAGCCAAGCACCAACGCCGGGCTGCTTCCGAACTCCAACGCCGGAATGTATCTGAGCTGCATTGCCGGAATGTATCCGAGCTCCACCGCCGGAATGTATCCGAGGAGTATTGTTACAGCCGAGCTCCAACACCGAACTGTATCCGAGCTCCAACGCCGGACTGTATCCGAGCTCCAACGCCGGACTATATCCTAGGTGTCATAGATCACCTTGGTTCAAAAAAGTTGAAGGAGTTTAGACGAGCTTAATGCCGGAAATGCCCTCTACGGAGCCAGCCACTAGCGTCCGAGCTTTATGACGGACTGCTTCCAGGGTGTCTATTGTAGTTGAGCACCAACGACGGACTGTATCCAAGGTGGTGCACCACCTCCGCCATGGGCTGATCTTTATGAATTTAATTCGGAATTGTGCAATGTAATCTCTGCCGAGATGTATAGCCAGTAGCCCTCAAGGTGCGTGTTGGCCTAATATCCGAGATGCACCTGAAGGAAAAAATCAAACCGCTGACCCTAGTAGCCCCCGAGACTCAGGTCGATTCATAAAATCAGCCTCAGGATGAAATCCCAGCTCGGCAGCATACTTAGGAATAGAAACGCGGTGTGCAAAGTCCTCGAGACTCAGGTTGGGTGTGGCCGACCAACCTGAGGATAATAATCTCCTCGAAAACTATATTGCACTTTAAATTTTCTGCATTGGATTGTCAATGCAGTAGCCCCCGAGACACTGGTCGGGTGGCGACACAAGATGAGGGGATCAATGAACCCCTTTAATATTTGTAAATAATAAGCACAAAGCCCGGTAGCCCCCGAGCCTTAATGTGGGCACGGGTGGCCAAATTAAGGATCGATGTCCAAAGTAAAATCACAAATTATGTGTAATGATTCTATGTATCAAAGAACTTTACATCATCAATGCTCGGATCAGCATTGTACAAAACTTTCTTGACCGGCCATCGGCTTCAACCTCCTCGGCCAGTAGCCGGGGAGTGTTTGTCCCACTTTATAAAGCCTTTATGAGGGCAAAGATTTACCAAACAAGGCGATCCGGCCATACGGTTTTATAAACAAAGGTACGCAGAGAGGCATGTTATATTATTGTTTAACATAAGAAACATCGTCCAAAGAAAATAGTCCCGCTATCGGTTCCTTTCTTTGGGTTGTCATGCTGAGCATGATCATGAAACCTCACCTCCGATCAATGTGGGAGGAAAATACTGAGGATTTAGTTCGGGGAAAGCTTCCAAACTATATGGTCTAGATGAACCCAAATTTTCACTTCCGTTGCGACCGTTTATAATCTGAAAGTGGCCCATCAGCGGCTTCTACCCCCTTGTAGATGCTATGCATGGTGTTTCTGAAATAACAATACAACCCTTAGCCGACGTCTCGGTGCCTGAAGGCGGTTGTGTTGGCGGAAACGAGGCAATCAGATATGCGGGCTTTATAACTTTCACTTAGTCATTGGAGCTTAAAGTTGGGAGGCCAGCAAGTAGCCCCCCGCTTAGTGTTCGGCGACAGCCGAGGTCAAGTCGTAAACACTTCGGCCAATGTTATGAACGGCCCGTCATTTAACATAGTCATCGGACTGCTGACCAGTTTACGCTTATTGTGGCAGTCAGTTTTCGGCTTTCTCTACTGCGGTGCTTAACCATGCGAGCTGGAAGCACAATCGCAGTGGTTCTCCCTTTGCACACCTAGCCGAACAAAGCGGAACATAAGAGGCAAGCACAGGAGCCGGGCAACCCAACTATTGACCAAAGACACAATTCGAGACTGATGCATATATAGCAATATCCGAGAATTTTTGCTGAATCTCTAAAGGTGTCCGGCATTGCACTGCGAGACTTATGCGAAAAACACACAAATAGTTTAAAAGTGCTATAAACTTGGAAAACCAAGAAACGTCAGTAAAAACATGACGTCTGAACAAGATCAAGTGTTCGGTGCCAATCCGAAAATTGTCTTAGAAAAAAAATGTGCTTCTGTCGTGCTTTAACATGACACATCCTATCTCAAGACTTCAAGCGGGTCAGCCTACAGCTTCAACCTCCTATCCCGAAGGCGGAGTACTTAGGCTCCCCGGCTATTGACCACACACTCTCGTCGAAAAAGGAGTGATAGAAAAAAGACTTTGCAGTGACTAGGAAGAAGAACACTTATTATAAAACAGCTCATAATTTTAAGAGCCCCCGAGTGACTTGGGTAAAAGAATTTTATGTTATAATGATTGTGCGTACCGAAGTACTTATATCATATCTGTGTTCACCCGGACTTTGAACGCGTCTTAACTAACCGTTGGCTTCTCCCTCTTCGGTCAAGGACCGAAGAGTGTTATGTACTCCACCAGTCGAGAATATCGATGGTGTTTCCGATAACCAGGCAATCAGGCCATAAGGCTGTAACAGACAAAGCGCGCTCAGGGAAGTTATGCTATATTACTAACGAAGTGTAAGAAGCATCTTCGAAGAAAATAGCACCCCCACCGATACCTTTCTTCGGTTGCTCATTATTATTATGAGACTTGTGCAATAGATTTTTTGTACTCATGAGTTCCGCTGTGTGCCGACCATTGTTGAAAATAGTAAGAGTGCTAGCTTTCGGCTTCACCCAGTCTGAGGTCCGGCTCGGATGAACCGATCGTGACAATCGCAGAGGTGCTCCCTTTACTCCCTAGCCGAACAATCGAGAACGTAGGGGTAAGCACAGGAGCCAGGCAACCTAGCTTGCAAGTCGCTTAAGTCAACATGGTGCATATTGTGGCGTAATACACGAACAAGGAACAAAGCCGTACAAGTATAATCATATGCAAGAGGAAAAGCTCCATCAAGGGAGCCCCCAAATAAATGGGGTATTTGAATATGTGTGTCACAAACAAAGTTTTGACAAGGAACTTTGTCACAAACAACTTTGTGCCAAAAATTATAATGCTTGTTCGAACCAAACAAATTTTAAAACTAAAAGTTTTTTAGCATGAAAGCAACTTAGCTGGTTAATGTGCTCGGTGTTGATGATGTGATTCGGGCTTGTGGCGGGACGAATACGCTCATTGATCTACGACAGATCAGACAAGGTTCGCAATCCTCGGTAGGGCCGAGGTCCTATCCCCAGGCCCGAGGTGTCCAAGCAAGGAGTTCAGCACTCCGGAGTAGTGACCGCGTAAAGCAGTCAAAATTGATTACCTGCACACATAAAACAGTGCGGTCTAGGAAATAATAATATATGTATATATAATCCTTGCTTAATTGCTTTACGCAAAAAATAATTTACTTAAAGAGATGTGGCCTGGCGCTGGAGCCAATGTCGATGCAGGGCGTCAGCGCGGCGAAGTGAAGGCATGACAAAAGCCTGAATTTGCAGGGCGGTCCGGGCTCCGGATACGGTGTTTGCCGAACTATGTACGGAAACTGACTGAACCTCCACGCGACCATTTTTAATGTGGCCGCCATTTGATAGACATGTGTACAGATGATGGAACAAACCAGAGTAATAATTCCTTCAGAAAAATAAACCCAACAAACAAAAATTGTTAGGATTAATAGCACCTGGTTTGTTTGTTGTAGCATTCCCAAGAAAAGTGACTCCCAAAATTGGGAATCGATCCGCACACCCATTGCCTGATGGGCGATAAAGCGATGGCATGGCGAAGTTGGCAAAGGTTGGCTCGCCGAGGCAAAAGCTCGTGGTCCAGCTAATGTGATGAAGCTGGTCCGCCGGTGACGCCGAAGTGTTGGTGTGTCAGCCGAGGTGTTGAAGTAGTTCGGCGTGGTGGACATCGGCTCGATGAAGCAATGGTTCGGGTACGCCGATGTAGGTTGTATCGTGTGACGCGGTCAATGTTGGCTTGATGACGTGACCGTGTGGCGATACTGGTGTGCCCTCTCCGTGTAATCCGTGGGGCGGCGATGTTGGTGACGATTTATCCTTCACGATGCTGAACTATTGTTCAGCTGGCCGAGATGATGATCCGAAGAAGTCAAGCTCAGCTCAACAAAGCGACGACGTGTCTAGCGCAGGTCGGCCACTGTGGAGTGATGTTTGTCGGGCCGGTTTGACACCGGCGTGATGGTGAAGATCGTATTGTAAAAATACATCTAATATTAATGGGATGTGTTTGAGAATAAAACACAATACCCCATACGAAAACGTCCTTCAAAAAGGATGTCTGAAATCCCATTCGTAGAGATGAACTCGGGTCGGATTCGTTCTCGCGCAGAAAATAGATCCAAAAAGTGATGCACTAATCGGAAGGTTCCCGGAGTTTGGACGGTCGGATCGAGCTGAATTTTTGGCAGGTGGTAGATATCGGAATTCCATAGCGGATAAACGGTTGGATCTTCCAAAGGACGTCCGAGCTAGATGCTGGACTCCCCGCTCCAAACTCGTCCGGATTCTCGTCCAGATTCAACAGGGATCCAGTATATCGGAGATTACCGGAGATTCCTCCATCGGAACTCGACGAAATTTTTGAAGGGTTGTTTTAGACTTAATTCAGCGTAATTCCACTGAAGCAATCATTTAGGCGACACTCTAGGAGGCGGTGGCGGCGGATACAAGTTTGCTGTCCATAAAAACAGCACGGTCGCCCGAGGGCAATGTTGACGTTGAGCCCCCGAGCTTCATGGATGACTCCTCCATGATCTTGATAGAGATCGGAGTTGATGTTGATGAAGGCCCTCATCCGAACATGACGATCGGAGGTTGGGCACAGTCCTCGGTCAAGTCAAGGTGACCAGTCGAGCTGGTGACGAAGAAACCGACGTCACAGTTGACCTGCAGTCGAGCCATTGATCCTTTCGCCGATCACACATCGGAACTCTCAATGAAAGCACCAATGTTGGTGTAAAAAGCGGCAGATCTCGGGTAGGGGGTCCCAAGCTGTGCGTCTTAGGATCAATGGTAACATGAACACATGATTTTACCCAGCTTCGGGCTCTCTTGATGAGATAATACCCTACATGCTGCTTGATTGACTATAATGAGTATAGGGGTTACAAGAGTTGATCTACCTCGAGATGAGTATATGTTGTGGTCTAAACCCTGGAGGTATGATGAGTAATGTCATCATCTATCGACTAGCCTGGCCTCGGTTTATATAATGTACCAGAGGCCTAGGCTAACAAGAGTCCTAGCCGAATACGCCGGTGGGTAGGAGTCCTTGTCTTGATCACCAAGTCTTGTGGAATCTTCCTTGTATGCGGCAACTGTCCGAACTTGCCCATGAGTATATGGCCATGGGGGTTCTCGGCCCAATCTAACTGATCAGGAGACGACGTGATGAGTACCCCTCCAGGACACCGTCAGCCGGCTCGAGGCAGAGGACCGTTGGTTGGCACGCGAATGGCACCAGCTGAAGGTCGCCATCAACCTTGGGCAGCTCCGGCGCGATCCCTCGCGACTTCTCGCGAGGCTTACGCCCACGCCCTGGAGGAAGGTGGAGCCGCTAACCTCCATCATGAGGCAGCTGAGGAGCAAGAGCGGGAGCTCCTGTCTTCAAACGCCGCCCTCGACCAGGAGATCATGGCACGGCGGGCCCTCCTAGTCGCGTCGCCGGGTGAAGCGCCTCTTGTCGAGGCGGAGCTTCTGAGTCGCGAAGAAGACCTGGTGCTAGTGGCTATGGAGCATAGCCTAGTGTCGGAGTGGTTAGAAGTGAGGGAGCACCAGGAGGCTACGGCTGAAGACGCCGTCGCCGCCTGAGAGGCCAAGGTCCAGCTGGAGGTTGAGGAGAGGGTGGCGAAGGCACGCGCGGACCTGGCTGAAGAGCACAGCCTGGAGTTGGAGCTGATCAAAGCCGAGCTCAAGGGCAGGACCGCCGCCCTGAAGGTGAAGCTGGAATCTGCGGAACGGCATGAGAAGGCCGCCAAGGAGGCTTTGTCCTCCTCCGAATCCGCCTTGGCCTTTGTCCATGCCGAGTGATCCTCCCTTTAGTAGCAGGTCAAGTATACCGCATCCCTTGGGGAGAGGACCGCGAATGAAGCACACCGTCACCTGACACTGGAGCGCGAGCACGGCTCGATGCTCCAGGACCTCATAATCAGAGCTAACCGCGCCTTGGGCACCATCTGCAACGAGAGCGCTCCTCATCCGCACGAGAACGACTATGCCAGCCACCTCAACTTCTTCATCGGCATTGCAACCTGCTTGGAGGATCGGGCCACGAGAGATCGCGGGCTGTAACACCCCAAAAATTTACTCAAATTTTATTAAAGTAAAATTTGGCCAGAAATTAAAGTTTGAGCTACTCCAGGTCATTTATTAATTCCAGAGCCTTTTCTGATATGTTTTACAAAATTCTTCCCTCCATAGAAGATTATTTTTGTGAAATATTGTGGTCCTTGGTTGTTTTGTAAATCATTTCATTTATATCATAAATAATAGTAGGAAATATTTCCATAATAAAATTTGCCACAAGTTATTCTTTCAAAAGCATTTTTTAGTACTTGAAATGCTTCTGTTGCACTACAACTATTTTAAATAATTGTTCTAAAATCCCACAAAAATTGTGAGAGGTCAGGTGATGCCTATAAATCACTTTTATGCAAAAACCTAACTATGTCTTTTGGAAATTTTGAGTGCAACATCCTCTTTTCAAATTTTGTCCCATTCTTGAGTTATAACTGCAACCCTATTTTTCCTAGCTCCAATGATTCTGAAACTTTTCCATCTTGTAGTCCTTCCAACCAAAACCTTAACTCCAGGAGGTCGGCTCTATTTGAATCTTTTAAGTCCACCAGACACTCCTCTGAAGTCTCTGTCCAGAATTGAATTCTGGTAAAACTTGCACTAGCGAGTTTCTCATCTTGCAAAACTAACTTCACCACCATCTCTATCATCTAAAGAGACCCCACCCTGCCAAGTTTAAAATCTATCAAAGTCCTCTAGGTTTCCCTAGCATTCTGTCAAACACTTCATGTGCATGATAGAAATCTGTAAGTTCATAAACTTGCATTGGGCATCTACTCATCTGACCAAACCACCATGTCAACTAGATCTAGTATACCCCAAATCAACTCTCTGGAAAGTGGCACTAGCATCAGAGGCTCCTAGACCATCAAGGCATTTTGTCGAACACTCTGTGCACGTGCTCTAGCATGGCCAATGCGTGCGTTCTGCACGCGTTGGCACCGAGCTGCTGCCACCGCTCTGCTGCCTCCCCCCTCCCCCAACCTGATCCTCCCCTGGATCAGCCCGACCACCAGGAACCTCGCCGACACCCTCGCTTGGCCCTTAGCACCGTCCACCGCCGTCCACGACAACCAAGACCGCCACTCGACGAGTCCCGCATGGCCATGTCTCTGCCCGACCCGCGTGGCACGTCTCGAGCAGCCCAGCTCCCCCTAGGAGTAACTGCGGGCGGCCACCGCCCTCACCGTCCACTTTGCCGAACTCAACGGCCTCACCTGCCGCCGTAATGATCGCCGCCGCTATCGGTGTCCAAACCGGCGGATCTCGGGTAGGGGGTCCCGAACTGTGCGTCTAAGGCTAATGGTAACAGGAGACTGGGGACACGATGTTTACCCAGGTTCGGGCCCTCTCGATGGAGGTAATACCCTACTTCCTACTTGATTGATCTTGATGATATGAGTATTACAAGAGTTGATCTACCACGAGATCAGAGAGGCTAAACCCTAGAAGCTAGCCTATGCTATGATTGTTGTTATGTCCTACGTACTAAACCCTCCGGTTTATATAAACACCAGAGGGGGCTAGGTTTACCCAGAGTCGGTTACAGAGAAGGAGATTTACATCCGAATCGCCAAGCTTGCCTTCCATGCAAAGGAGAGTCCCATCCGAACACGGGATGAAGTCTTCAATCTTGTATATTCATAGTCCAACAGTCCAGCCAAAGTATATAGTCCGGCTGTCAGGATACCCCCTTATCCAGGACTCCCTCAGTAGCCGCTGAACCAGGCTTCAATGACGATGAGTCCGGCGCGTAGATTGTCTTCGGCATTATGAGGCGGGTTCCATCTCTGAATACTCCAAGATAAATTCCGAACACAAGGACCGTGTCTGGTTCTTTACATACCGTCGTAGAGAGAACAGTGATCCACGAATCTAATATGCTGACAGTTCTTTGAAATGTGACATCACGCCACGGTCTGGCTTTTATTCGAACTGTTTTTTATAACCGGCTACCGCACACATTATGAGGCAGTCCCTTTGGCACGTCTTGTCCAAGCAGAGATCGTGTCCCTCTTATCGTGGGATCCCCATCAATACAGGTATGGGTAACCCAACCGTGCTGTCAAATGCGGTGAGTGGGGAACAAGCAGGTATTATTAGGCAAGAGGGGAGGCGTAAAGTTTCACCGCCTTTATAAAGAGGAAAAGCCCCCTCCTTTCCACCCACGCCTTTCTCCTTCTGCTAGTCCCTTTCCTTTCGATCGAGCCCTAGCGCCCAAGCATTCATCCCCCCACGAACAAAGGTTCTCCGAAAATGTCTGGATCCGGAGCAGGAGGTAAGTGGATGGCCTCCTCCGTCCAGGAGAAGAATATTAAAAAACTGCGGGCGGCCGGGTATCTGGCCAAGAAAATCGGCCACCGTCTTTCGACGGCGGGATAGATTGTCCCTACTCCGGAGCCCCACGAGAGGGTTGTTTTCCTCCCCCATTTCATCCGCGGGCTTGGGTTTCCCCTTCACCCTTTTGTTCGCGGCATCATGTATTATTACGGGATTGATTTTCATGATCTATCCCCCAATTCCTTCCTCAACATCTCGACATTTACCATCGTGTGTGAGGCCTTTCTCCGCATCTCGCCTCACATCAGACTGTGGCTGAAGATCTTCAATGTGAAGCCCAAGGTGGTGAATGGCGAACACGCCGAGTGCGGAGGCGCCATGGTGAGCAGGATGCCCAAGCTCACATGGCCGACGGGTACTTTCAATGATTCTGTCAAGGAGTGGCAGTAGCAGTCATTCTACATCACTGAGCCGTGCGGCAAAAAATGGGCCGCTGCTCCTGAGTTTCGATCTGGAGCCCCTTTGCGGCTTACGTCCTGGCCCAAGAAGGCCGTGAATTGGTTGTCGTCCATCGAACTATCAGTGATCCAGGCGCGTGTCAAAGGCATGGAAGATAGGGCCATCAGGCTTGTTGATGTAGTCCAGGTGATGCTGGTCCGCCTGATCCTTCCTTGTCAGCACAGAAGCTGTGATTTGTGGGAGTATTACCCGGCCGAGCACCAGACTCTGCAGGAGCTTTTGGACTCCTTGCACAAGGATATCTAGAAGGTGCTCTTCAAGTCTGGCAAACCGTGGCCGGACTCCGCCGTGGACCGCGGATACCAACTGTCCCACCCTGCAAGTCCGGTAAGTCATGATTATATCTCGACCATCCACATGTCTCAAGGGAGATGTTTTTAACGTGCTTTTTCACGATCACCCTCAGGTATGGACGAAGAAGGCGGGGCGGATTCATTGTCCGACCCCGTTGCCGGAAGAACCGGTCGGACCACTTCTGACGAAGATGCTGGTCCCAGCGCCTTATGAGGCACCGAAGAAAGAGGCCAACAAAAGGCTAAGGAGACCCGGAGCGGCCTCCGTCATCGCGGTGCCTCGGACACAAAGTCCGAAGACTCCAGCGACCATCCCTCCTCCGAAGAGGGCGAGGAGGAGGAAGAGGTCGAGGAGGAGGAAGAGGAGGAGGAGGAGGAGGAAGAGTATGAGTCCCCTACGAGGGGGAGGAAGAAAAGGACAACCTCCTCATCCTTAGAGGCAGATTCGCTGAAGAAGGGAAGAACACTCATCCCCGAGGCGTCCACCACAACTACCGACAGCAGCCCGGAGTGAGATCCCAGGGCCCAGCCCCGGGTAAAGTCGTAAGTGCTAGAAATCCGAACATGTCCATGCATCCAGAATTACTAGAGTGTAATATTTGGATTTGCACCATGCTTTTTACAGTCCGGCGAGGTCTCCTACCAAACAGTCCTCATCGGAGGATTCGTTGAGTTCCGATGCCTTGGAGAGCGAGACTCCTCCAAGGGCCCCTTCCCCAAAGCCTGGTTGTGACACCGAGGTGTCGTCCCAAAAGGACCTGAGCCAGGAGGGCATACCTCGGGGGCCGGATATGTGGGAGCAGTGGTTCCCGTGAACATCGATGGCGGGATCAATCTTGGATTCGGCCCATGGCCGGACATAGTCCCGGAGACCATTGAGGCTCCGGGATCATGCAGGCAGCCCATCTTAACTGGAGGGGGCGATATTGCTCCACCTGCGACCTATGTCCAATCAAAGGTGTCGGGCGGCCTATTGATAGCGCTGAAGAGCGCTTCCATAATTGATGAACATCGCGCCCTTATGGCGTGGTGATAGAAAAGATTCAGGCCACTGAGAGTGGACTGAATGAATCCTATGTCAGCCATATAAAAGTCTTGGAGGTATGTTTAGAAGACTGTCATAGTATAGATAGTAGCCCCTGATACACTGTTCAGAGAGGACAGGAACTGGACAGGAGATCAAATTGTCGTCCGCAGGAGACTCAACTAATGACATATATCTATTTCTTTATGAATCAGGCGTCTGCAGCAACTGCCTCCTCTCATACTGCGGAGGTGTCCGAACTCAAACGGAGTCTGGAGCGGGCCGAAGAGGAACTCGGCCGAGTGAAGAAGCAGCTGGAGGATAAACAAGGTATGTTAAAACTTTTAGTAAATTTTAGCACAAGTAGGTAGTTGTGTCTAACTTTAAAGCATTTATAACACGCACTCTAAGGGAAAATGCCGAAATTGAGGCGCTCAAGAAGGTTGTTGCCTTGGCTGAAAATAAGGCAGCCGCGGAGCAGGCTCTCCGCAAGAAGCATGAGGCCAGGGTCGTGGAAGCTGAACGAGAGCTTCAGGAGGCCGTGAAGAAGAGCGAGACTTTGGAGCAGAGTCTATTATTGAAAGAATCTGAACTCGTCCAAGCTCTCCAGATCGCAAATGATGCTCGGGGTGAAGCCCGGGCTACTCCAAAGGATATTCAGGAAGCGCGGAAGATTGCGGCTGGTAAGGGTTTTTCTTATTCAAAGCGATTTGTATGCGATCGCAGGGAAGATTCATGGTGACCCATTGAATCCTTATTTTTCCAGGCGCATTTTCGGATCAGCCGCGCAGCATATCTGATGCTGCCCAATTCTGCCGAGCTGATGAGAAGGAAACTACAGAGAAGCTCTTCTAGTCGCAGTATTTGGCGCCGAATTATCCGGTGCCATTTGTTGACCAGCTGAAGCAGCTGATCGAACTGCATCAGGTGGCTGAACTAGCCATGAAGGATTTGGTTATCTGGCTATGGCCCGCCGAGCCCATTCCGAGCAGCTTCTTTGGGCTCGTGAAGCGAATTGTGAGTGCCTGCCCTCGGCTGGACGTGATTAAGCGGTCGGTTTGCATAGAAGGTGCATGAATGGCATTTGCCCGTGCGGAAGTGCGCTGGGGGAAGCTTGATGTTGAGAAGCTGATGACCGAGGGGCCGCCGGAGGGGAAGGAGCACCGCAAGGCCGAACAATATTATGATGGTGTCCTGAAGGGGGCCCGCCTTGTGGCAGAGCAATGTGCGAAAGACATTATTTTTCCCTAAAGGCCGTTGTGTTGTCCTTTGTAAGGCGGAACAAAGTCACTTTTATCTATGTGCCTATTATGTTTAAATTTTATTCCTGCGCGGCCGTTTTATATGTTAATCTTGAGAGTTGGCCAGTCGTCGTCTTCTGCCCCCATGTAGGAACTACGGGGGTGTTCGGGATACACCTGAACACTCTTTATCCCATTCTTGGGTCCATGAAGGAGGTGTTCAGCACAGCGAACCAGGCAATCGGACTATAGGGCTTTATTACTCTCACTTAGACATAGGGACTCGAGTATGGGAGGCGCAGCCCCTGGTGTTCGGAAGACCGCACGAGGGGCTCTAATAGCGCCTGATCGATAAATCGATCCTTCGCACGCTGCATTGTATTATGGCATTATGCACAATAAATCCTTAAAGATTTTACAACCTCGCGAACAGCTGACCAGCTCTTGCCTTATCATGACAATCAGTTTTCGCCTTTCTCTGCTGAGGTGTTCGTCCGGAAGAACCAGGACACAATCGCAGCAGTTCTCCCAGCGCTACCTTAGCCGATATTGCCGAACGTAAGGTACCAAAACATGGGAGGCGGGCAAACCCAACTAATGACCCAAGACATGATTCGGAGCTGATGCATATAATGCTATAAGTTCGGGGTGCCTAGCGACCAAGAAGGTGGTCGGACTTTGTTGCCATTGTGCGGGCGCAATGAAGCCCCTGACATTTTAAGACATGACACGATGTTTCGGATGCCATGATGACAAAATGTCGTTGAGAAATGAGAGCAGGTAAGCGTCAAATGACTCTACATGTTGTATTCTAGTAATACGGCTATGCGTATGAGTACGGTGCATGTTATAAAAGAGAGGCATGATGGCAGAACCTGTTGGGACTGGGCGGTAGGGAGCTGTGCACAGATCCGAAGTAGTATCCGGATTGGATTTGGGTGGGATGAAAGTACCCCCTTTGTGCGTCCAAGCTGATTCCATGTCGCCGGTCCAATATTGCGTGAAGGCAAACCTGAAAAAAATGCTAAAGGTGTGTGTGTGTGCCGCATAGTGGCTGAGCCGTGGGATGTGGACCGTCCAGTTTATGCCGGAGGGTCTGTTTGAGCCCTGAATCAGGCTGAGGTATGGTGAAGTAGTTCGGAATCCCTTATCGGTGTCCGGAAGTTTGGCTGTCGAATCAAGGTTCGATTGCAAAAGCCGTGACTCGCTGCTTCTGTTACTAAGATGGCCGAATACTTTTCGGCGCCGAGGTGAAGTTCGGTCTTGCTCGTAATTGTGACTACATTACGTGGGTCTGCTGTTCTAAGGTTGCCGTAGGCATTGTGTTATAATGCGTTGAGTCGCAGTTTACCTTGGCAGTGATGAATAGCCACTGCCTAGAGGTGTAATGTTTAAGATTTGTTCTTTGGTATGGCAATCTTTCGGTGATCCGAAGACCGTGTCCAGAGTGGCGGGGCCTAAATGACCCTCGCGCCTGGTGTTGTTTGATGATCTGGGCTTCTTGCCCTGCGACCCCTTCTTACTATTACCGGCGTTTACCTGCCGACCTGTTTAAAGACCTAGCATTCTCTATTGGTGTGATTGGCTGCCGTCCCTGGGGTACCATGAATTTGACATGGGCGACCAAGTATGCGGTTCAGGCTGGAGGGGCCCATGTTTTGAAATGTCTTCTCCCGCTAAACGGGCTGAGGGTTGCGGGCTCCTTTGTTTACTGTTGTGTCCTGGGTGTCGTCCCTTGTCTTCGGACACTTATATTTGTTGTTCCAGGGTTTGCGGACGCTGTTCTTGGCTGTTGATGTGCCCAGGGTGCTTGTTATGTCTTGCGCGTAGCCCCTGGCCGTAGTGTGTTGGCGGCGCGGTTTGCGCTATCGTCTGGGCTTTAATGCCTCTTCCTCGAATTGAGGTAGTAGCCTGTGCTTTGGGTAATATTGTATTCAGCGGTCGAGTCCGTATTCCTCGGCTGCTCGGTCCTTAGTCCTTTTGTCCGTTAGCATATCCTAATCTGCTTGTAGCCGCAGTTGCTTCTTCCTGAGGCTTCTTGCGGTGGCTATGAGCCGGCGCTCGAAGTGCCCCCACTCCATGGGATCCTTAGGCACGCCGAATTCGTCGTCGCCGAGGCTCACCTTGTATTCAGAGGGAGGCATATAGTTATCGTCCTCCAAGTATCCATCCGTCGCCTGTTCATCTGGGCTGACCTGCCCATGTTCTTGTTTGGCTTGCTCAAAGGTAGGTTGATCAGGATTGTATTCCTCTTTGGCGCCATCTTGATTTTCTTCTCCAGTGTCGGTATTGTTGTGGCGGGGCTTGGAGCGGCGCCCATGACACCCATGCTTTGATTTCTTCCCTGAGGGGTTATGTCCTGTTGCCTCATTGCCATTGTTTACTTTGGGAGTATCCACCATATATATATATATATATGATATGAAGAGGTGGCAGTCCAGCGTCCTGCGGGCGGTGGTTCCTGTTCTTCTCCCGCATCGTCGTCTATACCGTTGATGTCTTCGGAGTTGAAGTTAAGCACGTCGGTCAAGTCGTCGACCGTGGCTATGAAGTGGGTGGTGGGTGGGTGACGAATTTCTTTGCCGCCTGCTTCCCACTCGAGTCGAACATAGTTCGGCCAGGAATCTCCTAATAGAGAGAGAGACCTTAATGAATTTAGCGCGTCGCCAAAGGGGGAGTGCTGGAAGATATCCGCGATGGTGAATTCCATGACCGGAGCCCAATCAGATTCGATGGGAATGGACGCACACGGTCCGGGACCTACCACCTAAGATAAGTCCCGGGGTCTGGAGACACAGATCTCCTTAGGAGCGGAGTCTATGTTCGGCTCCAATGCCGATGAGGGTGCGACCTCTGGGGTGGGGTCCATCCACCCGTCCTCGGAAGGCAAGACCTGCTCCGGAACGAAGTCCGGAGCTATAGCAGGCGCGATGTTCCGAATACTGTCCGACGACAGATCTAGGTCATGCACGTCGTGATCGTTCGGTGCTCCTGACATGGGCCCGAAGCCGTCGAAGATCAAGTCTCCGCGGATGTCGGCAATGTAGTTTAGGTTTCCAAACCTGACCTGATGGCCTGGGGCATAGCTATCGACCTGCTCCAGATGGCCAAACGAGTTGGGCCGCAGTGTGAAGCCGCCGAACACGAAGATCTGTCCAGGGAGAAAATTCTCACCCAGAACGGTGTTGTTGAAGGTTGGAGAAGCCATCAAGCCTTACGGCGAGGACACAGAGGAACTCTCAAAGAAAGCACCAATGTTGGTGTCAAAATCGGCGGATCTCGGATAGGGGGTCCCGAATTGTGCGTCTAAGGCTAATGGTAACAGGAGACTGGGGACACAATGTTTACCCAGGTTCGGGCCCTCTTGATGGAGGTAATACCCTACTTCCTGCTTGATTGATCTTGATGATATGAGTATTACAAGAGTTGATCTACCACGAGATTGGAGAGGCTAAACCCTAGAAGCTAGCCTATGGTATGATTGTTGTTATGTCCTCCGGACTAAACCCTCTGGTTTATATAGACACTGGAGGGGGCTAGGGTTACACAGAGTCGGTTACAGAGAAGGAGATCTACATCCGAATCGCCAAGCTTGCCTTCCATGCAAAGGAGAGTCCCATCCGGACACGTGACGAAGTCTTCAATCTTGTATCTTCATAGTCCAACAGTCCGGCCAAAGTATAAAGTCCGGCTGTCCGGATACCCCCTTATCCAGGACTCCCTCACCCGTCGTGCTTATCCTCGGGACACCACGGAGCCAACCCCCTCGCGCTATAAAAGCTCATCCCAAGCTCGCTAGTATCCTCACCACACTTCCCTACCCTGCTCTGATCCCCCTCAAGCATCCAAGTGACCAGACCAGGTCATCTTCCTCGACTCTGGACACGGCACCCGCCACCACCTTCCGGTCAGTTTCAATGCCACTAGGGCCTCGCCCTCTCCACTCTCTTCACCAACAGCATCCTGCAGCACTCATGAATCCATCCCCATGCTCAATTTTGATCAGGACTCGCCGCAAGCGAAAGCCCCATCTCACCCGATGCTGCCGTCCGCCGGGAAGCTCGCCGCCGGCGACTCCGTCCACATCGGCGACCATGGCGGGTACGCACGGGTTCGCCTCGACCTCCAGAGCACACCCATGTGCTCATATCCCCGAGGGGTGCCGCCGTTTGTCGGCGAGCTTCACCGGAGCCCCACCTCTGTTCTGCCGGAGAGGGAGATGCGCGCGGCGACTGGTCAAACCTGACCGCTGGGCAAGGACTACCCGTAAGTGGAGGCAAACTCCGCTGCATCCGCTTCCGCGCGAGGGAGATGTACCAGGCGAATACGCCTTCAACGTCATCAGCCCTCCCGCGTGGTCGAGCGATTGGGCTTGGCCCAGTAGCGCCAGGCGGCTATACTGCGGCCAGGGCACGTTTTTGCTCAGCCCATCACAGTAATCTCTGTTTCCTTTTTCTTTTCCAGCAGATTTTAAATAATTCCACAGCAGCCATTTCACATCCAAATTCGATGATTCAAATTTCTACATACTTCTAAATTCAAGCTCCATTTATCCAAATGGGGTGAAATTTTTTCCTAAGCCTGGTTTTTGCTGGATCTAATAAATAGTCCATTTCCTTGATTATTCCAGCTTAGTAAATTCATAGGAAAATCATATAAACTCCAAATGACTTGTTTCTTTTTCTGTTATTTCTCAAATTTCATCTAGTTTATTTTAGTATTTATTTCAGAAATTTCCAAGCAACTTTTATGTATTGTTTTGGGATTATGTGGTAATTAAGATATTTTGAAAATAGGAAATGGAGGGGAGATGTAATTTTCAAAGTTTGGAAATGCACCCAACATTTCTGCATGCTCAAGGCAAGCATTTTGAACACATGATATGGTGACTGCATAATTATTTGTGGCATGTGTATTTGAATTATTAATATGTTGAATTCCTATAGAGTTTGCATATTCCTGGTCATACATGCATGATCCCCTTGATGGTATTTTATTTTCACTTAAACATTAAGTATAAGTAAGTACGGTTATTTCAAGTGCCATATGTGCCTGTGTTGGTCCAGGCTAATTTGCAGGAAGAATCAGTCACGAGAAAAGTGACCATGAAACAGAAATCTCGTGGTGACGAGAATGATCAGTGAGGGTATGTTGAGACATACCAGAGGTGGTGACCCTGTTGGGTACTGCCAAGGAGTTGTATTGTGCTACCACTGCAGGAAAACTTAAACCTCCTGAGTTGACCGTAGATCGAGTCTTGTTCCCGTAACCCCCATGCTGGTTTGTGCTACCACTTGTCCCCGCCACAGGCAGGGTACGGTTCAGTAAGTTGTTAACCCCTTTCCGTGCACACACCGTACAGAGAGGCCACGATGAGGGTTTCTAGGTACCGCTGCAATGCCCGTCATCGGGCCAGGGGGCATGGGTGTATCCGGCTGGGCTGAGAGGAGGGCACCCCTTGTAATCCGCGCATGTTAATAGTGATCCCATGCTACTCAAGACGATGGTCTCCCCGCCTTAAAGTTTCTCTTGAATGATGCTTTGGGTGATTCCTGGCATCCGGAAAGTTAATATGGTTTATGGGTGTCAGGCGTGTTTTTAACCCAAAGGCCGTAACGGGAATTAGTCGGCGTCTGACTGCTGGCTAAAGAAATCCTTTACTTGTGGGTAAAGAGTACACCCTCTGCAGAGTTATATCTATTCGAATAGCCGTGTCCGTGGTTAAGGACTACAGTCTGGTTTGGTCAAGTGTCGGCCTTAGTGTCAGTCTCCGGAGGAAATGATTAGTGATCATGGTTCCTTCTGTAGGATAATGATTGCCATGACTGGTGCTATTATGAATAGTATTGTTGATATGGATATTGTTGTGGACTAACCTTTTCCTCTTATGTCTAACCTTGAGTATCTCTTGGGATGGCTAGACTACCCGGGATACTGAAGTTTATTTTCGTTTCTGAGTATCACTTGGGATGGCCAGTCCACCTGGATACTTGTGTTATTATTTTCTTATAAGCCCTTTATGAGGCGTCACTCAGACACCCGACTGTGGCATTTCTTCAAGACCTCTCATGGCATCGCTTGAGTTATCGGGCGGTCCTGTCTCGCCCGATTCTCTTTTAGACACCCATTTGGCATTTCTCTTGGAATTTTTCGGGCGGTCCAATCTGACGTTTCGTTTCATTTCTTGGATTTACTAATAACATGACTTATTTTCTGTATGAATATTTGTCATGCCATGCTTTAATACTGAGTTAGCACATGCATGTAACTTTAATTCATCATGAGCATATGCATCTGGTATATCTTTTGTTCTTGATATTTGCGAGTACATTCAAACGTACTCACTGGCTTGTCCCTGGCTATTGTCATGGCCAGATCATGACTCCAAGAGGAGCAATACGAAGACACCCCGCAACCTAGGATTTGGAGATAGCAGCCATGCGAGATGGGAATTATCTAGGTCAACTGTTCCCGTGGGAATGGAGTCCCATCAACATTGGAGATCGACAAGTCGCTTTGGTCATCCACCACTAGAGATCCTTGTTATATTCATTGGACCTTTGTGGTCTTGTATCCAATTTCTTGTAATTGCTTGGAATTCTATATCAAGGAAATGTCCACCAGCAACAGTAATCCTGGGGCTGGTGATGGCATAAGGGTCGTCTGCTGGGAATTTATGTCTCGGAAAACCAGCCCTGACACGAGCTAGTTGGAGAGAGGAGCCGGAGTCTTCTTGGGCGCGCGTTCTCACGTGTCTTCAGCAACCTTCTCGGCCATGATTTCCACTTTGACTTCAGGGTTGTGCTAGCCCCCGTGCCCGCGGTTACTCAGGACAGACTGGCCAAGTGGGTGGATGACCATGTGGACGCGCTGGTGGAGGAATTTGCTCCGGAGGATGACACAGTGGCGATTGCTGCCAGAGAAGGTGGCGCAGGCGGTGATGATGAAGTGGATGGTCATGATGACACGATCCGTGCTAGCGACACGGATGCAGTTTATGGAGAGGGCGCATCCAGCTAGGCACGCATTTATTTTGCTTTAACATGTATGACTAAAACTTGGACGCCTCCTCGTGAGAGCATTTTCAAAGAGGGGGCCTTGCAATGTATATGATTATGAAATGCTTTTGGAGTAGCGCCTGTGGTGCGACCCCATAGGTCTGCAGGCCCAGCCAGGGTGGTTGTTATGACTTATCTTTGGTTCCGTGGGTCTCGGGTGAGCCCTGATGCTGCAGCAATGCTTGTCTTCTCGTGGCGGGCTTGTCGTAGGCTCGCGAGGGTCTGGTCCTCCCGAGGAGCCTGCTGACCTGTCCTGGAGTGCTTCGCGAGGGACTAACTGCTAGACCACGGCAAGGTGCGTGCATGGTGGCCACATCCTTGGTCCCCGGGGGGAAGCCTTTGCATGCTCGGGACCGGCCCGATCATGCTCGACGCACGCACACAGCACCCAGCTCACGCTCGCGAGGTGCTCAGGGTGGGGCAGCAGGCACGAGCCCTTCTTAAAAACACGAAACCAGAAAGGGAGAGAACAAGACAAGACAAGAAAATTCCCCTCGCTTTTATTTTGGTAAACGCACGAGAACCAAGTTCATTCTGAAAAGCCAGTGAATTGGGACAAAAAGAGAGGCGAAAGCAAACGGCCGTGTTCGGCGCCTAGCTAGTCTTCCTGTCTTCTCATCTGCGCGGAGCTAAGTGCTTCCACTGGGCATGGGCATACCCATTGGGGGACAGTGTCGACGACCAGTGTGGAGCATGGTGCTTCCACTTGGATGTGGGTGGGAGCCCCCATGAGGCCCCAGGGCAGCGCTCAGGAGACTTCGGAGCGTGTACAGCCCCACTCATTATTACGTGAGAGTGTCATGAGTGGAGGAGTGGAGACCTTCATAGGCTGGGCCATGCTTCATGTTGCTCGACGAGGACCCCGCCTTGCGCCGCCCCCGACCACCGTTGGGGCGTCCGGAAACCAGGACGAGACCAAGGGGCAAGGGGGAAGCTGGCTGCGCCCTCGGCGGCCGTAGGCCCTCCGCCGGGGGGAAGGGCTCGCCGGCACGTTCCCTGGCGGGGGGCCTACCTCCGAGTAGCGTCTTGCTCCGCACAGCACAGGGGAGGCCCTGGCCCCGGGCTCCCCCCACGCCGCTCCCAAGGCCCTTCGTTCTCCAGCGGCTGGGCCGCCACCCTGGGAGCCCTGGCGATGGTTGTGTCCTGGTTCACCTGCGATCCATGGTTAGCACAAGCATGCTTCTAAGGCGTTAGCTGTACCCAGTGGTTGTTGCTGTCGAAGGTATTGGTGGAGCCCTACAGAAGCTCGCAAAGAGTTTTGGCTTCATGTACCTCCAGCGCCCAGCCTGGCGTGGGGGATTGACTGGGGCCTTCTCCCTGTGTGTACCTCAGGTCCACCGTGACGGGCATGTAGGCTTCCGGGTTGACAGCGCCTGAGTTGCTTCCCAGTTGCCTCGTGCTTCTGCCCCCTGCAGTCGTCATCAGGTCCTGGTGACCGAGGGACGGTGCCCCAGCGCGGCCCCAGGGAAGGTTGCTCAGAGTCGCCCTGCCCCGAGGCGGCATGGTCGAAGTAGTGCGGGCTGCACCATGAGGTAGGTCGACACCGAGTGTCTCTTTAGTGGCCCTGGGAGGGCACGCGTGGGTGTGGCGAGGGTGAGCGCGCGCCCCCCCCATGGCCTGCAACGTGGGCATGGTGCAGAATGGTGTTGCACCCCTGCATGCTGCATCCAGCAACTCGGCAACTAGATCCAGCAGGGCGTCGCGGCTGCTCTCCGCCAGCCTGCACCTCAGCAGTTGTCGAGCCACGATGACCGCGGCTCGCATGTTCGCCTGCTCCCGGTGAGTGTGTGGTGTTGCTGCCATG
Source organism: Triticum dicoccoides (assembly GCF_002162155.2). NCBI lineage: Eukaryota > Viridiplantae > Streptophyta > Magnoliopsida > Poales > Poaceae > Triticum > Triticum dicoccoides. The sequence goes on from NC_041389.1 coordinate 493,696,503, forward strand.
GCATAGCCCGAAGACCGCACGGCGGCACGGTTGTGACGCAGCGCAAGAGGAGGGGGTTGCGAACTGCGTCTCCCGCGGATGATGGCACTAGGCGGATCGCGTGCCGCGAGCAGCGCAGAGTGGAGGTCCTCCTCGTCGGCAGGTGTTGTTGAAGAAGACCGGACAACCCAGTGCTCAACGTGGGCTCTCGGGGCGTCAGCGATGGAAGCGTTGGAATAGCGGTGGATCGATCGATGGAAGAGAAGATCCGACGCACCCCTACCTGCCGTGCCAAATGTCGGATTTCGGGTTCCGCAAACCCTTGATAGGTTCGAACTCTGGGGTGCGTGCGGAGATCTCAGCCTACCCAGCCTGCCTACTCACGATCCTCATAGCCTAGCACGTCGAGCTCAAAGGGACAGAGAGACACAACAGTTTATCCTGGTTCGAGCCACCTAGCGGTGTAATACCCTACTCCAGCTTTGTGGTGGATTGCCTCGAGGGGCTGAGGATAAACTAGTATAGTGGATGAACAACCTTAGGAGGTGAGGTGCTCTTGAGCTCGAGAGAGCTGGTGAGGTGGTCGGGTGAGAATGGATCCGATCCCCCTCTATGGTGGTCGTTAAGTCCTATTTATACCGGCCTTGGTCCTCTTCCCAAATGTTGGCGGGAAGGGATCGCACAACAGCCAGATTTGAAGGGGGACCAAAAGTACGCCCTATCCTGACTGAAATGGTCTTCGCCTGCAAAAGCCTCTAGTCGTGACGCTATGGTGGGCTCGGTGATGACCTCCGTCTTGCCGTCCTGGCGGTCTTGGTCTTGGTGCACCAGAATGGAAACCTTTGGCTGATTCCTCGGGACTCCGCGCCTAAGGCTTGCCTCTTTTGCACCAAAGAGGAAACTGGTACTCTGCGCCCGCTGGCGCCCTCCTGGCCTTGGTCGTCATGGTTCACGTCAGCTGAGCCTCGTGAGGTGTACCTTGCATAGAAGTCTCCACTCCTCAGGAGCTAGCCTGAGGAGGCCGATCCCCTTGGAGGTCTTGGCGTCGCCCGCCTTGCGAGGCTTGGCCCCTCGTAAGGGTCTTGAGTTGGTGGTGCTGAAGCTGGGCCGTACCAGGCCGTCGATGGAGGCACACAGTGGGCTGCAGGCAGGCAAGTCTGGGTACCCCGTATCCAGAATGCCGACATCTACTATATGATTCACGTTCAACCTTTCGGTCTTAGTGTTCCGAGGCCATATCTACATATGCTAGGATCGTCAAGTTTAACCTGAGTATTCTGCACATGCAAAACTGGCTTGCACCCATTGTATGTGAACGTAGAGCTTATCACGCTCGATCATGACGTGGTGTCTCGGCAAGACGAACTGTAGCAACGGTGCATACTCAGGGAGAACACTTATATCTTGAAATTTAATGAGGGGTCATCTTATAATGCTACTGTCATACTAAGCAAAATAAGATGCATAAAAGATAAACATCACATGCAATCAAAATATGTGACATGATATGGCCATCATCATTTTGTGCCTTTGGTCTCCATCTCCAAAGCATCGTCATGATCTCCATTGTCACTAGCTTGACACCTTGATATCCATCGTAGCATCATTGTCGTCACGCCAACTATTGCTTCTATGACTATTGCTACTGCTTAGTGATAAAGTAAAGCAATTACATGGTGATTGCATTTCATACAATAAGCGACAACCATATGGCTCCTGCCAGTTGCCAATAACTTTCTTACAGAAACATGATCATCTCATACAACAATTTATATCACATCATGTCTTGACCATTGTCGGTGTCAAAACCGGCGGATCTCGGGTAGGGGGTCCTGATCTGTGCGTCTAGGCTGATGGTAACAGGAAGCGAGGGACACAATGTTTACCCAGGTTCGGGCCCTCTCGATGAAGGTAAAACCCTACTTCCTGCTTGATTAATATTGAAGATATGGGTAGTACAAGAGTAGATCTACCACGAGATCGTAGAGGCTAAACCCTAAGAGCTAGCCTATGATGGTATGATTATAATTGTGATCGTCCTTCTAAGGACCAACCTCTCTAGTATATATAGACACCGGAGAGGGCTAGGGTTTACATGGAGTCGGTTACAAGGAAGGAAACACAATATCCGGATCGCCAAGCTTGCCTTCCACGCAAAGGAGAGTCCCGTCCGGACACGGGCCGAAGTCTTGAGTCTTGTATCTTCACGCTTCAATAGTCCGGACGATGTATACAGTCCGGCTGTCCGGATACCTCCTAATCCAAGACTCCCTCGGTAGCCCCTGAACCAGGCTTCAATGACGATGAGTCCGGCGCGCAGTCTTGTCTTCGGCATTGCAAGGCGGGTTCCTTCTCTGAATACTCCAAAGTAATTTATCGAACACGTAGACCGTGTACGGATCCGCAAAATGATCTTCACACACCGCTGTAGAGAGAGAGCGATATTTCACAAATGCAATCTGCCGACAACTTTTTAGACAACATGACATGTCATTAAGATCGGGTCATTATTCGAACCGTTTTCCTACAACCAGCCACAGCGCATATTGCGAGGCGGTTTCCTTGACACGTCTTGTCAAAGCAGAGATCGTGTCCCCTTATCACGGGATTCTCATCAATACGGGTATGGGTAATCCCACCATGCCATCAATCATGGCGCTTGGGAGGTGATCGATTCCCAACGGGCAAGTGGGGAGGCGCACCGCTTCCGTCGCCTCTATAAAGGGATAAGAGTTCCCCATTTTTACCCACGCCTTCTTCCTCCTTTGCCCACTCTTGCCCCCTCGAGCTCCAGCACCCTAGTCCAAGTCTTCTCCGCACAGCTAAACATGTCCGGAGCAGGAGGCAAGTGGGTGGCTTCCACCGTGAAGGAGAAGGATATCGGAAATCTTCGGCCGGCCGGATACTTGGCCGCAGACATAGTGCACCGGCTACCAGACGACAGGCAGGTCATTCCAACCCTAGGACCCCACGAGAGGGTCGTGTTTCTCGCCCACTTCGTCCGTGGACTGGGGTTTCCACTTCACCCCTTCGTCCGCGGGCTCATGTTCTACTACGGGCTAGATTTCCATGATCTAGCCCCGAACTTCGTCCTCAAGATCTAGGCGTTCATCGTCGTATGCGACGCCTTCCTCCGCATCAAGCCTCATTTCAGCTTGTTGCTGCAAATCTTCTGCATGAAGCCGAAGATTGTGAGCGGCCAGCAAGCGGAGTGCGGAGGAGCCATGGTGGACAAGATGCCTAACGTCACCTGGCTTGACGGCTCCTATGCGGAAACCGTGAAGGGATGGCAGTCGGGGTGGTTCTACATCACCGAGCCGCGCGACGCCAACTGGGCGGCGGCCCCCGAGTTCCGATCCGGAACCCCCATGCAGCTCACCTCCTGGGAAAAGAAGGGTCTGTTCTGGGGCGACTCTACAGAGCTGACCGGACTCCAAAATTGCATCAAGAGCATGAAGGACAAGAACATCAAGCTTGTTAACGTGATCCAGGTCATGCTCGTTCACCGGATTCTGCCGTGCCAAAGGCGGGCATTCAATCTGTGGGAGTTCGTCCCGGTCGAACACCAGACGCTTCAGAGGCTCTACGGCATGAAGCACAAAGACGCGTGGAAGGCGTTGTTCAAGGCCTCCGAAGTACCTCCTCCCACATCCGAGGACTATGGGCTCCACGCCGTGTGGCCTCCTAGTCAGGTGAGTTCTCAGGCTACCATCGGATTCGGTTCTTCCAAATATATTCATGGGGGGGCCTTAAGTAAGTATGCATATTTGTTCAGGATTATGTGGAGACAGCGGAGCAGATTGACTGTCCGGCTCCGCTGACAGAAAGCCCAGCTAATGCTCTCCTGATGGAGATGCCGGTCCCGGTGCCCTACAAGGTGCCTGAGAAAAAGGCCGATAAGAAGGCCCCATGGATCCGAAAGGGTCTCCGACGTAAGGTTGCGCCAGAAGCCTCATCCAAAGACGACAAGGCACACTCCTCCCCCAAAGGGGAGGAAGAAGAAGAAGGGACCGCCGCACCCGGAGAGGGTGACACTACAAAAAAATACACTTCCGTGATGATACGTGTTTGTCACAGTATGACGCGTTTTTTGTCATGCATGTACATCCATGACAAATTTATGACAGAATCAAGATAGTCATACCTGTGCCGTTGTAGAAGTGTTCCATGACATTACCAAAATTATCATCACGGAAGTGTCCACTTCCATGACGATAAATCGAGCGTCACAGAACTGCTTTTGTCAAGGGTGACCGACACATGGCATCCACCGTAACGGAACGCCGTTAAGCTATCGGGTCGGGTTTTGGATCCGATAACCCGTTAACAGCCCCGACCAATGGGAATTTTCCACGTGTAAAATCATCATTGGCTGGAGGAAACACGTGTCTGCTCATCGTTGGGACAGATGTCATCCAATCATTGGACCGAAGGCGCCTATGATACGTCGACACGTGGCACGGCCTAACAGAGGCCCATTCCTGTGAAAAGGCCGGCCCATTTGACTTGGTCAAAATGTGGCGGGCCGGCCCATGGAAAGCCTGTCAACGGCCTGTTCGCATATAGCCCATTTTGAGCCTGCTAACCCAAGGCCCGTTACGCCCTATCCGAATTAGGCCCAGTAGCGTCATCTGGGCCACCCAATATGATTCCAGCCCATTTTCACTTCTGGCCCATGTATGGCCCATGACGTCTTTCGGCCCATATGAGGCCCTATGTAACTCTTAGCCTATTAACGGCCTGTGGTTAAACTGGCCCGTAATGAACAGTGTATCACTTTATACCCATTAACGGCCCGTGGTGAAACTGGCCCGTAATGAACAGTGTATCACTTTACACCCATTAACGGCCCGTGGTGAAACTGGCCCGTAATGAACAGTGTATCACTTTATACCCATTAACGGCCCGTTATTCCGTTGGGCCGTTTCCAGCCCTGTTATCTTTCGGCCTTCTCGGAGCCCATTTATTCTTGGACTCATTTCCAGCATTCGTTTACTTACGACCCGTTACTATCATTTTCTGCTTGTGGGCCAAATTCAGCCCGTGGTTACAGTCGGCCCATTTGTGGTCCGTTAATATGTTGGGCCGTTTTCATAGCGTCATGAAATACGGCCTGTTGAAGGCCCGTTATGGTCGGCCCATGAAGGGACGATTCCAACTCTAGCCCGTTTACGGCCATAATGCGGTCTGTTATTGGCCCATGTTATCATACTGCCCGTATAAGGCCCATTGATGATACGACCCGTAGAAAACCCATTGTTTCTACGGCCCTTAGAAGGCCCATTGTTTCTATGGCCCGTAGAAGGCCCACTGTTTCTACGGCCCGTAGGAGGCCCAGTTTCACTACAGTAAATATTAGCCCATGGTTATCGTAGCCTAGTTTTAAAAAATAGGTTATTGCAGCCACTAGCAAACCACGGAAAAAGAACTACAATGACTACAAGGAAACAAATAAACAAGAAAACAAGGAAATAAATAAGCAAGCAACTTACGCTAGGCTATCACGGCTATCACATTACATCCATTGGGCATCAAAGTTCGCCACCAGTGCAAATAAACGTGCCGACAAAAGAATATACAAAACTGAGAGCACTTCAGAAAGGCACTAGGCCTGGCCAGGAAGGCCCCCCTAAACAGCTGAAGAAGCTGAGTAGACCTCAGTTGTGTCAATGATAGATGCATCAATACTAGATTTAAGGCTTGATGGTGCGCACGGCAGTCCTCTGACATCTTCATTGCATCTTTGACTTCAAGTCGGAGTTGAGCTGAAGCAAGCCTTTCCGCTTTAAGTTGAGACTGAAGAAGTCGAACTAATTGAGGCAGCGACTGCACAAAGGTTGTCTCACACCTGCTGGCGAGTAGCTTCAACTCACTGTCTTCATCAAGACAGGACCTTGGGGTCATCTCGTTGTCCACAAGATGGTTTGGCTCACTATCTTCCCTAAAGTTCTGCCTGGCGTAAGAGATACGACTCTGAAAGAGAAACAAGGAGACACGTAACAGGTTTCACAATTATATAAGCAAATAAATGGATCTGTTCTGCATAAGGAACATGTTTTTACAACTACAATTTGAAACTGGTAGTTGTTGCCAACATCCAATCAGATGTAAACAGCAAAGCAAACAGCAGTGGAGGAAATGGTGCCTATCCAAATCTATCTAGAACAAAGTTTGAAGGCTTGAGAAGGACGAACTTACATTACATGTTAACACGGGCTGGACAAAGCCCTTCTCCATGTTGATAGAAGGATAATTCAATAAATTCCCCAAAGAAAATTCTTTATAAGCGTTGCCATTATTCTACATTTTGCAAAGAATAAATATAGATCAAATAATATTGGAAGAAACATAGGATAATGAAGCTCAGGTGCAGACTGATGATACATAATCAAATAGCAATTAATTAAGTATAGCGTTACAAGGCAAAAGGGAGAGAGGTACTGACGAGAGCAATGCAGAGCCCATTATTGTTTTGAGATCATATGATCCTTTGAGCAAGGAGATTCATCTGAAATTACTTTTCATACAAGAGAGAAGGTAAGGCACAAGCAGAAATTTAGGAGTTCAAATTTTGAATTGATATCATAGACAATACCTGACGCTGGGCTTCCAGCAGTTCTAATAGGGGTTTGGCCACTGGAGTAGGGGTAAAGTGTGGTACAGTTGGGCCTGTGTTTTCTGTGGCTACTGATCTATCTGATTTAACAGGTATCACTACCTTTTCCAAATACATAGTTTGTACTCCTTGAGGATCTGCACTTACCCTCTTCCTTTTGGACATCTATTACGAAAGAACAACATTTGACTGGAAAAATATAGTGTGACGACACATGGAATAGGTACAGAAAATGGATAGGTATGGCATATAATCATATATGATGCTTAAACTAAGGAGATGGTGTCACAAAGTAGAAGTAATGCAAGAGGTCAGATGCAAAATATGTGCGACCAATACAACTTTGCAAAGCTAGAGCAAGCACCTTGATGGGTGAACAAGATAGGCCATCCTCCACCATGCCAAGTTTGTTAGCCAGTGGATCGTTCGGCAATATTCCTCTTGTGCGCCCATTCTCATATTCATTTTGATAATGTTCAATATCTGACATGCATGAAAACATAAAAACAAGTGAGATTTTCTTTGTAATGCAGAAGTGATTCTAATCCAATACTGCCTCCCTATAAACCCCTTTGTGATATCTCTGTAATTCTTTTAAAAGATGCCATGCATGCTGTAATTTGTTGTGTGCATTAATATAATGTGGCCTACTACTCAAATATGAGAGCTCCAGAAGTGATGATACTTTGCAGATGATAGCTTCAACATATAGTAAAGAAGAACAAGTCGACCTGACCTGACAGATTCAAAATATACTAAGGGAGAACAACTCGACCTGACTAGTCGACCGCAAAAGAAGAGTATCATCTTAAAGAAGAGCAGAAGAGCAAGCAGATTGAAGATATTACAAGTCTTGCAATACAATGTCGGTTGGCCACCCATAATGAACCAGAGCGCACAGAGAAATACTATTCTTTCTGGTCTCTCCATATGTGGCTCACATGCATTTCGAAACTAAAGTAGGAACATTTAGCTCACCAATTAAACATCTCTCAGTTTTACTAATATCAGCAATAATATCAGATATGAATTTGTACAACTAAGCTTGTTTAGCTCGATGGGTGGAGCAGTGCTATTACGATGCGAACCACGTAGGCTTATTGTGGTCATCATAAAATGGGGAAAACATAAGCATGATGAGTACAGTGTTGACCGTGGTAGTGGGATGGCAAATCTGAAGCTGCAAACCACGCAAAGGGTAGTTAGCAACCGATGTTTGCTTTGAAATAACAACTAAGATTTGGTATGGAGAATAAAGTACGGTCAACAAGTGACAAAGAAATGCAATTATGCTGTCTCTCTATATGTCGCGACATGCATTTGGAAACTCAAGTGGGACCTTTAGCTAACCAATTAAATGTGTCGGTTAACTAATATCAGTATCATATCACAATCATATTTGAAGAACTAAGCTTTCAAATTCTGAGTGTTGTGTTGTTTAGCTTGAAGGGTGGAGTAATGCCAGTATGACAGAAAGCACCTACGCAGATCATAGTAGAGTAGATAAAAGGGGAAAACCCTAAGCATCAAGAGAAAAATCAGGAAAGTGAAACTAGCTGGACCAGTGGGTGGCGCACATGCTTTTCGAAATGAATATAGGAACATTAGGTGACCAATTAAATGTTCTCTATTTTAGTGATATGAGCATCATATCAGATTCGTATTTCAACACGTAAGCTTTGGGTTGAGGTCTTGAGGAGCAGTGCTAGCACGACACGAAGCACCTACGATGATGGTAGTGAATATAAAGGGGGGAAACCATAACCTTTATGAGTATAGTGCCCGTGCCATGGCGGATCTGAAGGTGCAAACCAGACAAAGCTACTTCGCACCCAATGTTTGCTTTCAACTAGCCACTACGATTTGGTACGGACAAGAAAAGTACAGTAAACAAATTACGATCTATTTTCCGGGTGAGATCAATAACTTAAGCACATATGGAAGAGTACCACCTCTCTTGCGACGCCGTGTAGGCCTATGCTGATATGTTGAGGGTGCTGCGGGTGCGATGGCTGTCAGCGGCGGGGAAGAAGACTTTAGACAGTAGACGGCCGGGTCGGGGGATATATCCTGTTGCCATGGACGAGGCGGTCGTAGGAGCGGCAATGGCAAGGTGGAAGACGGCGCTGATGAAGCGAGAGGAGGCAATGAAATGATCCTGGTCCAGCGTCGTGGATGAGAGACGTCCATCTCTTGAAGTGGACGACGGGGTAGGGGTAGCGGCTCCGGCAAGGTGGAGGATGGGGTGGCGGACGGAGGAGGCTGGCCGCAGTGCGGAGGTTGTCGTGCCGCCGACGGTGTATGAATGGGGAAATGGAGGGGAGGGGGGGATCTCAAACTTTGGGACGCACTTCTCTGAAATGGGGGAAAGTTAGGAACTTATCCCCCATTTAAAATTTCAGACATCGCGTCGGTTGGGGATAGGACGGTAATCTCGCATCTCCCAAATATTTTCCGGTAACTATTTCGGGCAAGGAGAGGGTGTTTTGCCACCCACGGTTGGCGCCCACGGTGTATGAATGGGGCTGACAGGTAGGGCGGTTGTGTCACGTCTGATGGAAGTTACACATCTGCCCCTATTTAAAATATTAGCCTACATCGATTTCGGACGAGGAGAGTTTTTTTTGCCGACCACCGTGTATGAATGGGGAAATGGAGGAAGAGACACATGTCTTTCGGACGATCTTGAATCAAATGTGTTTTGCCGCCACGTTTGGCGCCCATCGTGTCTGAATGGGCTCAGAGGTCGTCGTGTCATGTCTGATTGAAGTTACTAGTCTACCCCTATCGACAGCAGTGTAAATCCGGTCGATAAGGAGGTACTCAGTGTCAGGGGTAGACAGTAATTTCCATCTCGCAAACACTTGCTTCTGGCATCCCACAAATTATAGTGGGTGTTTAGCCCCTTCGTTCAAAACTTGGGAGAATTAGCATTCACGTTTGCCCTGGGACCTGGCAAACTAAATTCAAATCCAATTTGTATTCGATTACGAATATCCACAGATAATTATACGTTTTGTTATTTATTTCTTCAACACCACAACAAAGATTTATTCCACCTTTATATATGATTATGATTTAGAAATGCCGTGATCTTCAAATTCAATAGGTTGGATACACTCTGATTCAAACAGTTATTTCATCCAATACAATATGCTCACACGAAAAAAAGTTCACCTTATGTCAATCATACAAGTACTGAGGATTACCTCGCCTAAAAAATCCGGATCATTACAACACATGGACAACATGGAATTCCGGACAACATAGGGGGTCTTGCAACATAATCCATTCAGAGACATGACACAACATGCAAGTACAATAATCTAATGACAATTTCAACTGGTATCTAAAGAAGAACAGGGATTACCTTGGGCTTCAGATAGCAGAAACAGTAGGACCTCCTCCTTCTTCAAATGCAACATTCTTACTTCCTCCAATTCTTGGGTTGCTTGCATAATGCGTGCCGCTAATTCCGTAATTTCCAGCCTCAATATAAAGATTACCTCATCCATGGCAGCCACACCATCTCTTTTTGCCTCTAGTAGAGCCTCAAGCACTACAATATCTGTGCTCAGACTGCTCTCCGGTGGTGTTGCCTCTGAACTGCTACCATCTGGTAACACGGATGGCGCACTGCTTCCACAAATAGATTCAGGGGTTGTACATTGTGTCCTAGTGTGAACGGCATCCTGAAAGGTTTCCGCTGGACATAAGTAAGAGATAGTTATCGTATGATCCAGGCAGTAAGCTTACATGGTAAATGACAGACGAATTATTGCCGAGCATGGCAAACTATATTTGAATGGTTCGAAGCAGCATCAGCCGAAAAGAAATTAAAATGGTAAGATGAAACTAGGGATGTAAGTGGCAAATAAACGACATCCGCCAGTCCCATCTAGTAAGTTTTTGCTACCTCCCTAGTTCATTTTCCTCAAAAAACAAAAACTCTCCTAAACAATCATACCACTAGTGGACTTTAATCGGGATTAAACGGGACCCAGTTGACATCCCTAGTTGAAAGGGAGTGTACAACTGCTATATTTAAGTTGCCAAGGCATCTAAGCAGTTGAAATAATCTGAGAAATCACTTAACAGTGTGGCCTCATATAAACTACGAAGACAGTCTTGTGATGAAGTTGAGAGGAAAAGTTAAGGACTCAAATGAAATAGGCATGCATTTCTTTACCATAGTACAGCAGGCACTGCTGACATATTGGCCAACTCAGGTATAGCGTAACAACAAACAAGCAATCGAATGAAGCAATACAGCAAAGCAGACAACTGAACTATTTGTAATTTGGTAGGATTACACGTTGAGGGCACAAGCCAAGAAAGTAGTCCACTCCCATTACATTTCAAATGTACTAAAACACATTAACTTACCATATGTTGCTGTGAAGCCTAGCTGCTGTTGCAATGTTCTTTGAAAATATCGCCAGCATCCCGTGGTTGCAACTCTAGTTGTTGTAGTTTATTCTGCACCATCTATTTAGGTAAAATAAATTTTAGTCGCATGCACTGGTCCGAATTGATCATCAATGGTTCATCTAAACTAATGAAAGAAGGGTGTGTGCATACACGACAATATATCTGCCTCCCTCTATTTTTATGCTTGTTCGAGGTGCCGGCCCCAAAAGAACAAATATTTCGCTTGATGGGGTTGGCAGCTCCATAATTAATAGAAGCATCAAATTAGTCATGCAACTTGGGAAGATCAAGAACACACAAACAAGTAATGAACAGAGGCTCGGAGCAGTGATGTAATAGCTAGCATCAGAAAATGTAGGGTAAAACGAACAAAAAGCAGCGGAACCACATGCTAGTTTGTTGATGTGTAATTAAGCATAGAGAACATTAACCGGTCTGATGGAACCAACAGGTGGCATCAGAACAAAACTAAAGCATATTAACTATACTAGTATGTATGCACGTGCAATGCATGTCTTAAAAGAATGGAGAGATTTTGGAGTGTGACTCGAAAAAAGTATAATGGAGTGATTTTGATAAATGGAATTCCACCCACAATTGTTTTTAATATTCACACAAAAAACTGTACATTCACATCTAAAATCTTGGAGGTTCATTAAAAAATGTATGTTACTCTATTATTTTTTCTTCCCATTCTCCTCCCAAACCTTCTTATCTCGGCTCAAGTCGTCATGCACTCAAGCAGTAATATAGCCCATGAGGCATCGCATATGGTCCTTTTTTTCCTGGAAGGGCCACGTGAATATTCTAGAACACAACAGAGGCAACAACAGTCTACTGTTCATGGCGAATCCGACTGATCTTAGCCCTTGGATTTTGGAGACCAACTGTTATGATTGATGCTCTGGATCCATCTCAAAACGGGTACACTATATAGTAATAGTACAGATACAGATATAGATGTGCACTGGTATGTAATTTAGCACATGTAACATGTTCACTGCTAGAAGTATGGCCCTACAGGTGCAAGAAGAATAACGCGTCTCATGAAAAACTGAATGATGCCCTGAAGAAATTCAAAGGTGTGGTGCTTATGCTAGGAAAGTGAACGTAGGCGCCGACCGTTGGATGATAGTACCTGATTCTCGGCGGCGTATGGGTATCATTGTCATACTTGATAGCTAAGGATCATCGATGGTGCTCATGTTGCGGTTGAGTTTGGGCCGGCTGTCGCCGTCGTTGAAGCGGCTTTGGTGCTACGGTTCCGGCGCCTGTCAACATACAAGAAAGCTCATCTGTGGTAAGTGAACAGTTGCACGATAAAGAGAAAAACTGAAGGAGTACAAATCGAAATAACCTGATGAGGCTGCGGCGTCGGTAAAGCAGGGCCGGTGGAGTTGAATATGGCGTCCGTGGAGTGGGTCCGGTGCAGTGGGCGAAGGCTTCGGCGGGTGCGTTGTACAGTGCTTTCGGTGAGGCGGATCTGTTGGCAAGGACGAGGGCTTGTATGAAGGGCCAGCGAAGGGGCGGACGAGGGAGTCAGTGAAGGGCCTATGCTGTGTTCGATGAGGGTGCCGGTTAAGCAGATCTAGTGCGGTGGACCGTGATGGCGGTCAAGGAGATCTGGAGCGGTGGACAAGCCAGTCGCTGAAGCGGCTCCGGTGAAGTGGTGAGTTGGTAGTTGGGGGTTCCAAGGTGCGGAAGGTAGATCCGGCGGGGTGTGAGGTCCACCGCTGCGGCGGAGGACTAGATTCGGCGGCTTGCTGTGGTTGGGGGGTCAGGGAGGGGAAGGGGAGGGGCTCTGGGGAAGAATGTTGGGGGCAAAGAGGGGAAAACAATGGAGTTACCAAAGCTGCCCTTTTCCTTTCATGTGGCAGGGGTAAAACAGGAATATCGCAGGGCTAAACTTTTGGGTGCGTGATATTTTGATGTGAGCGGGAAGTTTGAAAGCTTTTGGCGCCTAAAATTATAAGTATTCTGCTCTCGTACGGCCGACTATGATATCATGGCCGACAATTTGTTTGTTTTGCACGCAAAAAAAAGTGCAAGTTTTGAAAATCAATATCTCCAACTCGAAACTTAGATTGTCCATTCAATTCAAATATGGATCATTGAGCTACTACAAGCAAATACCATCATACGGTCCAATTCAAATGAAATTCCAAATGTGTTTATCCTAAATATGATGACAAAAGCAAAAATGTGTATGTGTATGAATAAAGTGAATGATTATAAAGTTTGAACATGCCCGTATGTGCATATCTCTAGGTTTGATATATGAATTTGAAATCACGAAATTCCGGCTTAAAAAATGTACCTCCGTTTAAATGAATTAAAAAAGCTAATGATGGAGTCGAATTCCAAAATTCCAACCTTAGGTTTGTAATTCTGGTACATCAAGGTATATCACGCATGTTCAAAAGTATCGTTATCTCATAGTACAAATTGTGAAACAAATTGATCAACCATGAGTGCACAATATCTCAATTATGCTAAAGTCCCTCAAATATAGACACCTCACTCTTTATCTGAAGTCACCCCCCACCACCACCACCACACACACACACACATAGAGAAGTCGTTCTCTCCCCCAGACACCAACACACGAGCACATTAACACCCCTCTCTCTTGTAAAGTCCGGACCCCAACATAGGTCTCTATCACTTTGTCCCGGGCATGCACACATCTCTTCCCTCACTCTCTAGGTCTCCCACTATCTCTCTTACCCAAGCACACGCACTATGTAGAGTGTATATTTCCCATACACACAAAACATCGCCCCCAAACGTCTGTCTCCCTAGTTATGTGGCTCTCGCGCACTCACCTCACACACCAACCCCACTGCAAACAAGCACACTTTGTCTCCTTGTGCACCACTCTCCTCTTTCTATCTCTCCCACATGCGGACCCGCCCCAGCTTCTTCCCTGTATACATATATGTCATGACTCTTTGCATAGCTCCCTAATGTATAATTGTTCTCGATTTCGCACATTGTTCTCTACACCATCTATTCTAGATCTCTCATGAAGTCCCTATCACACACACGATGACTCGCTTCCCCTGTGTCTCCGTTCATAGGCCAATTTCGGACAACATCAACATTGTCTCCCTATCTATACACCATTTATGGACACAAACAACCCCTCTCGCCCCCTCTCTTCCTCTCTCTCTCTCTCTCTCTCTCTCTCTCTCTCTCTCTCTCTCTCTCTCTCTCTCTCGTCGCTAGCTCTCTCTTTCTCTCACTCTCACACCCCTCTCCCACGCACACACTCGATGTCTCTTCCAAATAGTCTGCTCCCCCCGCCCGCACCCGTGCTATCTCGCTACTACACATGTCACACCATTCCCCCTTCCCTTATACTAGGTTTACATCATTAGTGGTCTCTCTACTCCACATACACTCTCTCCCTGTCACACACAAACGTGTGCACAAACACACACAGACACGCACAAACACCCATTTATCTGGATCCTCATCTCTCCCCATGTCCGCATGTGTATCTGACACACTCACTCTCTAATTATGTATATGTGTCTCCATGTTACACAACACAAAGCCCCATGTGCATGTCTCTCTCTATCCTCCACACACATAGACACAAAGAATCTGTTATCATTGCCTCAATCTCTAACATATCGCACACGCACTCTCTCTCTCTCTCTCTCTCTCTCTCTCTCTCGCAAACATGCTCAACAATGATTTCCCCATGAATAACTTACCGTCTACTCATCAACAATCGTGGCAGTACGGCGAACACGAAACGTGAAAAAGAATAAATCTACACGTGCTTAGACCACCTAGTAGGACGAGAGCAAGCCAAAAAGTGCGCTGCCGTCACTCCCTCCTTTTCGGCGACGGGAAAATCTTTGTTTTACACAGTCGAGAAGTCATTGTGCTAAGGCCCCACATGTCGAGGCGTTGAATAGAATGTAGATGCTAGTTTACGGAAGCAAGTATCGATAATACGTTTGTATCTCCATACTTATATTTCTTCTTTTATAAAAAACCGAGTTGGTGATGATGGTACGTGTGCCATCTTGCAACATGGACCGTCTGATCTATATCTGACGGATGGAAATTAAACTAAAAGATACCTGCACCCCTCTCCACATTTGTAGACAAGGCCTTCCCTCGTTCATCCTTATCTCCAACAAACCTCATTGTTGAGCAATTAAGAAAGGAATCCTCTGTAACCAACTGGCCTAGTGGCCGCTGCCGGCGTCGTCAATCCCCATGCCTCCGCTCAGTCCGACCACCAACCACCACCACACCCAACTCCTCTTCACCTTATCTCATATCTCTCGAGATATCATTAGTTTTTACACATGGGATTACTCCCGCAAGGGTCAATCACAACAAGTGTTTTTATAAAAAATGCATCTTGATGTTCCGTTAATGCACGGATCTTGCTATTACTTCTACACAAGACTAAGTTGGTGATGCTGGTGTGTCTACCATTCGTCGTTTATGACCATTAGATCTACATCTAACGATTGTGAGGTAAGTTGTTGCCTTTTCTCACAAACATCCCACTTGTCTACCAATTTGCAGAAAAACCCATAATTAGTATCTTAAAACCAACCACATCCCTCCCTGACCTCACCAAAACTGCCCAAGGAATATATTATAATTGAAACATAATATACATATGTATATCAAAATTAGGGTGTTTTGTACCAAGTTTGTGAATAAGTATTATTCTAATTATGATTCGTTGCAACGGACATGAACATTGCTAGTATTTCCAACCATGTATTTCTTTTCTAGTATTCCATAGTTTCGAGTTTTCCATCAAGATATTAGTCACTCATGGTTGATATTTACTTTCAATCATGTACACATATGCACTATGTAACTAGCCTTGCTTATTGGCTTCCAAAGCTTAACTTTCACTCCTACTTACAATATGTAGAGTATTTAACAAAAAACTACCACTTTCAACCAGCTCTAGGAAGAATCTATTGTACAAAAAATAGCAAAAACATACCCAAAATTTCTTAATCCACGCCAAAAACTTCTAGTACTACCTAGTACTCCTGCCGATTAGGTTCGTTTAAACCCATTTATGACTGGGTTGGCCCACACGTCCGTGCTGACAAGGCAGCTTAAACCAACACATTTTGTTTGACTGTTGACACGAGGGACCCACATCTGACCTTCTATCTTGTTATTCCCCCTCAAATCATTATTTCTCCTGAACATTACTTCAAACATTACTGATGCATGTTCGTCAGTGGCGCCGGTGATGAGCGAGTTGGCCGCCGCTCCGCTGGACGGGCAGGACGCCGCGCTGGCCTCCGCACGGGTTGGCAGGCTGGCCCGAGCGTGACTCATGAGCGAGCAAGCCGCTGTGCTGGCCTTCGCTCGAGCCAGATGGCTGGTCTGAGCGCGGCGCGCGCGAGCAAGCCGCCGCGCTGCCGTGCCAATCTAGCGAGCAAACCTTGCAGACAAGCAGCTGGACGAAGCTATCTTGGCTAGCTAGGGGCCGCGAGCGCCGGACGGAGCTGGCATCCAGGATCCCGCAACATGGGCTCCGCACCACCGGTGGTTTTGACCTCGCCTTCTGCCGGCGGTGGTAGCTGCGTCCCATGGCCAAGGATGACTAGGTGGACGGGCTGGAGGTAGGAGGTCAATCGAGGATTTTGGTTGGTAAGAGAATGTACAATGGTTGATAAGGTAGTCTTATCTTAAGTCTGCCACATATGCAAGTGGTAGTAGTTTCTTTGCATTTTAGTGGTTTCTTGCATTATTAGGGGTTTCTTGTAAGGAACAATGTACGTACTACGAGTGACAAAAGGCGATTCTAGGTTGTGTTGTACTCCAACGAGTACTACTAGTGGTCGCGGGAGTGTATACCTCGTTTTGTGGGTTCAATCCCGGCCAAACGCATGGCGGCCTTTTAAAAAAAAATAGTACTAGTACTACACTTTGCTGCGAGCCAATATTTTACACGGGTAGTTTGAGTTTTGATGTCAAACGGACGTGCGACCCGACAATCTGGGTGCACTGGACAGCCTAGCCACGTGAACGGGTTTTTCTTCCTAGCATCTCATGGCTCGCGTGCTCGCCCTAGCCGCACCTCGCTTGAAGCTTCCTCATCAGCTAGTAGTAGCATATTTAAACTAGCGCCTCCCAATTAAGCCCGAGGAGCCGGAAAAGCCTTGCGGGGCATTGGGAACTATGCAATATGGCTCGGTACTCTATGTAAAGTGTTGTACTACTAGTACTCTGTAGCTTGTGGTGTTGCACGCATGGACTTCACTCCATTATCGGCTCTACTATAAAAGAAATTCCTCTTGACGTGTTTTTTTTGAAACGGAGGCAAAAGCTTTGCTTCATCTCACTCATAAAGAAGGAACTACTAACAAAGTTCGACGAGATCCATTGCACCTCCACAAATGGAAGCGAAAAGCCTAGTCTCGCTATATCAAATAACTCAAATGTTCTGCCCCTGCAGACCGCAGTAACCGTCGCTGATAAATAGGCTGCTAGTGTGTGCGTGAGAGGAGCGGCTGAGTAGGCCAGCTACTCCTACGTGAGAGGAGTGGCTGAATATAGCACCGAGAGTACCCACTAGGCCACTACGCAGGTGTACTTCCCCTGCATTGATAGTACAGCGATGGTTCTACAGAACAGTAGGACCCTCCACTTCCAACTGTAGCTCCTTGGCCCTGAGATTCAAGAGTTCAAAACTGGTACACTATACTAGACTAGACTAGACTAGACTAGACTAGAAGTACAGTACATCACACTAATACTCGTAGTTGAGAAAAGTAGTACTGGTACTGCTACAGTACGAGTACGTACTCCTCCGTCACATAATGTAAGACGTTTTTTGACACTAGTTGGCGTGTACAAAAAATGGCAAAAACATACCCAAAATTTCTTAATCCACGCCAAAAACTACTACCTAGTGCCAAAAATTTCTTACTAGTGCTATTACTAACAGTATAATGCAATCCCATAATGTTCCATAATGCTAGTACTAGTAGTAAATAATAGCCTCACCCCTTCACTGAGGAATGATCTACAGTTGGAAGGGACGAGGCCCTGCGGTTACTACGTTCTTATCTCCTCCTCGCCAATTCCCCTCCCCCCGAAGAGAAGGCAGTTCGTCGCTGCTCCCATGGATTCGCCAGGCGGTTCTCCTCCTCGTGGGGGCTAGGAGACCTTGGACGATGATCCTCTGGGAGAAATCGCATGCCGCTCCGATGTCCTCACCGCTGCAAGACTCGGTGCTTCCTACACCAACTTTTTCAAGACGCTGCTTAAACAGGTTTGGGAAAAGGCCATGCTTGTTGGTCTTCCATGCGTCCTCGAGGAGAAGGTTCTTCTATGGGACAATCCTTCGAACAGTCCACCTCTCCCTGGGCATGGTTGCACGTTGACTCTGATAGAGTTGCCGATGTTGAGAGGTAGTCGGATTTTGTCCGATGAGCAGGTCAGTAATGGAGTTTGATCATGTAGTACTTAGTTATTCCATTTCCATCCCGTAATTTCTCCGCTGCCCATCGTCTTATATATAGGTCTGGGTCGGTGCCAACGAAGATTGGCTTGCATACCTCCGGCCGGATACCACCATCATTTTGCACAACATCCACAGTAGTGCAGCCGTTCTAGTAGACCCCTTCTCCACCATTGGGATCGGCCTTCCGGACTGGCTGGGCTTGAATACGTATGATGATGCCTACATGAGATTGAAGAAGATAGCAATTGCGGACCCGCCGACAAAGCGACGTGGCTACGACGATTACTATCTCATCGCGGTGTTCGACATAAGGATTGCCATCAATGCAAGACGCAGTAACGGCAGAGGCTAGCGCATGTTGGTGGCGGCAGATTTGTACCCCTACACGTTCGAAGACGCCGTGCGCCTTCTAGGCCGCATCTTCGCAGTGACAAGCCAAGGGGCTTGTTTCATCTGGTTGCCATCCTATGGTACAGGAGATTACAAATGGAATGCACAAACCATCATTTGCATCCCTAACGGTACTCCATTATTTTGCAGGGACCAGTCATCCCCCGATCAAAATAAGATCGCTGATCCTGGATGTGCATTTGCATCCGTGAGTCGGTCTAACCTGGAACCTTGTAGCTGACTTTGGCATATTGGGATCAACTATCTTAGCAGTCGTTACCCATGGTACCACTGATGTGCAACATGGTCACACAATCTACCAGGATCGAACCGTCACCATCTTCCCTGGTATTCCATTTTTTAACCCTCTCGCCTTCTCTTTCATTGTTGTACTAGTAGTATACTTAGTACTACTAGTAGGAGTACTTTTTACCTTGGAGGACGCGTATAGCTAGCTGGGCCCTTGAAGACTTGAACCCACTAGCTACCACCATTTTTGTTTTTCCATGTCTTATATCTCATCCATGTAGCCAAGAGTGGCTATATATAATAAGACGGTTATTTTACTTCCTCTATACCGGAGTAGTACTATTTGCTGCACAGTATTACTGACCGCCATATTTGAGCACAACATTATTATGCATGGACCTTGACTATGTACGTCACCATGTGTCTAGATCTGGGATGCCGCGTGTACCAGATGAACGGTGCCGAGTTCGACCATCGTGATGCTACGTGGGTGCCGAGGAACACTCTTGGAGAGTACTTGCTTTTCATCAGGGACACATACCCCATTGTGGAGCGGATACCACCTTCCGTGCACGACACGGAAGGCCTGCCGTTCATGAAGCATGGTTGTGTCTTCATTGCGCACCGCCAGATGAACGACATGCTGGGACACGCTATCCCTGATTTATGCCGCTTCAGCTTGGATGAGTCTCCATTGTGTGGAACCGGACTAGAAAGCTGCAACAATGTCCCGTTGCCCACCGCTATGGATCGTGCCATCCATGAAGAACACCTGGGACTGGAAGCTGGAGGAGGACATGCATGTAGCCCATCTATAACGTGTAAGTGGAGTATGGTAATTGTGAACGGTAGCGCTGTGAATACATGTAGACTAGTCGTGCACAAATTTATCACATGAATTGGAGATGAACTTGTGTGGCATACTGGCATTTGTCCTTTAGAATTTATTACTAGTAAATGTGTTATGTGTATGTGCAACTTGTGTGGTTGTTGCATGGGCTCCAACACGCTCTTTGAGAAAAAAGGTGGATAACAGCTTTGGATATATGTGACGTGGAGGCATCATACAGTAGCATCGTTCGCTATAGTTGTAGTACACTCCTACTAGGACAACAACTCCTATAAAATCTTGCGCTTGGCTCTTTGCCTCTTCCGGAGGTTCAACAGTTCGTACTCGTGTGAACCTTGCACTTGCCTCTTCGCCTCTTCGGAAGGTCCAACAATGATGATACTATAGTAAAATATGCGTCTGGCAATCTGACACCGATTGAACTGCTGCACGTCCACCGTGAGGGTGAGGGCAAGGGAGAGGAAGAGGGAGAGGGCGTTGTAGTCAAAACCCTCTCCTCGTCCTAGGAACCACCGCGCGCATGGGCGGGGGAGAGGCATAGTAAGCAAGCTTCTCCTTGTTCGGCGAGTTGACGGGACACATCAAAGCAGTACTAGTACTAGTAGTAGTCCATACCGCGTCCTTTCCGATTAATATGGCTTAATTTGAAACGAGAAAAATACACTGGCGGTCAACGTATGTAACTATACGCTCTTTACGGTCACTATATATAGTTTTGCATCGATTATACGATCACTAGCTCATCGTAGAGCATCGTATTGCACCCTACTGACCGGCCACATAGTCGACGTGGCACTTTGTTGACTGGTTAAATTGTCACCTGGTTTCTGGGTCCCACCTATCAGTTGGCGGAGCAAAGAAATCAGTTAAACAAAACTTTATGCAGGTGCCACACGAGTCCAACCCTTGCGCCCGAACTACCCTGGCTATGTATGTGAGTGCATGCACGTGTCCTCCCCCGGCCTTCCAACAAAGAGTGTACATCGGCTATAAAACAAAGAGTGTAGTAGTACATGATGTACATCTACACTTCCAATGCATTTAGCCTTTAATCTAAATCGATATTGATTAACTAATGCACCAACTTGTGCAGTAGGTATAGGCTACATGTCTATCCTTAATTACAGCATGCAACGGCCTTCATTTAATCTTCTTATCTCAATGGTCGCATGCACACATAAGTCTGCTACTTTTGGGCGTTAATTATACCCTGGTCAATGTGTAAATCTCTAAATTTACAGTCTTTCACGGACGTAGGGAGTAGGTTGAGCACTTGAATGTGAGCGTGTGTGTTGCGTCGTGTGTGTGTGCCGCATGGGTGCGTGAGTGTTGCGTGCGTCCATGTGGAGTACGTGTGAGTGTTGCATGTTGCATGCATGCATGCATGGATGGGGCTTACTCCCTCCCATTGACATGTTCATATTTCAAACTTCCTCTGTTCCCTCAATATGGTGATACTCCCTCTGTTCCCAAATACTCCAGTACGGAGTAAAAGCCTCCCTCTGTTCCCAAATACGGAGTATTTGTCTTTCTACAGATTTCAACAAGTGACTAGGTATGGAGCAAAATGAGTGAAGTGAGCGCAGAGGCATAGGGATACTGTAGAAAGGTAATCCTCGCGATCCATCATTCCCCATCTCGGTCAGAGAGAACTATTCAACTAGTCTTCACAGTGAAGTGACAATACACGCTGCAGCAGATGGGACACGTAATTAATAAGCTGAACCAGCGTGTTGGTGTTACTAAATCAGCCTTACCCAGTACTGCCATCATGTTTGCCAGTAGAGCACGCTTCCGCAAATACGCCTACGCACATGTGTCCTCCATTAACTGACATATGGGCCCTCTTGTGGTAGAACCACATGTCTTTGGTGTAACTATTTACACTCTGGAGGACGGTGCCTATATCCTGGTAGTAGTACTAGTAGAATTGAGATTTAATGCACTTTCTTCCCTGTATTTCACTCTTCTTTCTCCACTCTTCTTTCTCCTCCTGCACACCATTTACCCCCGCTCACTGCTCGCCCGCCCGCGCCATCTTCTTTGGTAGCTCACGCGTACCATATCATCGGCCACACGAGAAGAAGTTTCTTCGCTCGCCCGCCCGAATCCACTTCCCCGCTGGCTCGCAGGCACCGAAAACCCCAATGGTAGAACCGACTGACAGGCAGAGCCACAATTGGAATTCCCTCCCCGATGTTCTCTTGGAGCAGATCTGTAGTCGTATGGACCTACTCAGCACCGTCCGTCTGGCCGCATGCTCGGTGTATTTGTACCGTCTACTCGTCTGTAACCGGCCGGCTCTTTTCAAGACACCCTGCTTGCTGATGCCCGATCCTCGCAGGTGGCCCAGACACCGACTTGACGATCCTATGGAGGTTGCCGTGGTTCCCCTCGACATGCCTCCACTACCCGTCCACCTGTCCTTCATGCGCGGCCACTACTGGGCGGGCATGAAGGCCAACTGGATCGTCCTCATCCACCACACCGGTAGTCCATGGTGTCTTGTGGATATCTACACCCAGCAAGAGATCACCCTTCCACCGTTGGATACCGCCGACATTAAGCCTCGCGGCCCACCGGACACTCCTGCCTACTACGCACGAGATGCTTCAAGCTTTTGGCTCGACCTCTGTTTGCAGAAAGTTGTAATATGCGAAGTGCCCGCACCATCAGAAGACTACATGGATTACAAGCTCATTGCCTTGTTCAACATGGGATTAGTCTATCTGGAATCCAGTCGCCATACATGGTTATGGCTCATCATCAATCCTGTTGAGGCAACATTTCTGTCTGATGCTATAGTGCACGATGGCATCGTTTACGCGGTCGACGCACAGATTGGCTGCCTATACCGGTGGAATCTATCGTCGTGTAATTGTTCTATCTCATCTCATCTTTACCTTATGAATACGACTGCTTGTTCATTTGTTACAAATTTAGAATGCATAGCATGTCTATAACCACATCATTGCTATATGTTCCTCTCATTTCCTAGATTTTTATGACCACACATGTTATCGTTAGAGTTGATATGAGAACAATTGGCATCTAATGATTGTTAGAATACATATTATGAGCATAACATCATGATTGCTATATGTTACTCTCGTTTACTAGATTTTTATAACAACACATGTTATTGCTTAGAGTTGATATGAGAATAGTAGTAGTAAGTGCTATGGTAGAATATGAGTAGGCGCTGTCATAGCTGTTGTCCTCTCATTGTTACATGATGTTTGAACCATGACATGTTGCTAGAATATGAAAGCCATTGGCTTATTTTTTTAACTTGGGGTATGATTATGACCACGGCATTGCAATTCTCTGTCTATGATATGTGTCACTATTATAATAATCTTAATTCCACACATACTCTGAACATGATTGTTTATTTTTGTCCGTTTGGTCTCCAATTTGAATTGTTGCAGTAGACGCAAATGCGCTGGCCTTCATGATTCCAGGACCTAGAATCATACCAGCCAATGGGTGCTGGTTTATCGCTCGTTCAGATAACGGCGGTCATTTGATGCTCATTCGCACATACCAAATTGACCAAACCATTACATCAAACCACATGCAGTATAATGCGTGGGGTGTTTGTGACATTGATGGCTATGGCTGCTTCGTGTTTGAGAAAGATCCCAGCTCCGTTGGGCCAGGCGTATTCAACTGGAGGCGGGTTTACAGCCTCGGCAACCACTCCTTGTTCCTCGGGCTCAATTATCCGATCATCCAACCAATCATCGATCATATCACCAGCGATGATTACTGTGCTATGCAACTTCCATTCGCGAGGGGGGGGCTGTATTTACACATCATACCATGGGTTTCATGAATCACCATATCCATATATTCGTCGACATAGCTTGTTGCCAGGTAATCTTCAGTGTGTGAAAGGCATCAAGCTTCCATGCGATGGATGGCTTTTGCAAACCCGACATGCGGCAATGTGGTTCATGCCAACAGCAAATATGCACAACTTGATTAGTGCTGATATCTAGACTGAGCCATGTATTCTGCTGCTGTAGCACGACCCTCTTTTGTTGGATAGTATGTACTGTTGTTAGTTTGAAGCACTCCTCTGGTTTGAAGGATAGATACCTTCCTGGGATCAAGTGCATCCTAACTCACCTGCGTAGGATGTACTGATAATGATGATGGAGATGTTGTGCAGAAGCCATATATATACATATATATCAGTTAGGCTTCAAGTGCGTACTTGTTAGTTAAACCTATGTATAAATTGTGACACTAAATACGACTAGTAAGTAGTAAAGTAGCGGTACTAGTATACGTCGGTCAAATTATTCTTCATGTCCACACATTGAATTGATGTGACAACACGCTGCGCTGAGGTGACACAAGAATCCTGGCGGCGTGTTCGGGTATTCCGGACTTCAGATTTGGAGTACCACTTATCTGTCGAAATCTTTTTTTTTGAAACGGAGGCAAAAGATTTGCCTCATCCATTAAATAAGAGGAGAATAGAGTTTAGAGTTTTTACAAGCGCCTATGCAAAATAGCATGGCAATTACTCTCGTACAACTGTCGAAGAAGTGTGAGTTTTTACTCTGTCGAAATCTTTCATCATTCACTTAAAACAGTCGATTGGTCATACATTGAGTACCATATAACTGGAATTACCGATGCAAGTCGAAGAAGGATTGGCCGGTGCTGCCGGCTGGCGTCAAGTTCGATCCCACGGATCAGGAGCTGATCGAGCACCTTGAGGCCAAAGTGAGTGTTGACAGCGCGAGATTTCAGTCTCTCATCGATCTGTTCATACCAACCATCGACAGCGAGCATGGCATATGCTACTCCCAACCTGAGAAACTTCCAGTTAAGACACCGATCGGCCGTCTACTTGCACAAACATATTCCTTTGTTTATAGCTCTATTTTTCTTTTTAGACGCAGACCTGGTGAAACAATTACAATTTGACAGTTAATAAAAAGTGAAACAAGTGACTGCAACATGCCAAAGATGTTATGAAAATTCCAACTAGGTACACTAAAACCTGTATTCCACAATACTGCAGGTATCACACTGAGTGGCCTAAGGAAGCATTTCTTCCAGCACAATTCCAGGGCATTCAAAAGGGGCACATGGACGCGTCGCAACATACAGTCGGAGTGCGGCACGCACGCGATGTGGCACAAGACCGGCAATACCTTGCCTGTGATGGTCAACGGCCGGCAGACGGGCAGCAAAAAAGGTTCTGGTGCTGCACACTAACAAGAACTTCGACCAGCAAAGGACCAACTGGGTGATGCACCAGTACCACATCGGGGACCTGGAGCAAGAGAAGGAGCGGGAGCTGGTCCTCTGCAAGATTTTCTACCAGACGAACACTAGGGCCAGGAGTAGTTTGGTATTGGTAGTTGTACTACCTGTCGTCCGCAAGTTGGTATTGTTGTTAACGATCTTTTGGTATGAACTTGCATTTGCTTCCAACCATCATGTCGAGGGTCGACGTGGATATAAAGTAAATCATTTGTTTCAAAACAAATTCTCAGGCACCTGATTTTTATTTGATGGGTAGCATAAGCACCCGCCGTTCGAATTCCCAGTTCTGCAGTTTTTTCGAAACAAGTGCATGCACTTATTATCACGATAAAAAAAACAATATCCGTGCTGTGTCCCAGTTATCAGTCCGTGCTTGCAGAATTCTCTCTTTTATTGAGCACGTATATTGTTTTTTCAGGTCGAGCAAGTTTCAACCGGGTTGTAGACTGACCAGGGTTGGTTTTGTTTTTAACAGGCCCAGCCCATGACGACAATGGGTCACAAAGATCCAGTAGGTATCTACTGGCCTCTGGCCCGCCAGCGTTAATTATATTTTGTCTTACAACATCCGCATGCAGTTTTGTTACTGAATCAAACACACATCCCAGTTCTATTTTCCTCTTGAAATGCATGTCCTACACCCGTTTTCTAATCTCTACCTATAGTTTTACTAGTTCATATACACGTATCATTATATTGAAAACACATAAAATTCCCTTTTCATATTTACATCCTTATTTTTGTTGTTTTTTCCCACCCAACGGTGATTTTTTTACCACTAGTTTTCCCTTAAACCCACTCAGTTGTCCCACGTCTTATTTGCTTACAAAAACAAAACGATTTTTTTGGCAAATCAATAAGTTCTTAAAAAAATGTTTATCATTTCTGGATTACAACAGTTTGGACTCCACCAAAATATGCAAAATAAGGTTGAACTTTTTGACCATGGTCCTGGGCAGAAAATGAGCTGTAATAAATTACTTAAGAATTAGCAAATGGGCTGCAAATTATAAAAAATAGCAAATGGGCTGCAAATTGTAAAAACTAGCAAATGGGCTTTATGTTGTGTGCCACAGATTTGGAGGCTGACTTGTGGGCCTATTAAGTTCATGCGTACACAAGGTTTCTTAAAAAAGAAACTTAGTCAACAATTGACTCTACCAGCGTCAGACCATTAGATGTCAATCTAACGGCAATCGTGCTTCTTCAGTCTCTGATCTTCCTGCCCCAGCCGCCCAAACCAGCGCTGTCGGAACCGCCTGCTCCCGCCTCCCGTGGCCGGCAGTGCTGCCGGGCAGGCCTCACGGCCCCATCATACTCGCATCCCTGGCCTGTCTATCCCTCTACTCACCCACAGCTCCTGTTATTTTCCGGCGACGGCAGCCGAACCAGTCAACCCTCGTACTCTCCACCGTGTGGACAGCCACTGCCTTGTCTTCGCTGGCTCCCTGTCGTTCCCTTCGTAGGCCTCGCCGTCGTCCACCGCCCTGGTGCTCTCGGCGCGGCATGGTCAACAATGTCCATCCAACAGCCGTAGTGCTTCTTCAACCTCCGGTCTTCTTGCCCCAGCCGCCCAAAGCAGCGCTGGTCGTGCCGCATGCTCCTGCCTCCCGTGGTCGGCTGTGCTGCCGCAGAGGCCTCACCGTCCCCATACTACTCCCACCGCGGGCCAGGCCATCCCTCCACTCACCCACTCCCCCTGTTATTCTGCGGCGACGGCAGCCTCACACCGCAGCCGAACTAGTGAACCCTCGTACTCCTCTCCACGTGGGCATCCACTGCCACGTCTTCCCCGGCTCCGCATCGTCCCCTTCCTAGGCCTCGCTATCGTCCACCGCCCTGGTGCTCTCGGCGCGGCGTGGTCAGTGTGGTCAACGACCGACTTCCATTGGAAGAGTACTGTACGTGGAGAGGTTGACAGCTGGGTCCACGGCAGCAGCAAGGAAGTGCCTCCTTATTACGTGTAAAATAATTATTCATCCACCTGACAGCAGGGACCCACCGGACGGGCCACCAGTATTTCGTGGAAAAAAACGTTTCACCCCTGACTGCTATGACCCACCGGACGGACCACCGTATTTGGCGAAAAAAACGTTTGCCCCTGACTGATGGGACCCACCGGACGGACCACCGTATTTCGCGAAAAAAACATTCCCCCCGCTGTCAGCTCGGACCCACCGGAAGTGCCTCCTTATTACGCACAGAAAAATGAATACTCCCCCTGCTAGGTGGGACCCACCATGGTGGGAGGCTGACTTGTGGGCCTACTAAGTTGACGGGGACAGACGGCTTTGTCAACTTAGTCAATATGAATGATTCTAGCTCCATTGAACGTACGATATCCATCCAATGGCCGTCGTGCTTCTTCAATCTCTGCTCTTCCTGCTCCAGCTGCTCAAACAAGCGCCGGCGGGACTGCCTGCTCCCTCCTCCCACGGCCGGCTGTGCTACCGCACAGGCCTCACCGCCCCACCGTACTCCCATCGCTGGCCTAGCCATCTCTCTACTCACCCACACGGCCACACCTGCTACTATTCTCCGGCGAGGGCAGACGAACCAGTAAATCCTCGTATAGCCCCTATGCGTGGGAAACAACTGCCGAGTCATCCCTGCCTCCGTGTCGGTCCCTTCCTAGGCCTCGCTGTCGTCCACCGCCCTAGTGCTCTCGGCGTGGCGTGGTCAACATGGTCAAGGAACGGGTTCCATCGGACGTGGACTGTACGTGGAGAGGCTGACACCTGGGTCCACGGCCGCAGCAAGTAAGTGCCTCGTTATTACGCGCAAAATAATTATTCCTCCACCTGACATCTGGGACCCACCGGAAGGGCCTTTGTATTTCGCGAAAAAAACGTGCCCCCAGCTGACATGTCGGACCCACCAGCTATCTTCGCACGCAAGTGCCTCCTTATTACGCACAAAAAAATGAATACTCCCCCTGCCAGCTGGAACCCAGCATAGTGGGAGGCTGACTTGTGGGCCTACCAAGTTGACGGGGACGGAGGGCTTTGTCAACTTAGTCAATATGAATGATTCTAGCTCCTGTTACCATACGATGTTCATCCAACGGCCGTAGTGCTTCTTCAACCTCTGGTCTTCTTGCTCCAGCCGCCCAAACTAGCGCCGGTCGTGCCACATGCTCCTGCCTCCCGTGGCCGGCTGTGATGCCGCAGAGGCCTCACTGCCCCCTACTACTCCCACCGTTGTCTAGGCCATCCCTCTACTCACCCACACCCCCTGTTATTCTGCGGCGACAGCAGCCTCACACCGCAACTGAACCAGTGAATCCTCGTACTCCTCTTCGCATGGGCATCCACTGCTGCATCTTCCCCGGCTGCGAGTCATCCCCTTCCTAGGCCTCACCGTCGTCCACCGCCATGGTGCTCTCGGCGCGGCGTGGTCAACGTGGTCTAGGAACGACTTCCATCGGACGTGGACTGTACGTGGAGAGGCTGATAGCTGGGTCCACGGCCGCCGCAGGGAAGTGCCTCCTTATTACGCGCAAAATAATGATTCCTCTACCTGACAGCGGGGACCCACTGGACGGGCCACAGTATTTCGCGAATATAACGATTCGCCCCCCTGACTGCTGGGACCCTCCAGCTACATCTTCGCACGCAAGGAAGTGCGTCCGGGCAAAAAAACGATTCGCCCCCCTGACTGCTGGGACCCACCAGCTACATCTTCGCACGCAAGGAAGTTCCTGACAGTCGGGACCCACCTGGTCGAAGCGGACGTAGCGTTGTCATTCTGGTCGCGAACGTGTATGTACATACTGGTCGATGTAGAGGCACGCATGTGTCGTAGATGTAGAGGCGCGCACGTGTCGTAGTAGAGGCGTGCACGTAGCATGTACACGTACATACAGCGGCGAGGGTGCAAGAAAGATAATACGGCCACGTACGTATATACGGGCAGGGTCTCTAACGCCTATCGCGCATACGTACATGGCTGGGTCGGAACGGAAAACAGCGTCGTCGTCGTGTTCATGGGGAGCCAACCGGCTGGGTCGGAATGGAATGCATGGTCGTGTTCATCAGGAGGGCTTGGACGGAACAAGCGATGGAAACGAGGCATGGCGTACCGCACAACGGAGGAAACGGCCTTGTGTTCGACCGGCCACGTTCGAAACGGGGTCCTATTGATCGGGAGGGGCCTGGCGTACCGCAAAACGGAGGAAACTGACCTCCTACGGTCGAAACGGGGGTCCTGTTTATCGGGAGGGGTGTGGCGTACCGCAAAACGGACGAAACGGACTTGTGTTGAGCGCTATGGTTGAAACGGGGGTCCTGTTCATCGGGAGGGGTGTGGCGTACCGCAAAACGGACGAAATGGACTTGTGTTGGAGTGGTACGGTCAAAACCGGGGGGAGGGGTGTGGCGTACCGCAAAACGGGACTCCACGGGATACTGTTCATCTCCACCGTCGACCTCCTCCAGCCTCCACGGGCTACCGTCGACCTCCACCAGCCTCCACGGGCTCCTGTTCATCCAGCCTCCACCGCGTGCTACGCCACCGGCTACTGTTCAACCACCCCTCCACGGGCACCCCTCCACCGTCTACTATTCATCTAGCCCTCCACACCACGGGGTCCTATTCAACCACCCCTCCACGGCCACCCCTCCACCGTCTACTGTTCATCCAGCCCTCCACACCACGGGTTCCTGTTCATGCAGAGGCAACGCCACCGCTCACTATTCATCCGACCCCCCTCCCCCTGCAACACTCACTGTTCATCCCAGAGGCAGCATCGATTGGCTTTAGTTAGCAGCAGTAGCGAAGGAATCGCTCCATCGGGTTCTGTTAACAACCATCGATCGATCGCTCGGGTTCAGTAACGCGTAGCCTACAGTGCAATCGCTCGGGTTCAGTTAGAGCCCAACGCCTCGCTCGGCTTCAGTTAGAGCCAACGCCTCGCACACACGCGCGTACGTACGAGAGAAACGCGCATCGTTCCGCCCCCGACCTCCCATCGTAACCGGCATCTCCCTGAAATTTTCCTCCCCCTCGCTTCTACCATGGATTTTCCGTCATGGACGGCCCAAAGAATGTCATGCAGCTGCGTCTCCGGCCCGCCCAGGACAAAAAGCCCATTTTCTGTCATGATTTTTTTTCATAGAAGTAGGAGCCCACCACATCTATGATAATACCAGGTTTTGTCACAATTATTGTCATAGAAGTGTCATATGTATGACAGAAAAAAATTCGTTCGGCCCAAAATGTCACGGATGTGTCTTTTTTTGTAGTGTGAGGGGCCCGAGAAGGAAGACCAGGGGGCCGGAAAAGGCCCTCGGCGCAAGGCCGTCATACCCACGTCGTCTGATGACGACGAGATAGATTCCTCCCTCGGAGGCGGGGGGAAGCAAGAAGAAACTCTACCTCCCAGCACTGGGGAAAAGAAAAAGAGGAAAGCCGCCCCGGAGGGGGAGGCTGGGTCGTCCAAGAAGGGAAAGGTGTCCCTTCCAGACTACTCTGCCACGGCCGCCCATAGCAAGGAGGGGTGGCTGCCTAGGGGGAAGCCCCTAGCGTGATCGTAAGTATCTGCACCCTATAATGACCTTACTTCACAGTCTTTTTATAACGCCGAACGTATATGCAGTCCGGCCAGGGTTCATCCCGAGGTATCTTCTTCGGATGGATCCCTGAGCGATTCGGAGATGAACTCGCTCCCGATGGCCACCACTCCTCAACCCGCGGATGACACGGAGGTGTTGTCCCGATGGCTCCCAGAGTGGGGGGAGGTGATTCTGGAGACGCCCCAAGGCGGAATTCCAGATGTCGGACACGCAGGGTTCAAGATCCCCGCGGATCATGTCGATGAGAGCCACAGTAGGCCGGGCTCTCAGCCGAATACTGTTCCGGAGCCTTTAGTGGTTCCGGACTCAGGCGGGCAGCCCCTCGTTAGGGAGGGCGAGCCGTCTGTGTCGAGGACTTCCGTTGCGCCCGAGGCACCGGATTGTCTGTTGGAAGCGCTTCGCTGCGCTTCCATGGATGAAGAGCACCATACTCTTATGAGTGCGGTGATTCAGAAGGTTTTGTCCGCCAAGAGCGAGCTAACCGAAGCTTGCACCAGCCTCCTGACAGGCTTTGAGGTAAGTAAAAAATATGTGAAATTACCACCCGATAGGTAGTAGCCCATGATACTCTATTTGGTGTTCGGAAAGAAAAACCAAATGGAGGGTCAATTATAATCCGCAAGATTCTAATAATAAGTGTTAATGTGAATAAGCAGGCTGTGCTGCTTGCCGCTGCTGTCCGCACAGCCGAGATCGCTGGACTAAAACGGGATCTAGAGCAGGCGCAGGGAGAGCTCGACCTCACGAAGAGGCAGCTCGAACATAGCAAAGGTGAGTAATTCCCCGCTCTCACATAATGAAGGGTATATAAAATTAGTTATTCTAACGACGAAGTGTCGTGATTTTGTAACAGGGGCCACCACTGAAGTGGCCTCTCTAAAGAAAGCGCTGTCCAAGGCCAAAGACAAGGCGACCTTGGAACGCACAGAGCGTGAGAAGCAAGATGCCAAAGTGGGCGAGGTACAACAAGAGCTCCAAGAGCTCGGCAGAAAGTTCGAGTCCGTGGATCATGAGCTTAAGGCGAAAGAGGCCGAGCTTGCGAAGGCCCTTGCTAATATAAAAGACGCGAAGGCCGAAGCCGAGAAGGCACAACAGGAAGTCCAGGAGGCCAAAAAGATAGCGGCGGGTAAGAAATTCTTTATGCAAAGCAAACATGTGTAGGAGGCGTTTCTTTTACTTACCAGAGTTCGGAGCTCTCCAGGGGCTTTCGTAGATCTGCCCCGCAGCGTATCAGATGCCGCGGAGTTCTACCGTGCGCAGGAGGGGAGCTCAATGGAGAAGCTGTTATGGTCCCAGTATGCTGGGGCCGAACATCCAATGCCTCTGAGTGACCAACTGAAGCAGTTGGTCGAACTCCACAGGGCGGCCGAAACGGCTATGAAAGATTTCATAGTCCGGATGTGGTCGGGTGAGCCCCTGCCGGCTAGCTACTTCGGCCTGATCAAGCGAATGGTGAATGCCTGTCCGCGGCTCGAAGTCATCAAGCAATCTTTTTGCATTGAGGGTGCCCGCCGGGCCTTTGCCCGTGCGAAGGTGCATTGGGGCAAGCTGGATGCGGAGAAGCTGGTGAAGGACGGGCCGTTGGAGGGCAAGGCGCATCGCTATCCGGAGAAGTATTACGATGGCGTTATGAAGGGCGCTCGTCTCGTGGCCGATGAATGTACCAAGGACACAATTTTAGATTGAATTCACTTATGTCATGTTTGTAATTTAAGGACGAAGTTACTTGCGCTATGTAGCACTTTTGTTATTTAAAATATTACCTTCTGTGCGGCTGTGTATAAAATTCTGAAAGTAGGCCAGTCGTCGGCTTCTGCCCCCATGTAACTAGTACTGGGGTGTTCGTGGAAACCCGGACACTCTTTATCCAAATTTTTAGTACCTTAAGGAGGTGCCCGGCGCAGCGAACAAGGCAATCGGACTATGCGTCTTTATAACTTTCACTTAGCCATAGAAGTCTACAATTTTAAATTTCGGCAAAGCCCCTAGAATCCGGAAGGCCGAATTGGGGCGCCATATATGCCTAGATTGGACGAAGCCAATTTATCGCCTAAAGCGGAAAAATCTTTAAGGATTTTAAGACCTCTCGAACAGCGACCAGCTCTCGCCACATCATGCCGGTCAGTCTTCAACTTTCTCTACTGAGGTGCTCGTCCGGAAGAACCGGGACACAATCACAGTAGTTCTCCCTGCGCTACCTTAGCTGATATAGCAGAATGTAAGGTGCCAAAACAAGGGAGCCGGGCTAACCCAACTGTAGACCCAAGACATGATTCGGAGCTGATGCATATAGTGCTATAAGTTCGGGGTGTCGCATTGTTGAAAGTGTTCGGACTTGACTTGCCATATTATGGGGCGCCATCAGAAGCCCCTGGCAACCTGAACGTACCAAGGTGTACTGATGCAATATCAAATAAACATTTGCGATAAAAAATGCTCAAATAAGACTAATAAGCTGACGCTATATGTGATCTCCCATTGATGAATAATACGTTTAAGCGTATGTTTACAATGAATGCATTAAGCGGAGATAAATAGGACTATTTGACATGTCCTATCCAGGGGCAGGTCACGTATAGATAGATAAAATAGGTATAACAATCGTAAATAGATTCCACCTGGGTGTTTCCTTCTGTGCGCAAAGCCTGTTGCCTCCTTGGTTTTCTCTCCTATGTAAGTCCGGCAATCCGGCTCTTCCGAAGAGGCTGCACTAAAGCAATGTCCTAAAAGGTAAAAGGGAAAGATTATGAAGGTATGTTGCGGTGATACCGCACTGTTGACTAAGTCACTGCTGCGCCTCCGCCTGTGCCCATGGTATTTTGAGTGCGTAATAGTGTACGCATGGCACGAATGCTGCTTTAATGGGGTATGAGCGGAGGCCAGAATGCTAATCGCGCTCTTGGTGTGCCTGATGATCCTGTTGCGGGGTGCTCCGGACTCGCTTGATGGTGCTTGAGGTTGTCGTCACCGGATTGGTGGTTTGCCGAAGGAGGCCGCATTGTACCACTGCCGTGAGGGCTGCAGTATTCTCTTCTGTACGAAGAGAGTGGTCCATGTTTCCGTTGACTGTTATGACCCCGCGCGGGCCTGGCATCTTGAGCTTGACGTATGCATAGTGTGGTACCGCATTGGATCTAGCGAATGCGGTTCGTTCGAGCAGTGCGTGGTAACCACTACGGAAAGGGACGATATCAAAGATTAACTCTTCGCTTCAAAAGTTTTACCAAGATCCGAAGACCACTTCCAATGTTATAGAGCCCGTATAGAGGGCCTCTACTCCGGGAATTACACCTTTAAAGGTAGTTTTGGTGGGCTTGATCCTTGAGGGGTCGATGCCCATTTTGCGCACTGTGTCTTGATAAAGCAGGTTCAGGCTGCTGCTGCCATCCATAAGGACTCGCGTGAGGTGGAACCCATCGATGATTGGGTCTAAGACAAATGCGGCTGAGCTGCCGTGACGGATGCTAGTAGGATGATCCCTACGATCAAAGGTGATCGGACAAGCTGACCATGGGTTGAACATGTGAGCGACTGGCTCCATCGCGTAGACGTCCCATAGTGCTCGCTTCCGCTCCCGCTTGGGGATGTGAGTGGCATAGATCTTGTTGACCGTTTTCACCTGGGGGGGGGGGGGAATTGCTTCTGTCCCCCCGTGTTCAGATGTCGGGGCTCCTCATCATCGTCGATGTGCAGCCCCTTGTCCTTGTTTTCGACATTTATTTTGCCGGCATGTTTGAATACCCAGCAGTCTCTGTTGGTGTGGTTAGTTGGCTTATCCGTGGTGCCATGAATTTGGCACGAGCACTGCAGTATACGGTCCAAACTGGACGGTCCCTGTTTGTTTCTTTTGAACGGCTTCTTCCGTTGACCGGACTTGGATCTGCTGAATCCAGCGTTTACTGCCGTGTCTTCAGTGTTGCCGCCGTTGTTCCGTCGCTTATGTCTGTTGCGTTGTGGCTTGCCGTTACTGTCGCGGACATCCGAAGTGTCAGAATGTGGCGTGGTGCCATGGACTTGGGTTTTTCCTGGCCGAGGTGTCAAGCGAGCCACTCGGCACGGATATTATGCTTAAAAGTTGCAAGGGCTTCGATGTACGGACAGTCGACTATTTGGTTCTTTATAGTTAGGAACCGGGTCCAGAATTTCCTGGCTGACTCTCCGGGCTGTTGAGTAACGTGGCTCAAGTCATCAGCATCCGGTGGTCGCACATATGTGCCCTGGAAGTTGTCGAGGAATGAGTCTTCTAGGTTTTCCCAACTGCCAATGGAATTTGCTGGCAGGCTGTTTAGCCAGTGTCGGGCCGGTCCTTTGAGCTTAAGGGGAAGATACTTGATGGCGTGTAGATCGTCTCCGCGGGCCATGTGAATGTGGAGAAGGAAATCTTCGATCCACACTGCGGGGTCTGTTGTGCCATCGTATGATTCGATGTTTACGGGTTTGAACCCTTCTGGGAATTCATGATCCATCACTTCATCAGTGAAGCAGAGGGGGTGTGCGGCGCCTCTGTGCCGGGCTATGTGGCTACGCAGTTCGAATTGGTCTGGGTTGCTGTGTTCGGCCCGGCCATACTTGTTGATAGTGTATCCGGTGTAAGGGTCATCGTCGCGCGCTGGGGCGCGCCACCGCGATCCGTAGATCGATCTTGGCTGTCTTGCTTTGTTTTCCAGTATATCTTGCAGGTCTTGCCTGTTGCCTCGAGCCGTAGTGTATTGGCGTGGGGGTGCGGGCTAGTATTCGGGTTGATATCCTGTTTTACCCCGGCCACGGGGTGTCCGGTCAGCCGTTTGGCGCTCGAGTCCATATTCCTCGACTGCCAGGACTTCAGTCCATCTATTTGTGAGCAGGTCTTGATCAGCCTGGATTTGATGATGCTTCTTCTTCAGGCTCCTCGCAGTGGCCATAAGCCAGCGCTTGAAGTGCTCCTGCTCCACGGGATCCTCGAACATGCCGAACTCGTCGTCGCCGAGGCTAATCTCGTCTTCGGAGGGGGGGCATGTAGTTGTCCTCCTCCGGATATCTGTCAGTCCCCTGTTCGTCTGGGCTGACATGCTCATCTTCCTGTTCGGCATGCTCGAAGGCGGGCTGGTCAGGGTTTTATTCTTCTTCGGCACCATCCGGATTGCTTTCATCTTCGGGGCCGATATTGCTGTGGCGGGGCTTGGACCGGCACCGATGACGCCCATGCTTTGCTTTTCTCCCTGAGGGGTTATCCTCCGTTGCCTCGTCGCCATTGGTTTCCTTCGGAGTGTCCACCATGTATATATCGTTTGAGGAGGTGGCCGTCCACCGCCCTGTGAGTGGTGGCTCCTGTACTTCTCTTGCATCATCGTCCATACCGTCAATGTCTTCGGAGTCGAAGTCAAGCACGTCGGTTAAATCATCGACAGTGGCAATGAAGTGGGTGGTGGGTGGGCAGCGGATTCCTTCGTCGCCTGCTTCCCACTCAAGCCGGACATAGTTTGGCCCAGAGCCTGCTGACAACAAGAGAGACTTTAATGAGTTCAGCATGTCGCCAAAGGGCGAGTGCTGGAAGAAATCCGCAGCGGTAAACTCCATTACCGGAGCCCAACCTGGCTCGGCTGGCTCGAGGGTGTGCGGACCGGACCCAACAACCGGATACGAGTCCGGGGGCCCGGGGTTACAGGCTTCCACAAAGGTGAGACCTGTATTCGGCTCCACCGCCGATGAGTGTGCGGCCTGCAGGGTGGGGTCCACCCCTCCGTCCTTAGGCAACGCAACCTGCTCTGGATTTAGATCCGAGGCTTTTACTGAAGGGGTGATATCCCAAGCATCGTCCGACCGCAGGTCTAAGCCGTGCTCATTGTGACTGTTCGATGCTCCTGGCGCAAGCCCAAATCCGTCGAAGATCAAATCTCCTCGAATATGCGCCGCGTAGTTCAAGTTTCCGAACCTGACCTGGTGGCCAGGGGCATAGCTGTCGATCTGCTCTAGATGGCCAAGCGAATTGGCCCGCAGTGCGAAGCCGCCGAACACGAAGATCTGTCTGGGGAGAAAAGTCTCCCCCTGGACCGTGTTGTTGACGATTGAAGACGCCATCAAGCCTTGCAACGATGACACAGAGGAACTCTCAATGAAAGCACCAATGTCGGTGTCAAAACCGGCGGATCTCGGGCAGGGGGTCCCGATCTGTGCGTCTAGGCTGATGGTAACACGAAGCGAGGGACACAACATTTACCCAGGTTTGAGCCCTCTCGATGGAGGTAAAACCCTACTTCCTGCTTGATTAATATTGAAGATATGGGTAGTACAAGAGTAGGTCTACCACGAGATCATAGAGGCTAAACCCTAAGAGCTAGCCTATGATGGTATGATTGTAATTGTGATCGTCCTTCTAAGGACCAACCTCTCCGATTTATATAGACACCGGAGAGGGCTAGGGTTTACATGGAGTCGGTTACAAGGAAGGAAACACAATATCCGGATCGCCAAGCTTGCCTTCCACGCAAAGGAGAGTCCCGTCTGGACACGGGCCGAAGTCTTGAGTCTTGTATCTTCACCCTTCAATAGTTCGGATGATGTATACAGTCCGGCTGTCCGGATACCCCCTAATCCAGGACTCCCTCAACCATATCACACCACAACAAACCCTGCAAAAGCAAGTTAGATGTCCTCTACTTTGTTTTTGCAAGTTTTACGTGGCTGCTAAGGGCTTCTAGCAAGAACCATTCTTACCTACGCATCAAAACCACAACGATTTTTCATCAAGTGTTTTGTTTTAACCTTCAACAAGGACCAGTCGTAGTCAAACTCGATCAACTAAAGTTGGAGAAACAGACACCCACCAGCCACCTGTGTGCAAAGCGCATCGGTAGAACCAGTCTCATGAACGCGGTCATGTAATGTCGGTACGGGCTGCTTCATCCAACAATACTGCTGAATCAAAGTAAGACGTTGGTGGTAAGCAGTATGACTATTATCGCCCACCACTCTTTGTGTTCTACTCGTGCATATCATCTACGCATAGACCTGGCTCGGATGACACTGTTGGGGAACGTAGCATGCAATTTCAAAAAAAATCCTACACTCACGCAAGATCTATCTAGGAGATGCATAGCAAAGAGAGGGGGAGAGTGTGTCCACGTACCCTCATAGACCGAAAGTGGAAGCGTTAGGTTAACGTGGTTGATATAGTCGAATGTCTTTATGGTCCAACCGATCCAAGTACCGAACGTACGGCACCTCCGTGTTCAGCACACATTCAGCTCGATGACATCCCTCGAACTCTTGATCCAGTAGAGGGTCGAGGAAGAGTTATATCAGCATGACGGCATGGTGATGGTGTTGGTGATGTGATCCATGCAGGGCTTCGCCTAAGCACTGGGATGCTATGACTGGAGGAGTAAACTGTGGAGGGGGGCACCGCACACGGCTAAGAGAACCACTGTTCAAAAAATCGTCCGAGTAGCCGATTAATCAGCCTATTAATCCCTAGTCGGACATCCACCTAGTAAATTACATGTATTCAATAATGTTATTTGGCACTGGGATTAATCGGCCGATTAATCGTCTGACAACCGATTAATCCCCCACAGACCGATTAATCGCGTGACTCACAGGGGGCATACTGTAAAAGTAAAATATTAGACTCTCTCGTCTCTCTCAATCCTCACCCGTGGCTCATGTTAGGTTTGGCAGTACTTGTGCACCTTGTTATATTATGCAAATTCATATTATACATACCTAATGCTTGTGGGCCTTGCTATGTCATGTGATACATACTTGTGAACCTTGTTATGTTATGCAAATTCAAGAACTATGATTATTAGTTATTAATTTATTACAAGTCTTAGAGATAGAGCACATAATGATGGTTGCCATACTTGTTGAATATATCATATATTACAGCATTGTTGTCATACACACGTACACTCATACAACAGTTCGGTTTTTTGAACTCACATGTCACGACTCAAATATGACCTCAGATCAAAATAGTAGTTCGCCTTGCCAAACCGAATAACTTTCATGTTGACTTCTTTTCATACTATGTACTTACTCATTCCAGGCCATTTAAATAAATTTTTGTGTGGCCAAAATCCGGTCTCAACACCGGGATTCTAAGACTTATAAAAAAATTGACCGATTAATGCTCGACCGATTAATTCCGATTAATTGTCCGATTCACGATTAATCCCTACTCCCTAGTTGACCGAGCACTTATTGATTATCGATTTCCTGAACATTGAAGAGAACAATTGATGTGCCTTTGGGGTGCCCCAGCCCACATATATAAAGGAGGGGGAGAGAGGGCGGCGGCCAGGAGGGGCATGCTATGGAGGGAGTCCTACTTGGACTCCTAGTCCAAGTAGGACCCCCCCTTTTCCTTTCTCCACCGTAGAGAATAGGAAGAAGAGGGAGAGGGAAAGGGAAGGGGGCCCTGCCCCCTCCTCCTTGTCCTATTCGGACTCCCTAGGATGGGGGCGCGCGGCCACCCCCCCGGGCTCACCTCTCTCTCTCTCTCCTAGGCCCATATTGGACCAAAATTTCCCCGGGGGGTTCCGTTAACCCCTTGGTACTCCGGAAAAATATCCGAATCACTCGGAACCATTTTGATGTCCGAATATAACCGTCCAATATATGAATCTTTACCTGTCGACCATTTGAGTCTCCTCGTCATGTCCGTGATCTCATCCGGGACTCCGAACAACTTCAGTCACCAAAACACATAACTCATAATACAAATTGTCATCGAACGTTAAGCGTGTGGACCCTACGGGTTCGAGAACTATGTAGACATGATCGAGATACATCTCTGATCAGTAACCAATAGCGGAACCTGGATGCTCATATTGGCTCTTACATATTCTACAAA
Source organism: Triticum dicoccoides (assembly GCF_002162155.2). NCBI lineage: Eukaryota > Viridiplantae > Streptophyta > Magnoliopsida > Poales > Poaceae > Triticum > Triticum dicoccoides. The sequence goes on from NC_041389.1 coordinate 493,736,184, forward strand.
GATCTTTATCTGTCAAATTGCCCAACAACATACGTTGTTCCCTTTGTGATCGGCATGTTACTTGCCCGAGATTCGATCGTAGGTATCTTCATACCTAGTTCAATCTCGTTACCGGCAAGTCTCTTTACTCGTTCCATAATGCATCATCCCGTAACTAACTCAATAATCACATTGCTTGCAAGGCTTATAGTGATGAGCATTACCGAGAGGGCCCAGAGATACCTCTCAGATACACAGAGTGACAAATCCTAATCTCGATCTATGCCAACCCAACAAACACCTTCGGAGACACCTGTAGAGCATCTTTATAATCACCCATTTACGTTGTGACGTTTGATAGCACACAAGGTGTTCCTCCGATATTTGGGAGGTGCATAATCTCATAGTCAGAGGAACATGTATAAGTGATGAAGGAAGCAATAGCAATAAAACTTAATGATCATTATGCTAAGCTAACGGATGTGTCTTGTCCATCACATCATTCTCTAATGATGTGATCCCGTTCATCAAATGACAACACATGTCTATGGTCAGAAAACATAACCATCTTTGATTAACGAGCTAGTCAAGTAGAGGAATACTAGGGACACTTTGTTTTGTCTATGTATTCCCATATGTACTAAGTTTCCGGTTAATACAATTCTAGCAAGAATAATAAACATTTATCATGATATAAGGAAATATAAATAACAACTTTATTATTGCCTCTAGGTCATATTTCCTTCACCACCGTCATGCCCTCCAACCACTAACCCCATTTCGCCTCTGCCGCCATCGTGTCCTCCACCAAATCTACCCCCACATTCCCCTCAGGATTAAGCGGCGATGTCAGGGGAGATGGTTCTCAAGCCCATCGACCATGGAGAGGATTGGGTCGAATCGATGGCAGATAATACATGGATTACACCTGGGTAAGCATCGTTTCCCCTCTAACTGATTTGTTGATTCATACATCCGGCCCTATTTGACAGCTAGTCTCATGAATCGATCAAATTTTGCTGAATTGTTCCCAGCCTAATTGCAACTTTTCCTTATTTGAATCGAATAGGGTTGATCCTGCGCTTGCTTTCCGGCTGGCGGTTAGGATGGAAGTTAGTGTGATGCACGATAGAAAACCGCATATGATTACTGGATTTTTCTATCCAAAGGTGGTAGAAACAAGTATGTCGTTCAAAGATTTGCTCGTGGCGCTCGAAAATTCGTCATATGGGTGGAGCTCTGCCGATGCTGTTGAACTAAAAAATTTCAGCAGTACCGAGCAAAAATTTCTCCCACTAACTTGCGATGAGCATCTTGGATTGCTCTTTACTTTGAATGCTGAAAGACGCTTCAGTAAAATCCTTATCAAGGTGCTTCAGCCACGCAATGAACATGACAAGGGAAAGGTTGTTCAGAAATCTTCTATCTCTGCTAATAGCGAGCGCCCCAGCACTCCTTGTAGGTCAAAACCAAGAAAGCTAGTGGCTCTGAAAGTCACAATATGTCTGTTGTTGCTTCTTGTACCGCTTCTCCTGTTTCTATTGTAGCCAATGTAGAGCAAGACACAGAGCCAGACAAAGAGGTGCCTCGAAATGATGATGAGGATGAGAATATGTTCCCTAATCTTGTAGATATTGTCAGTAAATAAGCAATGGAAGATGAATATCAGGAGGAACCTATCAACTGTGCTAGATTTGATGACACTCACGATGAAGAGAGGCAGGAGAACATCGACAGCCTAGTTTTAGAAGAATATGATGGTGAGGACATGCCAACAATTGAATGGAACAGGGAAGATCCTCAGCTAGTTGTCGGCACCAGATTCCAGTTGATGGTGGACTGTCATAATGCAATGACTACATATTGCATTCCCACTGAAAATACATATGTGATTGATAGGAGTGAGCCAACAAGGTTCATTGTTCATTGCCCATATGATAGGTGTATATGGAGGTTGCATGCATCACATATGTTGAGGAGCAAGTTCATTCAGGTTTGTGTATTTCAGTTTATACTGATTTATTTTATTTTCACATCATTGTGTAATGTTTTCTAACAATATTTTGTTTGGGTCCCATTTTGTTTCAGATAAAAAATAACCCACACTAGCACACTTTTCCACCTGGAGGGGGAGGAGGGAAGGCTAAAACAAAGCTAGCAAAGACTAGGTGGTTGGCAGATGCAATTTTGGATTGGTTGAGAGAACCACCAACACTTGGTCCAACAGCACTCCATGGGAAGCTATTTGAGAAGTACAATATTGATATACCTTACATGAGGATTTTCTATGCTAAGGAAATGTCTCTTGACAGGATTAATGGTCATTGGAATGAGAGCTTTCAGTTGCTCTACACATTTAAATCTGAAGTGGAAGTTGCTTGCCCAAGGGGTGTTGTAGAGATTGACAAGCATACAGTTACATACAAAATAAAAGGGAAGTCATTTCAGAAGGAATGCTTCAGGAGGGCTTTTGTTTGTTTCAAGGCTTGTTGGCAGGGGTTTCTTGATGGTTGCAAGCCCTATTTGGTTGTTGATGCAACTGCTTTGAATGGAAGGTGGAGAGGACAACTAGTGGCAGCTTCTACAGTTGATGGACACAACTGGCTATTCCTAGTTGCATTTGATGTGGTGGAGGTAGAGTCTGAAGAAAGTTGGGTTTGGTTTCTGCAGCAGTTCCCCAACCTTATAGGTACACCCCTAGGTTTAGCTATACACACATATGCTTGCAAGGGTTTGGAGAGTGCAGTTGAAATTGTATTCCCTGGAGTGGAGCATAGGGAATGTATGCGACACCTAGCGCAGAATTTCAGAAACAAATTCAAAGGTAAAGTTTATGATGAGAACTTATGGCCAGCGTCATACACATGCAGTGAGAGGAAGCATGAGCATCATTTGAGAGTGTTGTATGCTCACAATCCTCTGTGAAGGAGTACCTAGATGCATATCATGGAAAGTTGTGGTCAAGAAGCAAATTTAATGAAATATGCAAAGTAGACTATGTGACCAGTAACCTGGCAGAGTGTTTCAATGCAAAGATCAAGACACTGAAATGGCTTCTGATATGGAAAATATTTGATAAGGTTCGGCAGATGATCATGATAAAGATGGATGTTCGCAAAAGAATTGCAGAAACAGAATATGTTGGCCATCTTATGCCCATCTCTTATTAATTCATTGCATGCCAAGGCAAGACGACTGAACATGAATTGCATTCGAGCGGCAACACACAAGGTTGAGGTAACATATACTGATAGTAAAAAAAGGAAATGGAGATATCCAGTTAACCTAGCAACTAGGAAATGCAGTTGTAGGCAATGACAACTCTGTAGGAAGCCATGCATACATGCCCTACATCTGATGACTGTAATAGGTGGTGAAGATGGTGAAGTTGATCAATACATCTCTAACTATTTGTCTGTTGCCAAATTCATGGCTTCTTATGCTTCCAATTTGCCTGCACTCATGGGGAAATACCAATGAAACATAGTAGATCTAGGGTTCAAACTACATTCTCCTGTACTGACTAGACCACCAGGAAGCCCAAGGAAGAACAGAATCAGAAGAGGTTAAGAGGGTCATGTAAAAAGACAGCGTAAGTGCAAAAAATGTGGAACCCTAGGGCACATTCATAGGCTATGCACCAATACAGTGGATGCTTCTTTTGGAGAAGACGAACAATGGGCAGCAACAAATGCAGAGGAGAATGCAACATTAGAGCATATTGAAGCTAATACAAAGGATAATGGAGTAGCAAAGTAGATTTCAGCTAATTGAGAGGAGAATGAAGTCAATGAATTAGCACTGCCAGCAACTTGGTATGTGTGCAACAATCTTCCCTTTTTGTGCATTTATTCTCTTTTTATAGATGGATTATAATATTTTTTCTGTTTGACTTAGCTCTAGGAAAATTAGAGGAAAATGAGAGAAAAGGCCAAGAGAGAAAGAATTAGAATATGAAGCCAGGGCTTACGAAGGTTTTGAACCCCCTCAACTAGCCAGTGCGAGTTCTCCGTCAGCACCTCGACAACCACCACCCGAAGTGAAGATCAAAAGGAAGAACAAAAAGGTGGATATCTCACATAGGGAAACCTGAAGCAGGGTTGTTAAGCCGTCTTGGAACACAAGGAGTACGGCAAAGATGTGGAATGCAAGTTGAATGAAAGTTATAAACTTTGAACTTTAAGGATTTGCACTAAGGTTTCTGTCATCAATTGGAACAACTGTGAAAACTTGCAAGGTTTAATGATGCTATTCGTACTTTGATGCGAAATTTGAGGCAAAATTTGAATCTAAGGCAAAATTTAAATATTAGGCAAAATTTGAATATTAGGCAAAATTTGAATTTGAACCAACACTAGAACTCCAATCTGTGGTGTGATGTTGCTATATTTTCTGAAGTATTATAAACATGGGATAAACATTAGGTGATCAATCCGATCTCTTTTGCGTGGTAAAACTTATAGTCATGGGAAATTTGCTCCAAATGTGTTCCGAAGCTAGGGTAAGCTGCCCCATTTGTAATCAAGTATTTTTTGAACCTACTCTAAATGAGCCAAATATTTTTTATTAACACCTATTCAATCTATATAGTGTACATTCGAAGTCTCACTATTTATTGAATTAATCTTCATGTTTTCCTTTTTTTTAAAATAATGTGATTTAATAGAAAACCATTAAAACACATTTAAAATAAGAAAAGAAAAACAAAGTTCAGATCCTTCTTATTCACTTTGAAATGAAGCTTTGGTGATTTTTTTGATTTTTTTTCAAAAAACCCACCTCCTTTACTTGAGCTCTCTGCAACATTGTACGTGATAGTTCATATGTGTGAAGGTTTTTTCATGAAAATATCTATAGAACAATTTTATGATTTTTTGTTGGTAACATGTCACATAAGACAACATTGTGCGCAGGTTTTATTTTTTTCCTTTTTTTAAATTAATGGTGCTCATTTAACCACGATCATGCTAGCTAGTTTTTCTTTTAAAAATGACCGTAGACCAAGTTTAGTATTTTTCCTTGTTAGTATGTCTTATAAAACGACGATTTGTGAAGGTTTAATATTTTTTGGATTTTTTTTACATTAGTTATGCTTAGTCAAACACTAGATAACCCCATTGACCAACTCTAAACCCCTCTAAACCCCGCGGGGTTTCGCCTAAACCTAGCTCCGAACATCAGTCATCTAATCATACCCTAACACCAAGTGACAGGCCTCAGATATGGTCTTCTAGAAGGAATTCTAGGGCCAGGATGTGTGCAGGCTCCACGTCGTTGGATCACCAGGACATATCTACATCGTTGGATACTTTGGCGATCCGTGAGACGTTGGTTGTGCTCTCCCACCATTGCCTCCCCTGTCTTATTCTTCTGTGGAGACCAGAGGAGCCACTCGTCTGCTTCTTCTTCTTCGGCGACTAGATATGTCAAGCTCCACTTCAGCCTCTCGCGCCTCGTGGCCCAGTATGGTCCAGTGCCCATGGAGCGATGCCCTGACTTCCCATGTACCGCGCCACTGAAAAGGTTGACTTCGAGGGAGGACAAGAATGGCAACTTTGGGTGCGATTTCATGAAAATAAAGAGCAAGTCAGAGGGGTAGGTTATATCTCATGATTTTTCTTTGGCTCTTTCTTTTCTCTTTGCTTCTAATTATTTTTCGTTGAATATGATATTTAGGGTTCATGAATTCTTTTCAGATCGTGAAGAAATGCACATATTTTGAATGGATGGATGACTACGTTTGGAGGCTTCAAGGGAAGGATTTGCTTCAATTCAATGGGGCCGCAACCCGGGAGGTCAATCTACCATCAGCCACTCGGAATTTGGTCTCTGAAAGTGCTGCTCTGACAGTTGGGGATGAGGATGTGAAGGGGGAATTAAAGAAGATGAACAAGAACTTGAGGCAGATGATTCAGTTGAACAAGCAGGCGAATCTGATAGTTTTAGGATTTTATTTTTGTGTAGTTGCTCTAGGATTTGGTTACTTGCTGGTCATCACTCGTTAGAGATGCTATTTGTGTCGTGTCATGTGCTCTACGATTTGCTTAAGGGTTTGTGGAGCATGTTCTCTCTGTGTTGCTTAATTTTTGGATCATGTGTGCTCTCTGTGTTGCTTAAACTATGTCTCTATCTCCATCTTTGAATCTCTATAGGTGTTACTTTTTGACACTTTTAGTTTCGTCAAACAACACCGAGGGCAAGATAAAAAACGTAGTTACTGGGCCCAAAATGAAACCAAGCTCTGGTTGGGTTGTCGCATTGTGTTGACTGCTGAAGGCCCACAAAGATTAAAGAGGCCTAGAAAAATGGTGCATGTGATGGCTCTGTTTTTCCTCTGTTTTTTTCTTGATTTTTTAGATTGCACCTACAGAGAGTGAGTGCACATTGCTTGCATTACAAGAATAGGTCACATCATTTGAAATTACACAACAATCGATATTGACACCAAGAGCCACCAACAAGTAAATAATGGGCTACCCTTCAAAAATTATTTTCATCCTGCCAAATGGCCACAAACTATTCAAAAATTTGCTTTTTTGTTCATACAATATAGGTATCCTACAATATATATGGGCACTAACAATTCAAAAATATTAGCTTCTTTTTCTTCTTTTCAACATCAACATGGCTCATCTTTCCAGCTTTAATTTCCTTTTTGACACCTCAACTAGTCCATTAGCCGCCTGTGCCAAAACTTGGAACCAATAAACCCTATAATATGAGGGCCAACATTAATTTCATCATGCCAAATGGCCACAAACTATTCAAAAATTAGCTTGTTTTTGTTCATACAATATATGGAATAGGGCCACCAACAATTCAAAAGAATTAGCTTTTCTCCTTCTTATTTTCAACATCAACATGGCTCATTTTTCTAGCATTAGTTTCCTTTTTGACACTTCAACTAGTCCATTATCCGCGCATGCGGAAACTTGACCCTAAAATACAAGGGCCTACTCTAAATGGGCCATTTGAGCTTTACCTACACAACATGAATATAACCAGACAAATGGGCTACCCTCCAACCGTTTTTACAGGGCTAACCCCAAAACTTCCTGGTTTTCATTGAGGGATACCCTTTCATTGACTGATTTAGCAGAAGAGCTTGCCTACAACATTATATCCATCTAGCGATAACTCACATCAAATAAGATAGAAATTGCAAGAAAAACACAGATAACCAACGACATATCAAATAAGGGTAGCAAGCATAACATAGTTCTTAGGGGATAAGACGACAAAGATAACACGACAGAGATAAAAAGTTCATGGTACAACCAACGCCATAATTAAGATAGAAATATATAAAAGATAAAAGCCCTAACACCTGAGGGCAAGACAAGCTTCACGAGACCGGGCCTTCACCACCATCTTCACTATGCCTCCTCTTCATTGCTCCTCTTCACTACTCCTCCTCCATGCCGTCTTCGCCCAAGTAGTAGGGGAGGCTGTCCATACCGTTGCGGGTGGGGAAGATGTTGTTGAAGTCGGTGAATATGTTGTAGGTGGTGAATGCAATGAACTCGCACCCATACGAAAACACCTTCCGAGGAGGTAGTACGCATCAAATCTGTTGGTGAAGTTGACGATGAGCTATATCGACGGAGTGCTGGAGTTTGGACACACTTCCTCCAATCAGAACATCACCGGCAAGCCTGCAGGGAGGTGGGCGAAGCTTGCATCGAGGAACCACTGGTCAAACTCGTTTGCACCCTTCTAGCGTGAGAACGCCCACACGTGAAGCATCGTCTCCACGACGACGCCGGTGGGGTACCACCTCTTCGGCATGGTCGGTGGGAGCTCGAAGGTGAGGCCGTTGTACTGCATCCTCTCCCCGCTTTGAGAGTGCTATGGGTTTGGGTGAAGAAGAGAAGGGGCGGCGCTAATGGATGTGTTGAGAATAGGTGGAGGGTGGGTGGTTTAAATAGGGAAAGGGGAAGGGAAGGGGAGTGGCACCGGCCGTGCTTTGGATATGCTACGTTCAAACGAGTCGGGTCGACCGATATGCCCCTTTAGTTGCCAAGGGGTTTTAATTTCCACGTTGAATAGATGTGAGTGGATCAAAAAGTCTAAAACCATGCTGCACATCAAGGAGACAAGCATGCGAGATGAAACAAACCAGTGGCAGTGACCGTCCCTGCGTCTGTGGCAGCTCACGTGCAGAAAGAGGTTGGTCAGTGTCGCAGAAAGAGGTCGGTCAGCACATTGTGGTGGCGGGCATCGGCGCATGCAGGCAGGCTAGCTATGTGCATGCATAGCAGGCTAGCTGGACATGTCGTGCATGCATAGCAGGCTTCTGTAGTTGCAGCACACGTAGTGCCCAACAGACTAACCACGGCCCAACGGGCGAACAGCGGCACCATCCGCCGCGGTCCCAATTGTCAGGTCCAATGGGCGACATAGTCGAGCGCAACCCCACTTGTCAAAGTTAACGATCAAAGCACTGACCCGACGACATCCACCGTTTGTGACCATTTCTGAGGGTTTCAGACAAGAAAGTGGGGAAAAGTGAGCAAATATTAAGAGCGTGGGGATGAATGAGTATGGCTAAGGAACCAGGGGCACAAATGTAAAATTCCCATAAAATAATGCTTATCTTTGATGTGGTGTTAAATAAATTAGAACATCCTCATGCCTTCAACATACTTCCATATTGTCATCTTCCCTTCAAAGGTCACCAACTTACCCCTCCATCATTATTTCTATCATGCTTGCCTATCATCCTCACTTGATTGTCCACATGCATTGATGCTGCTTCTCTTCATTTGACATTACGATAAAGGTGATGAGGTCTAGCCTCTCTCTCTCTCTCTCTCTAAAAGTATAGTCATACTTAGTGGTAACATGATAGGAGTGCATGGTTAGTTATGATCTTGGCGGGGTGTCCCCGCAAAGGGTGGTCCATCATATGGGTATAGTGTAAGACCTCAGCAGGATAAGTCACACTATTCAGTCCTTGTCCATGGTCGTGGACCAGTTAGGATAGGTCGCCCTATTCAGTCCTTGTCCATGGTCACGGACCAGTCAGGATAAGTCACACTATTTAGTCCTTCTCGAACTTGAAGACTTAAACCTTTATAAATGTACCTACCAATAAGAATGAAGAGATGTTGTGCAGGTGAAACAAACCCAAGTGGTTTTGTTGAGAAAGACATGTGTGAGCCATTGAAAGGCTATGGAAATGTTGGTCTGGATGACCATAAGAATATGATTATTGTCTTGGAATGATCATGAGAAAATATGGATATATTATACACATGTTTATTTGTCATACCTTCTAGATACAGCTTGCTATGCCATGAATAGCTAAAACTAATATGTTATGTGATATGCCAGGACTTGCATTATTTAGTGATATTAGAGAATACCCCGCGCGTTGCTGCGAGAATCAATTGCAATATATTTCAGTGATCTTATTGTATGAAGCTTCCATAGTTGAATTAATAATATTTGAACTAAAGCAAAGAATAAATATTGTATATTTTATTTGGTTATTGTGTAGTAGGAAAATATTTTGAATATAAGTGGCATAATGTAATGGGAAACTTTTTTCATGCATTTTGCATGGACCTTTGTTGAAGTGGCATGTGTGATGAGGTGAAAGGTGTGCATGAGATCAAATAATAATGGAAAACATTTTCTCATGCGTGTAGAGGTGGGCCTTTGATGAGATGTCATGTGTGCATGTTAAGAGAAATAGGAGAGTGGATATCAACTTCTTAGGATAAGTTTGTCACAAAATTCCGCCACCCCGCTTCATGTTTCCAGGCGATCCCATCTACATTCCTGTTCTAGTACCCTGTCAGATGGGAAATTTGCTGGCTACAATAGCCTTTGTTGGGTTGACCAGTGTAGGATCTTGCTATAAAAATAAGCCTTCTCCTCAGTGAGAAACTAAGGTAACAATCCCACGCGTGTTGCGGTGTCGGTCCTCTCGGCATCATGGGGACTCGGCCTGCCGCCTGGAGGAGTCAAGACGAAAACGTGTCCAACCCCTATGCATAAGTTCACAAGGTGAACCCACAAGTTGATGACCAAAACATACATCAAGTAGATCACGTGAATATCCCATTGTCACCACAGATAAGCACGGCAAGACATACATCAAGTGTTCTCAAATCCTTAAACACTCAATCCGACAAGACAACTTCAAGGGGAAAACTCAATTCATGACAAGAGAGTAGAGGGGGAGAAACATCATAAGATCCAACTATAATAGCAAAGCTCGTGATACATCAAGATCATACCACCTCAAGAACACGCGAGAGAGAGAGAGAGATCAAACACATAGCTACTGGTACATACCATCAGCCCCGAGGGTGAACTACTCCTTCCTCGCCATGGAGAGCGCCGGGATTATGAAGATGGCCACCAGTGAGGGATCCCCCTCCGGCAGGTTGCCGGAACAGGGTCCCGAGAGGTTTTTGGTGGCTATAGAGGCTTGCGGTGGCGGAACTCCCGATCAATTGTGATCCCCGATGTTTTTAGGTTATATGGATATATATATATATATATATATATATATATATATATATATATATATCTGTGTGTGTGTGTGTGTGTGTGTGAAAGAAGTCGGTTAGGGGAGCCACGAGGGGCCCACGAGGGTGGGGTGCGCCCAGGGGGGGTAGGGCGCGCCTCCCTACCTCGTGGCTTCCTTGTTGCTTCCCTGACGTCTACTCCAAGTCTCCTGGATTGCTTTCGTTACAAAAATAACTCTCCCAAAGGTTTCGTTCTGCTTGGACTCCGTTTGATATTCCTTTTCTTCGAAACAATGAAATAGGCAAGAAAACAGCAATTTGGGCTGGGGCTCCGGTTAATAGATAGTCCCAAAAATAATATAATAGTGCTTAGTAAACCCGTAAACATCCAAAATGGGTAATATAATAGCATGGAACAATCAAAAATTATAGATACGTTGGAGATGTATCATGGGCTCGGCGATGACCTCCGTCCTGCCATCCTGGCGGTCTTGGTCTTTTTGCACCAGAATGGAAACCTTTGGCTGATTCCTTGGGACTCCAAGCCTGTTGCTTGCCTCTTTTGCACAAAAGAGTAAACTGGTAATCTACGCCCGTAGGCACCCGCCTGGCCTTGGTCTTCATGGCTCACGTCAGTTGAGCCTCGTGAGGTGCACCTTGCATAGAAGTCTCCGCTCCTCGGGAGCCAACCCGAGGAGGCCAATCCCCTTGGAGGTCTTGGCATCGCCCGCTTCCCGAGGATTGGCCCCTTGCGAGGGTCTTGAGTTGTTGGTGCTGAAGCTGGGACGTACCAGGCTATCAATGGAGCCACGAAGTGGGCCGCAGGCAGGGAAGTCTAGGTACCCCCGTATCCAGAACATCGACAATAGCCCCCGAGCCCAAGGCGTGCTCGAACTTGGCTTTTAGGCGAAGCCAAGGGGAAAGTGCGGAGCACCGCGGGCCCTAACAGCCTACGGCCTTGAACGACACGTGGCAATTCATGGGACGTGGGCGTCTCCACTTCCCCATGCTGCCTTGAAATCCGCCAAGCCTGGCGGCCGCCCGTTGCGAGAGCAGTCCGCCCCTATAGATTGTTGCGCTTGGCCCTTGCTCCTTCTCTTCCCAGGCTCGCAATCCTTCGCGTGGATCTGGTGCCAGCGCCGCTTCCCCTTCCTAGCTTCCGCCATGGCCCCGCAGTAGAGGAAGAAGAAGGGGAGGTCGCGCGCCTCGGCTAGACCCCCGCCGCCCTTGGAGCTAGCTCTCAAGCAATCAACGGTGATCAATCAGGAGGGACTGAACAAGGTCCGCCCTGCCCTCGTAGCCAATTCCAACGAGCGGAAACCGATGGCCGCCCGGCCCGCGTCTTGGCTTGTGGATGATATGAGCACCACTGAGATTCATCCATCTTCATGCTCTCTTCATAGGCCTGATTCCCCCTTTCTCTCCTTTCTTCAACGCCATAATCTGAGATTACCAGATCCACCTGCTACACCTGGATCCCCGCTCCATCATCCTCCTTGTTGTCTTTGCCTTCCTTTGCAAGGCCATGGTCGGCATTGCTCCTTTTGTGGCCCTGTTTCGCCATTTCTTCTTGCTCCGCTTGGTTGACGCCCGCCAGCGCTCGGGGTGCGTGTCCTTCGAAGCTGTTGCGGCAACGGCCGGCTCAGGAATCGACTTCGAGCTATCGCCAGACACGAAGGGGTTCCGGAAGCAGTGGTTGTTTGTTGATGCTGGTACGCGCAGCCCCTTGCTTCTGACCCCTCGAGCGCCGGCCGTGCCCAGCTCCGGCTGGGGGCTCTCAAATCTCATCGACAGTCGGCTTGCCCATGTCTGGAAGCGGCTGGATATGCTGCAGAAGCTGGGGGTGACAGCGCCAATAGTGGTGAAGGAATTCGTCCGGTGGCGCATCACCCTGCTTCAGCGCCATTCTCGCCCAATGTGGGCATTCACCGGCGTCGAGGACTCCATGAGGCTCCAAGAGCCGATGTTGCCTTCCAAGACCCTGAACAAGGTGCTTGAGCTTCTGACGAGCAACTCCAGACCCGTCGATCTTCAAGGAAATGGCTGCCTCCTCTACCAATGCTCGAACAAGGTGGCCTTCGTGGGGCAGATGCCCCTGTTTGACGAGTGGGGGTTACTCCCGGCGGGCCTTGAGGGGCCTCGCGAGAATCCCATCCTCGTGGATCCCCTACTACTTGATCCTACAGCGCGCGCCCCAAGTGTGGTAGCAAGGGGGTTCATGCCACCAGCTACTGTCGAGCGGACCTCTGGAGGTCCGGCGCCATCCAGTGCCCCAGAGGCCGAGACTCCTGGGACCCACGAAGGGACCACCACGGCGTCAGCGCAACCCGATGCTCCGGAGGTGGAGGCTCCTGAGGCTCGGGGTAACGGTTCCGAGGTGGCTACTGATGGGGAGGCGCCTCCTGATACCCCTCTATCGAGCGCTCCCGCTCCAGAGGCTGCCGCCCAGGGCGCCCAACCGAGCGCTCCTACTCCAGAGCCTGCCGCCCAGGGTGCCCCACCGAGCACTCCCGCTCCAGAGGCTGCCGCCCAAGGAACCCTGCCAAGCGCTCCTGCTCCTGGGGACCGTCCCTCGAGGCCTGGCCGGGTTCCTCTGAATCTTGAAGCGCTCCACAAGAGGAAGGGATCTCCGAGCTGCAGTGGCGACGATCACCAATCGCTGAAGCTGAGGAAGTATATGGTTGGGGACAAGTAAGTACCTCATTTTGCGATTCTCTACATGCCATGCTCTTTTCTGACTAGGGCCTCGCAGGGTCCCTATACGGTGAAGCCTCATGAGAGGCGTCCTTCCAAGGATCCTGGCTCGATCCCGACGCACAGACCCCCATGCCCAGGCTCCGCCCAAGGCAAAGGGCCGACACTAGCTATTGGGGCACCGCAAGGGGGCCCCGAACTCAAGCCTCCTACCTCCTTCTTCCACAACTCGGCCTAGGGGGCGAGGGGAGCGCTGATGGCTCTCCCACTGATCACTGCTAGCAGTTGGGTGCCCCTTGGGCCGTCTTCGTCTTCGGGTTGTGGAGCTGCATCGGCCAGCCCCCGGCCGGAGGTAGGAGAGACGTCCCATGCTCCTCCGGCCGCTCCCGGGGCCAAAGAAAAGCTTGGCCGCCTGCTGGCGTTCACGCCGAGCGCAGTGCTGTCCGCTTCGAGTTCTTCAGCGAGGCGATGCGCGCGATGATCCGGCTTGGTGGAGAGCTGGCTGATGTCGACACCCGGCTGGAGGCAGAGGACCGCTGGTTGGCATGCGAATGGCACCAGCTGAAGGTCACCATCAACCTTGGGCAGCTCCGGCGCGATTAGGCCAACGCGCGTGCGGCAGCCTCCCTCGCGACTTCTCGCGAGGCTTGCGCCCGCGCCCTAGAGGAGGCCGGCGCCGCTAACCGCCATCGTGATGCAGCTAAGGAGCAAGAGCGGGAGCTCCTGTCTTCAAACGCAGCCCTTGAGCAGGATATCAAGGCACGGTGATCCCTCCTAGCCGCGTCGTCAGGTGAAGCGCCTCTCGTCGAGGCGGAGCTTCTGAGGCGCGAAGAAGACCTGGTGCTAGTGGCTATGGAGCATAGCCTGGCATCGGAGCGGCTAGAAGTGAGGGAGCACCAGGCGGCTGCGGCTGAAGACGTCGTCGCCGCCTGAGAGGCCCGGGTCCAGCTGGAGGTTGAGGATAGGGCGGCGAAGGCATGCACGGACCTGGCTTAAGAGCACCGCCTGGAGTTGGAGCTGCTCAAAGCCGAGCTCGAGGGAAGGAACGCCGCCCTGAAGGTGAAGTTGGAATCTGCGGAACGGCATGAGAAGGCTGCCAAGGAGGCTTTGACCTGCTCCGAATCCGCCTTGGCCTCTGCCCGTTCCGAGTTATCCTCCCTTCAGCAGCAGGTCAAGTATACCGCGTCCCTTGGGGAGAGGACCATGAATGAACCAACTATCGCGGGACGCTGGAGCGCGAGCATAGCTCGATGCTCCAGGACCTCAGAATCAGAGCTAACCGCGCCTTGGGCACCATCTGCAATGAGAGGGCTCCTCATCCGCACGAGAACGACTATGCCAGCCACCTCAACTTCTTCATCGGCATTGCGACCCGCTTGGAGGATCGGGCCGCGAGAGCTCGCGAGCTGGTTGGAGAGAGGAGCCGGGTCTTCTTGGGCGCGCGTACTCCCGTGTCTTAAGCAACCTTCTCGACCGCGGTTCCCACTTTGACTTCAGGGTTGTGCTAGCCCCCGTGCCCGCAGTTACTCAGGATAGACTGGCCAAGTGGGTGGATGACCATGTGGACGCGCTGGTGGAGGAATTTGCTCCGGAGGATGACAAAGTGGTGATTGCTGCCAGAGAAGGTGGCGCAGGCGGTGATGATGAAGTTGATGGTCATGATGAGACTCCGGAGTGTGTCCAGCCCCACTCATTATTACGTGAGAGTGTCACGAGCAGAGACCTTCATAGGCTGGAGCCTTGCTTCATGTCGCCCGACGAGGACCCCGCCCTCCGCCGCCCCCGACCACCATTGGGGCGTCCGGAAACCAGGAGACCAAGGGGCAAGGGGGGCGCTAGTTGCACCCTCGGCGACCGTAGGCCCTCCGCCGGGGGGGAAGGGCTCGCCGGCACCTTCCCTAGCGGGAGACCTACCTCCGAGTAGCGTCTTGCTCTGCACATCACGGGGGAGGCCCTGGCCCCGAGCTCCCCCCACGCCGCTCCCAAGGCCCTTCGTGCTCCAGTGGCTGGGCCGCTAACCTGGGAGCCCTGGCGATGGCTGTGTCCTGGTTCACCTGCGATCCATGGTTAGCGCAAGCATGCTCCTAAGGCGTTAGTTATACCCAGTGGTTGTTGTTGTCGAAGGCGTTGGTGGAGCCCTGCAGCGGCTCGCAAAGAGCTTCGGCTTCGTGTACCTCCAGCGCCCAGCCTGGCATGGGGGATCGACTGGGGCCTTCTCCCGGTGCATACCTGAGGTCCACCATGACGGGCACTTAGGCTTTCGGGATGACCGCGCTTGAGTTGCTGTCAGGTTGCCTCACGCTTCTGCCCCCTGCGGTCGTCATCAGGTCCTGGGGACCGAGGGCCGATGCCCCAGTGCGGCCCTGATACTTCTCCATCATATCTATAATTTTTTATTGTTCCATGCCAATATTATTCAACTTTCATATACTTTTGGCATCTTTTTATACTATTTTTTGGGACTAACATATTGATCCAGTGCCCAGTGCCAGTTCATGTTTGTTGCATGTTTTATGTTTCGCGGAAACCCAATATCAAATGGAATCCAAACGGGATAAAAACGGACGGAGAATTATTTTGGAATATTTGGGATTTTCTGGAGGAAGAATCAACGCGAAACGGTGCCCGAGGTGGCCAGGAGATAGGGGGCACGCCCTCCCCCCCTTGGCGTGCCTGGCACTCTACTGGGCCACCCGTAAGGCGGTTGATGCTCTTCTTTTGCCGCAAGAAAGCTAATTTTATGAGAAAAATCTGGGCGAAAGATTCACCCCAATTGGAGATACGGATCTCTGAATATAAAAGAAATGGTGAAGGGGGAGGATCTGGGAACGCAGAAATAGAGAGATTGATCCAATCTCGGAGGGGATCTCGCCCCTCCCACACCATGGGAGCCAATGACCAGAGGATAAACCCTTCTCCCATCTAGGGAGAAGGTCAAGGAGGAATAACAAGAAGGGGGGCTCTCTCCCCCTTGCTTCCGGTGGCGCCGGAACACCGCCGGAGGCCATCATCATCACCGAGATCTTCACCAACACCTCCGCCATCTTCACCAACATCTCCATCACCTTTCCCCCTCTATCAACAGCGGTCCACTCTCCCGCAACCCGTTGTACCCTCTACTTGAACATGGTGCTTTATGCTTCATATTATTATCCAATGATGTGTTGCCATCCTATGATGTCTGAGTAGATTTTCGTTGTCCTATTGGTGGTTGATGAATTGCTATGATTGATTTAATTTGCTTGTGGTTATGTTGTTGTCCTTTGGTGCCCATCATATGAGCACACGCGTGGATAACACCATAGGGTTAGTTGTATGTTGATAGGACTATGTATTGGAGGGCAAGAGTGACAGAAGCTTCAACCTAGCATAGAAATTGATGCATACGGGATTGAAGGGGGACCAATATATCTTAATGCTATGGTTGGGTTTTAACTTAATGAATGTTAGTAATTGCGGATGCTTGCTAATAGTTCCAACCATAAGTGCATAGAATTCCAAGTCAGGGATGACATGCTAGCAGTGGCCTCTCCCACATAAAACTTGCTATCGGTCTAGTAAAGTAGTCAATTGCTTAGGGACAATTCTGCAACTCCTACCACCACTTTTCCACACTCGCTATATTTACTTTATTGTTTATTTATCTAAACAGCCCCTACTTTTTATTTACGCGTTCTTTACTTTCTTGCAAAACTATCCAACACCTACAAAGTACTTCTAGTATCATACTTGTTCTAGGTAAAGCGAACGTCAAGCGTGCGTAGAGTTGTATCGGTGGTCGATAGAACTTGAGGGAATATTTATTCTACCTTTAGCTCCTCGTTTGGTTCGACACTCTTACTTATCAAAAACTGTTGCGATCCCCTACACTTGTGGGTCATCAAGACCTATTTCTGGCGCCATTCTCGGGGAGTCATAGCGTGGGGTGAATATTCTCGTGTGTGCTTGTTTGCTTTATCACTAAGTAATTTTTATTTGTTGTTATTAGTTGTTTTCTATTTTAGTTATGGATATGGAACATGAAATACCAAAAAAATAGATGTAGATGCTACTCATGGAGATGGGGAACCTCCTAAAACCCTCGATGCTCGTTATGTCCAAGATATTATGTACTACTTTAATAATCCTGAGAAAACCCCATTCAACTTTGTTATGGTAGACACATTGGATCAACGTGAATACTTTAGGGATTATCGCTTGACACAAAAAGGGAAACTATTATGGGATCAAATTAATATGTTGCGTTGGTATGCTCGGGATCTCTGCTTGAGATATGATATTACTTGTTGCTCTAGGATGAGGGCTCCACACCTTCCCTTTTCATGAAAATTTGATGATAATGAAACCTTAGCTTCTTATGCTAATGGTATACATGATTACTATGATGTTGAACAAATTGAAGAATTTGTTGCTTTTAAGGCTGCTTATGAAATTGAATCTATGTTTGAAAAGTATGAAGCTTTTGATGATGATATTTATAGGCCTGAAAATTTTGCTATATTGAAATATTGCTATGACAATTATGAATACAATTACAATATTAATGCATATATTGAGAAAGTCTCCGCTGTCCAAGAAGAGACTAATATTTTGCAGGAAGCTACGGAAGAAGAAATTGATGAAACTGTGAGCTCATTGGATGAAAAATATGATGAGGAGAGCGAAGAACAAAGGGAGGAAGAGCGGATTGATCACCCGTGCCCACCTTCTAATGAGAGTAACTCTTCAACTCATACATTGTTTAATTCCCCTTCGTGCTTACCGAAGGATGATTGCTATGATCCCGTTCATTCTCTTGAAATATCCCTTTTTGATGATGCTTGCTATGCTTTTGGCCAAGATGCCAATATGAATTATGCTTATGGAGATGAACTTGCTATAGTTCCTTATGTTAAACATGAAATTGTTGCTATTGCACCCACGCATGATAGTCCTATTATCTTTTTGAATTCTCCAAACTACACTATATCGGAGAAGTATGTGCTTAGTAAGGATTATATTGATGGGTTGCCTTTAGCATTGCACATGATGATTTTGATGATGTAATATGCATGTGCTTTCTGCTCCTACTTGCAATTATTATGAGAGAGGAACTTTATCTCCACCTCTCTATGTTTCCAACACGATAGAATTGCAAGAAACTGCTCATACTATGCATTGGACTTTACTATGTGTGCATGAATTGTTCTTTTATGACATGCCTATGCATAGGAAGAGAGTTAGACTTCGTTTTTGCATGATATATGTTACTTTGTGCTCACTACGAAATTACAAATCATTGTTAATTAAAAGTGTCTTTGATATACCTTGGGATCCGGGTGGATCCATTACTTGAGCACTATATGCCTAGCTTAATGGATTTAAAGAAAGCACTGCCAGGGAGACAACCCGGAAGTTTTAGAGAGTCATTTATTTCTGTTGAGTGCTTTTATATAGTTTAAAAACAAAAAAAATAAAGAGGGGAACCTAAAAACTTTTCACAAAGGAAAGTGAAAGTGCGAAAGACAAGCATTGTTGAAGTGGGAGCTAGCCTTGGACTTTGTTCATGCTCATGGAAACTTTGTGAATCTTAATTACAGAAACTTTTCATCAAAAATAATTATCCCCTTGTACAATTCCATTGTATTATAAAAATAATGTGCCAAGGTTTTCCTTTAGGATGTTTACAATGCTTGTTGGTTTGTACGGTGCAGGACAGAAACTTTGGCTGTAGTGCATGATTTTACATTTTTATCTGGAACGTCAAACGGTTCTGATTCTTTTTGCACTGTCTTGCTATACAACTTGTTTATGTTTCCTAATTTTTGTAGAATTTTTGGGGTAACATAAGTACGGTGGATGTTCAGATTTCTACAGACTGTTCTGTTTTTGACAAATTCTGTTTTTGATGGATAGTTTGCTTGTTTTGATGAATCCATCAATTGATATCAGCGGATTAAGCCATGGAAAAACTATATTACAGTAGACACAATTCAAAAACAAAATATGAATTGGTTTGCAACAGTACTTAGAGTGGTGATTTGCTTTATTATACTAACGGATCTTACCGAGTTTTCTGTTGAAGTTTTGTGTGGATGAAGTGTCTAATCGAGGATGTCTTGATATGAGGAAAAGGAAGAGAGGCAAGAGCTCAAGCTTGGGGATGCCCGAGGAACCCCAAGTAAATATTCAAGGAGACTCAAGCGTCTAAGCTTCGGGATGCCCCGGAAGGCATCCCCTCTTTCTTCAACAAGTATCGGTATGTTTCCGGATTCGTTTCGTTCATGCGATATGTACAAGTCTTGGAGCGTCTTTTGCATTTAGTTTTCACATTTATTTTATGCACCATCCTGGTATGAGATAGTCCTTGGTTGATTTATAGAATGCTTGTTGCACTTCACTTAAATCTTTTGAGTATGGCTTTATAGAATGCTTCATGTGCTTCACTTATATCATTTGAAGTTTGGATTGCTTGTTTCTCTTCACATAGAAAACCGCCATTTGTAGAATGCTCTTTTGCTTCACTTATATTTGTTAGAGAGTGGGCATATATTTTGCAGAAAGAATTAAACTCTATTGCTTCACTTATATCTATTTAGAGAGATGATAGGAATTGGTCATTCACAGTGTTAGTCATAAAATCCTACATAAAACTTGTGGATCACTGAATATGATATGTTTGATTCCTTGCAATAGTTTTGCGATATAAAGATGGTGATATTAGAGTCATGCTAGTGGGTGGTTGTGGATTGTATAGACACTTGTGTTGAGGTTTGCGAGTCCTGTAGCATGCACGTATGGTAACTGTTGTGTGACAAATTTGAAGCATCGGGTGTTTCTTTGATTGTCTTCCTTATGAGTGGCGGTCGGGGACGAGCGATGGTCTTTTCCTACCAATCTATACCCCTAGGGTCATGCGTAGTAGTACTTTGCTTCGAGGGCTAATAAACTTTTGCAATAAGTATATCAGTTCTTTATGACTAATGTGAGTCCATGGATTATACGCACTTTTTACCTTTCCATCATTGCTAGCCTCTTCGGTACCGTGCATTGCCCTTTCTCACCTCGAGAGTTGGTGCAAACTTCGCCGGTGCATCCAAACCCCGTGATATGATACGCTCTATCACACATAAGCCTCCTTATATCTTCCTCAAAACAGCCACCATACCTACCTATCATGGCATTTCCATAGCCATTCCGAGATATATTGCCATGCAACTTCCATCATCATCATATACATGACTTGAGCTTTCATTGTCATATTGCTTTGCATGATCGTAAGATAGCTAGCATGATGGTTTCATGGCTTGTCCGTTTTTTGATGTCATTGCTACGCTAGATCATTGCACATCCCGGTACACCATCGGAGGCATTCATATAGAGTCATATCTTTGTTCTAGATATCGAGTTGTAATATTGAGTTGTGAGTAAATAAAAGTGTGATGATCATCATTATAGAGCATTGCCCCATGAAAAAAAGGAAAAAAAAGAAAAAAAAGAAAAAAAAAGGGAAAGGCCAAAGAAGCCTAAATAAAAAAGGGGGCCAAAGAAGCCCACCGAAAAAGAAAAAAAGAAAAAAAATAAAAAGAAAAGAAAAGGGGCAATGTTACTGTCATTTTTCCACACTTGTGCTTCAAAGTAGCACCATGTTCTTCATATAGTAAGTCTCCTATATTGTCACTTTCATTTACTAGTGGGAATTTTCATTATATAACTTGGCTTGTATATTCCAACGATGGGCTTCCTCAAATGCCCTAGGTCTTCATTAGCAAGCAAGTTGGATGCACACCCACTTAGTTTCTTTTGTTGAGCTTTCATACACTTATAGCTCTTAGTGCATTCGTTGCATGGCAATCCCTACTCCTCGCATTGACATCAATTGATGGGCATCTCCATAGCCCGTTGATTAGCCGCGTCGATGTGAGACTTTATCCTTTTTTGTCTTCTCCACATAACCTCCATCATTATATTCTACTCCACCTATAGTCTATATCCATGGCTTGCGCTCATGTATTGCGTGAGGGTTGAAAAAGCTGAAGCGCGTTAAAAAGTATGAACGAATTGCTCGGCTTGTCATCGGGGTTGTGCATGATGGGAGCAATTTGTGTAACGAAAATGAAGCATGGCTAAACTATATGATTTTGTAGGGATAAGCTTGCTTTGGCCTTGTTGTTTTGAAAAGACATGATTGCTTTATTGGTATGCTTGAAGTATTATTGTTTTTATGTCAAATGATAGACTATTGCTTTGAATCACTCGTATCTTAATATTCATGCCATGATTAGACATATGATCAAGATTATGCTAGGTAGCATTCCACATCAAAAATTATCTTTTTTATCATTTACCTACTCGAGACGAGCAGGAATTAAGCTTGGGGATGCTGATACGTCTCCATCGTATCTATAATTTTTGGTTGTTCCATGCCAATATTATTCAACTTTCATATACTTTTGGCAACATTTTATACTATTTTTTGGGACTAACATATTGATCCAGTGCCCAGTGCCAGTTCCTGTTTGTTGCATGTTTTATGTTTCGCGGAAACCCAATATCAAACAGAATCCAAACAGGATAAAAACGGACGGAGAATTATTTTGGAATATTTGGGATTTTCCGGAGGAAGAATCAACACGAAACGGTGCCCGAGGTGGCTAGGAGATAGGGGGCACCCTCCCCCTGTGCACACTTGGCACTCTCCTGAGCCACCTGTAAGGTGGTTGACGATCTTCTTTTGCCGCAAGAAAGCTAATTTTATGAGAAAAATCTGGGCGAAAGATTGACCCCAATCAGAGTTACGGATCTCCGAATATAAAAGAAACGGTGAAGGGGAAGGATTTGGGAACGCAGAAACAGAGAGATAGATCCAATCTCGGAGGGGCTCTCGCCCCTCCCACGCCATGGGAGCCAAGAACCAGAGGGTAAACCCTTCTCCCATCTAGGGAGAAGGTCAATAAAGAAGAAGAAGAAGGGGGGCTCTCTCCCCTTGCTTCCGGTGGCGCCGGAACGCCGCCAGGGGCCATCATCATCACTGCTGTCGGAGTAATGGGCCACGGGTAGGCCAACCCGAGTCCCAGGACCTTTCAAGACATCGGGGCAGGCCGCGCCCCTCAGGCCGAGTCCCAGACGGCGACTTCGAAATAAGCCGAGTCCCAGACGGCGACTTCGTGATAAGCCGAGTCCCAGACGGCGACTTCGAGATAAGCCGAGTCCCAGACAGCGACTCTGAGATAAGCCGACTCCAAGTCGGCGACCTCCAGAGAGGCCGGCTATGGAGAGTCGGCCCATGACTCCTCCCTCGTCTCGAAGGACAATGCGGGGTACGGTCACGGCATGGCCGTCCCCCCCCCCCAGCTTATGAAGGGCCAGCATGGCTACAGTGAGCCGTATCGCTGGAGATCTCTGGCGAGGCGCGGCACTGTTGCCATGACTGCCCTGACCTCAGCCACAGTGCGCAGCACACTGTGCCCATGACGCCGGCCTGTACGACCCGAGGGCGGCGGGGCCGCCCGTCAGTGGGTGGGCCAACGGCGGCCTGAGCGCCCCGGAGATGGACCTGTGGGAGTCGGCCTCCCTAGAGTCGGCCGACCCCTCCCCCGGGTCCCACGTGCCATTAACCAGACAAGATGGGGAGTGGCGACAGTGATCGCTCGATAGACGGCGGCACTGTTGCCACGACCCAATGAACGAGCCAGCGTCATCTGGAGGGTCGCTACAGTATCGAGCCTGTCCGCGGGACCCGCTAGACGGCGGGCCCCAGAAGCCGGTGGGAAGGACGGCAGCCTAAGAGATAGACGGCTGGGACCCGCGCCCAGTCGGATTACTATTGTACCCCCGGGGGTAGGCCTATATAAACCCCCCGGGGCACCCATGCAAAGGGTTCGGACCTAGATAGAGATAGAACATATAGAACAGGAAGGAGAGAGCTAGCCCTGCCCTCTCCTACCTCCAGAAATAGGTCAAGCAGCACCATTGTAGCCACTTTGCCATAGTGACCATGCGGAGACCCCGCAGAGCAGCAGTAGGGGTGTTATCTCCTAGGAGAGCCCTGAAGCTGGGTAAGTTCCGCCGGCTTGCATGTCTACGCCTCATCCCGCTTCCAGGCACCGGCGACGTTCTACTCGCTCCCACCATGATAAGCCATCCTTTGGCATATGTCGTATCCAACCCCCGACATTTGGCGCCCACCATGGGGCGAGGTGCACCGTTGTCCGGAGATCTGCTCTGGACGGGAACCCTGTTCCTCCCCGGCGAGCACAGCCAGCCTGGCACGCCGGATGGCGTCTGTGCCGACGCGCTGCACGGCGCTGAATCGCCTGTGCGGCTAGCTGCCTCGCCGATCTTATCGGCGAGGTCCGCCTCTCCGATGAGCCTGCGTCCGATGCAGGCACGAGTGGCCCCGAGAGCCTCCTCGCGGGCCTCCTCGACCAACTCCACGTCGCCGGCGAGCCTGCCGTGGACCTGGAGTCCATAGGAACCACCGAACCGATGTTGGTCGACTCCGACACCGTGTCGCTCGACGCGTTCCCCACCAACGTGGTGGTCTACGACGAGCCGCTCTCTTGCGCGGGGAGCGGCGGAAGCACTGTCACTGAGGTCCTCATCCTCAACCACGGCGAGCGCTCCGGCGAGGGAGCGCACGACCCGCTTGACGCGGCCCTGCGACACCTCGCCGCGCCGATTCTGGAAGACGCCGACGCCGAGATGCTGGAGGCGCTCCGCCTTCAGCTCGTCGAGGGCGCGAAGAAGCTTGCAAGCATGAGGCGCTTGTCAGAAGCCTACCAACGCGAGATGGATTGCGCCGTGGGCGGCTCGCCGGCTCCAACCGGGCCTACCGCCTAGGTGCGGTCCGACAGCGCGGCGCGGCAATCGCCAACCTGTTCGGGGCTGATCGCCATGTGTATGCCACGCCCGCAGTGAATATCCGTGCCGCCCAGGCGGCGGCAGACGAGCTCGACAACTTCGAAGGCGAAGAGCGCCGCATAATGACGGAGCGAGTTCAGCAACTCCTCGACGCGGCTGCCGCGCAGAATGAAGCCCGCTACCGCACCGAGGCGCCGCAGTGCCAAAACGACGACCCGCCACCCCGCCGAGACCTAGGTGCGACGTCCTGAACGCCGACTGGCAGGGCTCGCGGGAAAAAGGACAAAGAGCTGGCTGTCAGCCACAGTCGGACTCACATCACCATCGAGCGCGACCAAGACGGCCGCCCCAAAGCGGTGGAACGGCGGGACGACTATCTGCCTGCCCCCCCCCCTCGCAGAGAAAGGCGAGTTTCCCCGCCGCTCGTGGAACATCCGACTCTCGGCGACCGTCTTGGCCGCGGAGAGGGAGCCGGAGAGAACGACGCCCGCCACCGGATCGACCGACTCCACCGATCCCTGGCGCTGGAAGAAGAAGACGAGTTGGGTCCTCCCTGCTTTGGACCCCGCATCCAAGATGAGCCCTTCCCCAAAGGGTTCACGCTCCCCCGAGACACGCCCAAATATATCGGCACCTTGAAGCCGGAGGATTGGCTGATATTCTACTCCACGGCCGTCAACATAGCAAACGGCAACAAGCGTGTTGCCGTAAGATACGTCCCGCTCATGCTCCAGGGCTCGGCCCGGATGTGGTTGAACAGTCTGAAGCCTCGCAGCATCAACAGGTGGGCCGACTTCACCGAGGCTTTCGTCCACAACTTCACGAGCACGTACAAGCGACCTCCCAAGCCTCGCCAACTCTCCTTGTGCGTGCAAGGCCCTGACGAGTCCACTCGCGACTACCTCACACGCTGGGGCGAGCTCCGAAACTCCTGCGAGGGCGTGCACGAGGTGCAGGCCATCGAGTACTTTACTGCCGGGTGCAGAGAAGGCACCCTCCTCAAGCACAAGCTCCTCTGCGACGAGCCGGAGACCCTCGACGAGTTGTTGATCATAGCAGACAAGTATGCCACGGCCGACTCCTCCATGAAGGTGGAGATTCGGGTCAGCACAACTGGCAAAGTCGCCCCTCAGGCTCCGAGAACCCCGGCTGGAGACACCAGTCGGCGGCAACAGCAGAATGACCAGAAGCGCAAAGCCCCGCAGCCGGCTTCCAGCAGTCGGCAAGTGGCAACGGCAGAAGACCAGCAGTTGGAGGGACCGCCTCCGGCGAAGCGGCAGAAGGGGGGCAAGTCCAACTGGTTGCCGGCTTTCTCCTATGAGCAGACTCTAGATGGTCCCTGCAAGTTCCACAGCGGCGCGAAGCCGTCAAACCACACCACTAGGAAATGTCACTGGCTGACCAGAATCGCCAAGGGGGACGGCCTGCTCCCTCCCCCACCTGCTGGGCCGCCTCCTCCACAGCCGCCCCAGCAGTCGGCCGTCAGACCAGTCGGCGCAATACAAGACGAATTCCCAGATGAGCACGGAGCCTATGTGGTGTTCACCAGTGTAGCGGATGACCGACGCAGCAGGCGTCAACAGCAGCAAGAAGTGAATGCAGTTGCATCAAGTACCCCAGAGTTCATGCATTGGTCCGAAAGGCCTATCAGTTGGAGCAGAGCTGATCACCTAGAGGTGATGCCGAGTCCAGGCTCCTACGCCTTGGTCCTAGGAGCCACACTCGCCACAGATAGGCGGGCCGCTCGCTTCTCGCGAGTACTGATAGACGGAGGCAGCAGTATCAACATCCTGTACAAGGATACAATGGAGAAATTAGGAATCAAGCGAAGACAGCTTCAGAGCAGCCGGACTGTGTTCCACGGAATCGTCCCTGGCCTTCCTGCTCACCAATCGGCAAGATCCTGATAGACGTCCTCTTCGGAGACAAAGATCATTTCCGCCGAGAGCCAATTTGGTTTGAGGTGGTGGACCTTGAAAGCCCATATCATGCATTGCTTGGCCGGCCCGCCTTGGCCAAGTTCATGGTGGTCCGCCACTACGCCTACCTCAAGATGAAGATGCCGAGTTCCAAGGGAATTCTAACCGTGGCCGGTGACTACAGGAAGTCGTCCGCTTGCGTGGCCGAAAGTAGTCGGCTGGCAGAGTCCTTGGTGATCGCGGCTGAGAAACGGCTTCTTGATCGGGTTGTGGCGATGGCTGGCAAGCAGCCCGAGTTATCGCCCGACCCCAAGGAGTCGGAAGCAGAAGGATCATTCAAGCTGGCCAAAGAAACAAAGAAGATACCGTTGGACCCAGAGCACCCGGAGAGGTACGCTGTCATGGGCACAGGCCTTGACAGCAAATAGGAAGGCGAGCTCGTCGATTTCCTCCGTGAGAATCGAGACATCTTCGCATGGTCCCCCAAGGACATGCCTGGTGTCCCAATGGAATTCGCTGAGCACAAATTACACGTCCGATCTGATATGAAGCCCGTCAGGCAGCCCTTGCGCCGCCTGTCAAAAGAAAAAAGAAGAGTTGTTGGAGAAGAAATAGCCCGGCTCCTGGCAGCCAGCTTCATCATGGAAGTGTTTTTTCCAGAGTGGCTGGCAAACCCAGTACTGGTGCTGAAGAAGAACAAGCAGTGGCGGATGTGCATTGATTACACGAGCCTCAACAAAGCTTGCCCCAAGGACTCATTTGCTCTGCCGAGAATCGATCAGGTGATAGACTCCACAGCCGGATGCGAGCTGTTGAGTTTCCTAGACGCATATTCAGGATATCACCAGATCAAGTTGAACCCTGCTGACAGACTGAAGACCGCCTTCATCACGCCGTTTGGGGCCTTCTGCTACCTGACCATGACGTTCGGCTTAAGAAACACCGGCGCCACCTTTCAGCGTTGCATGCAGAAGTGCCTCCTGAAGCAACTCGGCAGAAATGCCCACGTCTATGTGGATGATGTAGTGGTGAAGACGGAGAAGCGTGGAACCTTGCTAGAGGACCTCAAGGAAACCTTTGAGAATCTGCGCCGATTCCAGATCAAGCTCAACCCAGAGAAGTGCGTTTTCGGAGTACCAGCCGGCTAGCTCCTCGGTTTCCTGGTATTCGAACGTGGCGTAGAGTGCAACCCTGTGATGATCAAGGCCATCGAGAGGATGGAAGCACCCAAACGAATGTTAGATGTGCAAAAGTTCACTGGCTGTTTGGCATCCATCAGCCGATTCATCAGTCGGCTGGGCGAGAAGGCTCTCCCTTTGTATCAGCTCATGAAGAAGATGACCTTTTTTGAATGGACCCCTGAGCGAGGTACTGTCGGCCTCCAAGCAGAACTACAACCACTACCAGAAGATGTGCTACGGCATGCATTTTGCCGCCAAGAAATTGAAGCCTTACTTCCAGGAGCATCCAATCACCATGGTCTGCACAGCCCCGCTGGCCGAGATCATCGGAAGCCAAGATGCTTCTGGCCGAGTGGCCAAATGGGCCATCGACCTGGCTCCCTACACCATCTACTACGAGCCCCGCACTGCCATCAAGTCACAAGCACTGGCCGACTTTCTTGTCGACTGGGCCGAGACCCAGTATCTGCCGCCAGCGCCCGACTCCACCCATTGGCGGATGCACTTCGACGGCTCCAAGATGCACACCGGCTTGGGAGCCGGCGTCGTCCTCACTTGCCCCAAGGGCGACAAGCTCAGATATGCGCTGTAGATCCACTTCGCCACCTCCAACAACGTGGCCGAGTATGAGGCACTCATCCACAGGCTCCGGCTTGCCAAAGAGCTTGGCATTCGCCAGATCTTGTGTTATGGCGACTCTGACTTGGTGGTCCAGCAATCATCTGGCGATTGGGACGCCAAGGACACAAACATGGTGAGCTACCGTTTCCTCGTCCAGCAACTCAGCGGATACTTCGAGGGGTGCGAGTTCCTCCACGTGCCAAGGAACGACAACGACCAAGCAGACGCCTTGGCACGAATCGGTTCCACCCGCCAAGCAATACCATCTGGTGTCGCCCTCCGGCGCCTCCTCAAGCCTTCTATCAAGCCGTCACCAGAATCAGATTCAATCTTTGTGCCGACTCCGCTTGAGGAAGACGGATCCGACTCCAAGAAACGCACAGTCGAAGCCGGCCCGGGGACTTCACAGCCCGGCCCGGGGACTGAAGTGGCAAGGTCGAACACTCCAGAGCTCGGCCCGGGGACTTCTCCAGTCGGCCCCGGGACTTCATCAAATCAGCAAGCGGCTGCAGACTCCAACCCGCCGCCTCCCAGCCCAGCCGCTCTTGTCCAAGTCGCACTAGCGGCAGTTGAAGAAATAGTAGCACCCTCATGGGCCCAGCCCATCCTCAGGTTCCTATTAAATAGAGGGCTGCCAACTGATGAAATCTTGGCTCGGTAAGTGCAACGCCGAGCAGCAGCCTATACCATAGTCAACAGAGAGATGGTCAGGCGCAGCGTCACTGGTGTCTTCCAACGCTGCGTCGAGGCAGAGCAAGGCCAAGAAATCCTTAGAGACATCCATGAAGGCGAGTGCGGTCAGCACGCGGCCTCAAGGGCACTCGTTGCCAAAGCCTTCCGGCACGGTTTCTTCTGGCCAACCGCCCTGGAAGAGGCCAAAGAGTTAGTCCAAAAGTGCAAGGGGTGCCAGATTTTCCGTTCCAAGCCACTTCAGCGAGCTTCCGCACTCAAGACTATCCCCATCGCCTGGCCCTTTGTAGTCTGGGGCCTGGACATGGTGGGACCATTCAAGACGGCACGAGGTGGCTTGACCCATCTACTTGTCGCAGTGGACAAGTTCACCAAGTGGGTGGAGGTGAAACCCATCAAGAAGTTGAATGTTCCGACTGCAGTGACCTTCATCGCTGACATCACAACTCGGTACGACATCCCACACAGCATCATCACCGACAATGGCACAAATTTTGCCAAAGGCGCCTTGGCCCGTTTCGGCGCGACACAGGGCATCCGACTGGACCTAGCGTCTGTTGCCCATCCGCAGTCAAACGACCAGGTGGAGCGAGCGAACGGCCTCATCTTATCCGGCATCAAGCCTCGACTCGTCGTACCGCTGGAGCGATCTGCCGGCTGTTGGCTTGAGGAGCTGTCGGCCGTCCTCTAGAGTCTGCGCACGACTCCAAACAAGTCAACCGGCTTCACACCCTTCTTCCTCGTCTACGGTGCCGAAGCCATCATCCCAACGGACATAGAGTTTGACTCCCCGTGAGTCACCATGTACACCAAGGAGGAAGCAGAAGAAGCACGTCGAGACGGCGTCGATCTGCTGGAAGAGGGCCGGCTGTTGGCACTCAGCCGGTCCAGCATCTAGCAGCAGAGTCTGCGTCGATACTACAACAGGAAGGTCAAGCCAAGATCTTTCCAAGAAGGCGACCTTGTGCTCCGGCTGATCCAGCGAACAGCCGGTCAGCGCAAGCTGTCGGCACCTTGGGAAGGCCCCTTTATCATCAGCAAGGTGCTAGGAAACGACGCCTACTATCTGATCGACGCTCAGAAGCACCGAGCATGCAAGAGGGACGACTCCGGCAAAGAGACAGAGCGCCCGTGGAATGCAAATCTTCTTCGAAGATTTTACAGTTGATGCAGTCTGTATCACACTACCCCTTTTATTAAAGTACTAAGACTTTGGGCCCCCCGAGACGAGCTCGGGGACTGCCCTTTTTGTTATCTGTATGATAAGAATTATGCCTTCGAGTACATTACTTTCATTACAAGCCGCTTGGCACCGGGCCAGACTAGTCGGCCCGGGGACTCGCCGCCTTGCGCTATGAGGAGCTTCCCGCAGTCAGACAAGTAGTGTGTGGTGCTAATCTGCCTCCTGGCAAAGCCGCAGCTCGCAGAGCGACTGTGAGGCGGGCAGGAGCGAGGAAGAACGGGCGCCCACACGAAAAATGGCTAAGGACCTAAAGCACGAACATAGCGTAAGACGGCCTCCAGTATTTCTGAAGCAGAAAGCCGACTCATGAGTAGCCGGCTTGACGTTTCTATTAGCCTCTATCAAGGACGGCCGACTCTTGGGTAGTCGGCCTGTCGCTTTCTATCCGACTTGCTAAAGAAACTCTAAACGGCCAAGTACTTGCCTTCCCGAAGTAGCCAAGCACTTGACCCAGCGACAGTCCGCAGAGCGGCTGTCCGACTGACAAGGCAGCAACTAAAGGAAGGCGGCAAAGGGAAAAGCCTAAAGAGCAGTAAGTAAGGAAAGATGGAAATCGGATAAATATTTACATAGGCCCTTGGCCGAATCTTCCAATAGAAGTTCAAGATACACCCCGCGGGTGGAATTGTTCGAAACTAACAAAGTTTTCCAAAAAGATTACTAAGACAGATAAACAGAGGTGAAAAAGGCAGCCTAGGAGGCGGCATCGGGGATCGGGGGATCGGAGGAGATGACGGTGTCGGGCGCTGGGGCGGTCGGCTGGGCGGTCTCGGTTTGATCGCCTCCGGTGGCAGTCATCATCTCTCGACGCGGCTCATTGCTGGAGGCGCAGTCGAGCTGAGGCTGGCCGCCGGCTCCGTCTTCTGGCACCTCCGTCTCACCTTTGTCCTCCGCCTCGCCTTCTTCCTCGGTGCTGGAGTCAATCACCTCCGCTGAGTCCTCGCCATATTCCGGGTTCATCTTGAACCACTCTAGCGGCACTTCCTCGCCGCCTTCAGCCCGCTCGGGGACAAAGACACTGGTCTCCGTCTACTCGGCGATGGCCGCCGCACGCTCGATATGGGCGCCCTCCACAGCCTCCAGCTTGGCCTGGGCCTCTGACCGGAACACGGCCAGACGGTCCAGGTCCTGCCCTGGATACCACGCCTTGACGAACTCCAAGGCCCGGCGCGCTCCGGCCTGGGCCGAGGAACCCTTCCAGGCCTCAAGACGGCTGGCTGCGACCTCCAACCAGTCGGCAGTTCGGCTGGCGGTGCGCAGAGCTGGCGTGCCTGGCCACAGGGCGGCAACCACCTGGGCGCCGGCACGCTGAAGTCGGCGCATCAGCCGGTGTGCCGGACGAAGACGGGCTTCGATGCTCAAACGCTGCTCATCGATGGTCCGAGGGGCATCAGCGGCGATCTCCTCGCCGTTTGCCCTTCGTGCCTCACGATCAGCCTCGATGGCCAGAGGGACTGCCTGCGAGTGGCCAGGGAAGATGTCTGCCAAGAAAAAAAAGAAGCAAGTCGAAAAATCAGAAGTCAGCCTGACACATAGTCGGAAGCCCGAAGAAAGGGAAAGAAACTCACCATCAACGATATCCTCGATCTCGTGGAAGCCGTTGGTCAGCATCGCCCCCCTGTTAGTCCAGGAGGAGCGCTCGCTCTCGAAATCGGCCAGGAGAGCGGCCTCCTTCTTCTCGGCCTCGTCCTGCGCTTTCTTGAGCAGCTCCTTCTGCTCGGCCAGCTGCGTCGCCAGCAGGTCACGCTCTGCGGCAAGCTTGCTGCACTCCTCCTCCTTGGCACGCAGGGCGGTATTAACTTCACCCAGCTGCTCCTGAAGAACGAAAGAAAGAGATAAATAAGTCGTCAGCAAAGAAGATCGCCGGGAAGATCCGGCCCGACTGCTCAGCAGTCGGCCTGAATCTCGGGGACTACAGCCCGCGGGTGCGCCAGCACGCCCCCGCGAAGAAAGAAGAACGAGAAAGGAAACGTCGAAGTCGTCAGCAAAGGAGATCGCCGGGAAGATCCGGCCCGACTGCTCAGCAGTCGGCCCGAATCTCGGGGACTACAGCCCGTGGGTGCGCCGGCGCGCCCCCGTGAAGAAGAGAGGGAAAAAACTTACTCCGGCTTTCCGATAAGTCGGCAGTCCGCTTGCTCAACTCCTCAACATTGCGGTTGAAGGCAGTGGTGCGGAGGTTGTGATACTCCTGCAAACAAAAATTTCAGACAAAATAAGTGTTCGGAACTCGCCAGAGGGAGTTCCAAACCGCCTGCTCAGCAGCCGGCCCGGAACTCAGGGACTACACCCAGTGGGTGCGCTGGCGTGCCCCCACAAAGAAAAACAAGAATCAAAAAAGAAAAAGGAAACGTACTCGGATGGCCGTCCGCGCTGCCAGATGCGCCCTGGAGCAGGTTTGAAGAGCGTCGCCTTCAGCATGCAGCTTCGCCTGAACATCTAGAAGCGATTGATTTAGAGGCCCGGTGCCGCCTCCGCGCAACCACCCGATGGGCACGGCGCTTGTTGCCTCGGCGTCTAGGGTTGCTGAGCTGGCAGCGCCGGTCTCCCGAGGTCGCGGCGCCGAGATCGCCCTCTCAAGACGGCGGCGCACCGGCGAGGCGACTTGGAGAAGCAGCCTCGCCTCGGTCTCGTCCGTGGTCGGCGGCTCCGACGAACCCACCGGCTGTTTGCCGTGCGGTCTCCCAGACGGCGGTGGAGGCGGCGGTGGCGGCACGAGAGTGTCCGACATGGAGGCTTCGCCACTCTCCTTCTCCACGACGGGGTTCTCGGTGCCGGCCTCTCCGGTCTGCCCCGTGAACTCCAGAGGCGGCGGTGCAGACGACAGTGGGGGGACAAGCATCGCCGATCGGCAACGCGCGGCCTCCTCTGCTCGCCGTCTCGCCGCAAGGGCGGCTTCGGCATCCTCCAGCTTCTTCTGGGCGGAGCCAGCCGCCTTATCGGCCTCCGCCGTCTCCAGACGTTTGGCCTCCTCCTCCTCGTTGCGCTTCTCCCACGCATTTCGCTCCGTCGCCTCTCGGAGCTTGGCGGCGGGGTCGACCCGCCGAGTATTGGCGGACGTCTCTGCCCACCCCATGACGGAGGGAGCGGCGACTCTCTCAAGGGAAACAGGGGCCCTGAAGAAGAATGGAAAGAGTATAAAAGAAGACTCGGACAAGATTCACCGAAGGAAAACAAAAAAGCGAAAAAAACTTACGCAGAGACTAGCGGCGGCCTTCTCACTTCCCTTCAGAAGCGGTTGGCCTTCACGGCCGCCTCCTCCCGTCTGGTCGCGGTGGCCGCCCCCTTTATCTTCTTCTGCTTGCCACCGAGCGCACTCGGCCCGGCGTGACGCCTCTTCAAGCCGCCTTGGCCGGCGGAGGAACCGGCGCCCGATGAGCCGACCTTCGGCTAGTGGCGCGGGGCGACCTCCCCTTCGGCATCATCATTAAGCTAGTCGGCAAAGGTGGCCGAGGGCCTGAAGTCGCCTTCTGCTCCTCCTCCCCCGCCTTCGGCGTCGGCTTCCATCGCCGCTGCCCCCAAGTCGGGGTCGTCGACGTCGCTCTCCGCACGATCGGGGACAAACACGCGGGGCTGTCTCGTGGCGCCGGCTGCAGGCTGCATAAGGGGATTCTAGCTCAGAAGAAACCAACGAGAGTCAGAAGCCGGATTCGGACGCAAAGAAGACAACAATAGGGAGACGCGACTTACCACTGGTGGGGGGTTGTCGCGCGAG
The DNA here is from genome assembly GCF_002162155.2 of Triticum dicoccoides. Classification (NCBI taxonomy): domain Eukaryota; kingdom Viridiplantae; phylum Streptophyta; class Magnoliopsida; order Poales; family Poaceae; genus Triticum; species Triticum dicoccoides. The sequence goes on from NC_041389.1 coordinate 493,769,546, forward strand.
TACGGCTCCTTGCCGAACTGCCAGTCCTCCTCAAACTTGCGGTGCGCGATATGGTTCACCAAGATTGCCACCTCCTTGCGGGGCATCTCCTTGGTGCTCATCCGACTTGGATCTCGGAGGCCGCTCATCTGACAGATCAGGTGAGGCCAGCCTTGGAGCGGGAGAACTCGGCGCACCATGAAGGCGGCCAGCAAGTCGGCCTCGACGAGGCCCTCCGACTGCGTCAAGACTCGGAGTCGCGCTACGGCGCCGGCTCCGGCGGGAGTCAGCGTCTTGACTCGATGAGACCAGCTGGGAAGCCTCCCAGCTAGGGGGCGGCTCCATAGGGCGGCAGATTAACCCAGTCGCCGTCGGAGGCGAGGTTCTTCACGTAGAAATACGAGCGCTGCCACATCTTCACCAACTTGATCAGCAAGATGGGAGGAAACGGGTTGTCGGCCGTCGAGCGCCGCACCGCGACGTAGGCACCCACTGAGCCGGCACGCCGGCGACGTGCGTGCCGAGCTTAGAAGAGAAGAATTCTCCCCACAGCTCGATGGTGGGGAGAACGCCGAGGAAACCTTCACACAGAGTGGCGAAGGCGGAGAGCAGCACCACCGTATTCGGGGTGAGGTGGTGCGGTTGAAGGCTGTGAAACTCCAAGAACGAGCGGAAGAAGCCGCTCGTCGGCAGCCCCAGGCCGCGCATGAGATGTGAGAAGAAGATGACCCGCTCGCCCTCCTCCGGCGCCGTTCGGATCTCCCCCTCCGGCGCGGCGCAGGCGCGCACGAGGTCTGCGCCGGGGAGACGGCGTGTCCGGCGGAGGAACTCGATATGCTCCTCTTCCACCTCCGAGCCGTCCCACACACCGGAGCGCACGGCGGGGGCCGCGGCGGAGGAAGAGCTCATTGCCGTGGTGTGGAGTGCTCTTGCTCACGGCGGAGGCAGGAGGGAGAGAAGGCAAGAGGAGGCGGGGGAGCGGGGAAGAAGGGCGCGCGTACTGTGCC